>NC_064455.1:5452436-5779824 GCF_023343835.1 Lagopus muta
GCTGAGCTTCTTCTCACCAGGAGACTGAAAGCAGCCAGGACTGCTAGAGAGCACTGTTAATAACTGGGCTCAACCCCTCGGCTGCAGGCATAAAGCTCAGGTGCAAGATGTGAGGCACGGATGCTCCCTCCTCCTTACAGCAGGTAGGTGAGGAGCTTTTATCTGACACAGAATCCAGCAGGAAAGGGGAAGCATCCCTGCGGAAATCACAGCCCCATCCTTTCTCAAAAGGAAAGGTGAAGCACCAAGCAGGCTGCAGAGCCCTGCCACCGTGCCCAGGAGTGCTGACCTTGTCTCCTTCACCGCTCATCTCTGCTCTGAGCCTCTCGTGCCAGTTTTTAGCCAGGCAGAAGCTTGTTCTTAGCAAGAAAAGAAAGGCAGGGGCTTATTTTCCCTGCTGAATAAAAGATCTGCCCTCTGTGTGTTTAAGATTAATTTTCATACTTTGCCTCCTTCAGTTCAAAATAGTTCTGTGGAAATACAGTAGAGAAGACGTTGACTACCAGAGAGCAGAGTGGGTGTTCATGAGCCGTATCAGCTCCAGGGGTAAACAGTTCAGTTTGTGTAAATATATACTTTGGTATATTAAGCCAAATTATTTACTGTAGGAGGTCTTTCAGTGTATATTACTTGTGTATTCATTCCTATTACATGCTTGTGCCCAAACATCTGTCCCTTTCAGCTAATACCAGATTTTCAAGTGCCCTCACATCAGGCTCAGTCTCGCATTTCTTTCAATTTGGAAATCCCATCTGACATAAACGAATCCTGTGGGCTTTTGTCTTTTTTCCTGCTCTCAAGGCAAGCAGTGTACTTGATCAAAATAATGTTTAAAAGAACCCTGAGCCTTCCCCCTCTTTTTGCCTTTATGACCTGACACAAAACATCACCTCAGAGTTTAAGACAGACCAAAAAAATGTTTCTGCAGCATTAAAGCTGCCAAGAGATCCTGAGCACTTCCATGGACTGCAGAGCTTAGAGGAGTAGATTATCTCACAAAAAAAGAACATTCCAACACAAAGCACAGGAACCATCATGCATCTCAAACCTCCCCCCTTCCAAGCTATTGTAGCTCTGAAAATCCTTCAGAGTTCCCGAAGATTTTGATGAGCCTCTTTTTAAAAATGAAAACTAAATTTAAAAACACACAGCCTTGTCCCACCCTGAGACCTTCAGTTATGAAATAAGCAATTACAGCAAATAAAGCTCATAAAGGGAGTTCAATCATCTCCAAGCCACGAAGATAATTCAGAACTTCCACTAAAGCACGAGATCAGAGACCATCGGGTCAGAGGCTCTCCTCAGCTCAGGAGCCACTCCGGCTTGAGGGACTCGTTTTCAAATCCTTGATTTAACAGGTAAACAGGACAGAAAATCTGCAGAAATGCAGGTCCTGAGGGCTCCTCCTGCTCTCTTCATCCTGAGCTCCTAAAGCTCACCCAGGACCCCCGGAACACAACACGGCACCGACAGGAACCTCAGCCCCACGCGCACAGCTTACATCTTTGCATCTGCTTGCTGTACTCAGACATGTTGTCTGGGCGGATGGATCTCAGGAACTTGATGTAGTCGTCGCTGTGGTACTTGGTCATCTCCTCCGCGTTCGCCTTGTGAGGGCGCTGCAAGGACACAGGGCTTGGTTGGGAACGCTGCCCTCCCCACATCCCATCTCCAGTCTCACATTTACTCCCAGAAACAGCAAAAATAATAAAACAAATAAATGGAGCAGCAGCACCAGACAAGAGAAACTGATTTTCAAAGGCAAAGAAGCCATTACTGCAGACCGGAACATACCACATATCTAGGCAAAGAAAATATTTAAGCTACAGAGAGAAAACCAATTTTTCAGACTCCAAGGCTTATCTGGAGCAAAGAACATCTCATCTCACTGCAAGAAATCAGAATGCAGCAGAAATATGTCAACACAACCACTTAATCCTTCTTACTTTCCTCTTTGCCTTGTTGACATAGAACTTAGGAGCTTGAAGCACCAAAACTGCAACTGACAAGTACCCCAAGGCCTTTCTCCTCATCACACTTACATATATCTCCATCTTCCTGTAAAGGCCGTAGTTCAGCAGTAGGTTGTGGGTCATCCGGATCCTGTGGGGCTTCATGGGGTGTCCCTGGCCATAATAATAGTTTCCAACATCACCTGGGGACAGAAAGGATTTTGTTACAGCAGGGAAAAACACAAACTGCTTCAAATCCAACCACTCAAACCACATCTGTCATTTTGTGTGCCCAGCAGCAGCCCATCTGTTCACAGGGGGAAGGGTCTGCACGTGCATCTGCACCATCAGAAAGCTTCATCCCAGAGCCAGACGAGAGCGACTTATGGACACCAGGGCATGGCCAACACGGAGGATTTCCATGGCTGATCTGGGGAAGGCAACCCAGCTGAACGTGAGCAGCCGACAATGCTGTGAAGTTGGAGCAGCTCCAGCCTTCCTGGCAGCAGCAGGTTGGGCACCACGTCTGCTGGTCCTCACTTAGCGAAGGACAGCTCTCCAACCTCCTTCCCCTGGGCTCGGCTCCATGATGGGACCTCACACTCACAGAGCTTCCCTGAGAAACTTGGAGCTCTCTGAGCAGAAACCTGCAAGCCAGGAGGCACAGGAGTTTAATCCCAGCTCAGACAGTGACTCATCACCCAGCACACGTAGCCACTTTGCCTCAGTTTACTACTGTGTGCCCAGCAGACGTGAGACTCAAAGCTGCTAATTCTGTCAATAAGCAAATCACAGCACAGCTTCACAGCTCCCATTCTTCTCATCCCTTATTGTTGCCTGAAATCCTTTGGAAATCCTTCACTCCACAGCACCAGGTTTAATTGTCAGGCAGTCGCACCTTGCAGGTACATCCCCCAGGTCAGCTCCCCATGCACACATCCTTCCATCTGGTGAAAGCTGAATTCCTACTGCTATCTCCCACCGGTTTTTCCCTGCTCTCCCAGGGCACAAATTCCCGTGGTGTTTTCCACACAATTTAACTTTCAGATTTCCGTCCCCTGCCAGACGGGGCAATGAGCAGCTCTGCCAAAAGCTGGGAATGCACACAGCCACACGCAGCAGCAATGCTGCACAAGCCTCATTTTGCTAAGAAATCAAACAAAGTCATTCACATAGTTTTACAGCTCCCCATCAGTTTAGGAAGAGAGAGACCCAACCCGGTCTGGCCGGTGACTCAGCTGGGAGCATTAATATTTCATCACCAATCTTAACATACAGGAGAAACTGCTACTTCCTCACAGCACACAGCTGTAATGCCTCCTGCACTGGGCACCAGCCCCCTTCCATTGAAGAGATGCAAACCCCACACCCAAACCGTTCTGCTGCCGGAGTTTTGCCTGGGTGATGCTACAGTGGTGGGTTTTGCCCGCACCAAAACCCTACAGCAAAACCAGGGTATGTTAAGCTTTGGGAAACTGTTAGGGGTGCTCAAAACCCCATCTAGGAAATATAAACACAAAACTACACAAAGCTTTGAGAAATGATTGCCTCCCTTCTTTACCTCGGGCTGTAGCGAGACCCCCGACGTGCCTCACCACAAGCCCTGCCGCACAGCACGGAGCTCGGGTGCACTAATGGCTGCATGATAAGAGTGAGAATTCAGCAGACCTCTTCCTGTCTGCTGGGGTTGAGCAAAGCCCCACGTTGGAGCCAACAAAAGAGAATTTCCCATTCTTGCAGTTCAAACCCTTGCACACAGCCCCAGCGCACCTCAGCATGGCCATGAACGACCCCTGCCACACAAGATTTCTTTTTCCCCACCCTCTCCCACAGCTCAGGCAATGACCTCCTGCAGTTTCCTTCTGAAATTTATGCCAGGACCTCCCTTCATGAACCACTGCACCAGGCTGCTCTGCTTTCACTCTCTATGCGACAAAGACCCTTACAAGCCACCCACCCACATGTGCACATTATGCCTTCCGTGACAAATAAAGCACACTTCCCCCTGTGAATGTTTGCCAGCCCCTCATAAAAGAGCAGTGGAAACAAGGCACTAAAACCTCACCACAGAGTAAATGGGTGAGGGCAGCTACAGACAAGGGGGAATGACACTAACTTCATTTTGTTACCATGCAATAAAGACCGGAAGGATATCGTTCTGCTTAGCGTTCACAGCAAGACGATCATTTATTTTGTGTTTAAAACATCATCTCATGCCTTGAAGGATGTTAGCTTGTTCACAAAGTGGAAAGTATCCTTGTGAACATGTTAGATACAAAGGAGGGAGAAGTTTGGACATTGAGAGTTCTTCCACATGCGCACTGCTTGCACATATACAGCACCCTGCCACTTCCTGCAAGCACTCTGGTGCTTAAACCAGGCCTGACTGAGCCCAGGCCTCCAGCACCCCACTGCACTTTGAGATGATGGGTGTTCCAGAGGCAGACTGTGTGCTGAATTCAGGCAGCTCTGCTGCTCTGATCCCCTCTTCCTCACCCTGCCTGCCTGAAGACACAGGGCCAGCACCACAGGACGCAGTCCTACTGCTCGTGTTCACTTCTCAGAAGAAATGAGAGCCCTCACTACCTGCCCAATGCAGAAAGCAGTTTAGAAGAGCTCACTTTATTGCTTCAGCAAGGAATACATCCACTTACCGGGGGAAAAAAAAAAACAAACAGCAATAAAGTTTTTATTTGACTTCATAGACTGAAAACTGCAACAAAACAGAGAACTGCACAACACCTTTTGCACAAAGCAATCCCAGAGCCTAACAAAAACCCGAGCATCACTGAGGCCACCCTCCAAAGGGGAGGGGGCTGTGAACGCGCCCAGGGGGATGAGCTGTGCTCTCTGCCATGGTGCCAGTGGGGAAAGTGCCCGAGGCAGCTGGCTGTAACGCCCAGCTCCTCCCCCACCCCAGAAGGAAGATTAAAAAGCCAGAAAGCAGAGCTCTCAGCGTCCTGAAGGGCAGAGAACAGCAAAGGCAGCCCCCAGCAAGGCCACACCAGCGCTGTGCCCCCAGTGCCCCCCGTCCCGTCCCGCACTCCACGAATACACCGCTGACCCCAGCGGGAGCTCCAGCAGAGCCCTTTCCTCCCCTCGCAGCCCCTCCCCCCCAAACCTCTCAGAGCCGCCCTGCTCCCTTCCCAGCCCCTAAAGCCCCCCCAGCCCGCTCCCCTGCCCCCATATCCCTCACCCCAGTTCCCCCCGGCACCCAACGCCCCGCTGCAGCCCCGAACCCCCCAAACCCCTCCAAGCTCTTCCCCTCCCCCCCCGCTCCCCACAGCCCCCAGCGCCGCCCCTCCCCCCGCCCTGCGGCCCAGCACAGCCTGCAGACCCACCTCGCGCGGACCCCTTTCGCCCCTATGCCCCCCCAGCCCAGCCCCCATCTCACACAAACCATGACCCCAAGCCCCTTCCCATCCCCCCCGCAGCCCCCCCATCCCGCTCCCCACCGCTCCGCACCATCGTAGTAGTAGCAGACTTTCCGCTTGGTCCCCTGTGTCAGCGCCATTTTCCTGCCTCCCCACGGCCGCAGACCCTACCGCCGCGCAGCGCAACGCAACCCGCCCCACCGGCCGGGGCCCCACCGCCCCGCCCCCCGCGGCCCGGAGGCCAATCGAAACGCGGCTCTCCACCCCTTCCAGCCCGCCGACCAATGAGGAGTCGAGGCGGCGGCGCGGCGGAGCCAGCAGGCTAGGCGGAGCGGCGGGCCGCACCACCGCGGGGCGCGGGGCCAGGTGGGCGGGGCGGAACCATTCTGCGAGAAGGGAGGGGGGGAACAGGTGGGGCCGAACCATTCCCAACGTGCCGGGGGGGGGGGGGCGCAGCACGGGGCTTCGAAGCGCTGGGACGGGAAGGGCGTCGAGCCCTCGAGCCTGGGCCGTGTGGGGCTGCGGCTGCGGCCCGCGCTGGGTCCGAGGCCTTTCCTACCCCACTGCGAGGAGGACCGGCAGCAGGGAGAACCGGGCCCGGTTGGCAGCGACCCCAACCCTGCGGGCCTTGGGTCCGTGGCTGTCATCCGAGGGGCACCGTGAGCTCTGCCTGAGGCCCCGCCCGGGCCGTGAGGGGCTGCGCCGGGCTGGGAGCTCCGTGCCGTGTGCGGGGCTGTGGGGCAGGGCGAGGAGCTGACATCCGTGGGCACGGCGCTGTGCGACAGCAGCGCGCAGCTTCAGTTAGGATGTCACTGTTCAGGGGCAAGGCTCTGTGGGAAGCACAGCGTCTTCGCTGCCGGGCGGTGCTCGCGGGATGCTCGTGGAGTCTGTGGGTGCCCGGCGTGGGGCCTCACGGCTGCTGCTGGTATTGTCCCTCGGTGGCGGTGAAGAAGTCCTCCAGCACGCTCTTCATGTACTCGAAGGTGGGCCGCTCCTCGGGCTGCTCCTTCCAGCACTGCATCATCAGTTCGTACAGCTCCCGCGGACAGTTGTCTGGCTGGGGCATGCGGTAGCCGCGCTCCAGGTTCTGGATCACCTCGGGGTTGGTCATCCCTGCGAGGGGACGGCATGAGTGGCACTGAATTTGCATCGGCCCGTCTTGAAGGAGCGCCCTGCCTTTGTGAACCCCGTAGGAAACCTTCCTCCGCCCCCCAGCCTCAGCCTCTGGGACCCCCCCACCCGCTGTGGGTTTTGGGCTTGGCTGGCCACGTGCAATGAGAAGAGCTCAGGACCATCGCGGGCTGGCAGGCAGCGGGGCCGGGCGGAGCCTGTGTGCGTGCAGGAGTGCATGCACACACGGATGGGTGTGCGCCTGCGTGCGTGTGAGCCGTGCTGCCGTGCAGCTGCTGGGAAATCCTGACCTGGATACGGGATCCGGCCGTAGGTAACGATTTCGGTGAGCAGGATGCCGAAGGACCAGACATCAGACTTGATGGTGAACGTGCCATAATTAATAGCCTCCGGTGCCGTCCACTTAATGGGGAATTTAGCCCCTGAAAAACAGCAGGAGAGGAAGAATAAGCGTTACGGGTCATCCCTCTGTTGAACCCGATGTGCCAGCACAGCGAGCCTTTGTCCTTGCTGCACGCTGGGTTTGGCTCCGCGTGCCTGTTCCTGCCGCAGCCACCAGGCAGGGCTGTGATCCCACCAGCGGCAGGGCCGGTGGGCTCTGGCAGCCCCCTCGTGGCTGGGGGCAGTGATTTGGGGCGGGCGGGGCACGCAGGCTGCCAGCAGGCTGGACGCACCTTCTCGTGCTGTGTACTCGTTGTCCTCAATGAGGCGCGCCAGCCCGAAGTCGGCGATTTTGCAGCACAGAGCCTCCGACACCAGGATGTTGGCAGCCCGCAGGTCACGGTGGATGTAGTTCTTGGCTTCGATGAAGGCCATGCCTTCGGCAATCTGCAGATCAAAATAATCGTAATAATCACACTTAATAGGTGGAGCAGGAAAGCCCCAGCAGCCCCCCGCTGTGGCCCTGTGCCCCTCTCACCTGTGCAGCCATGTCCAGCAGTTTGTTGATGCTGAGCTTGATGCCCTCTGAGGTCTTGAGGAAGTCCACCAGGCTGCCTGCAGTGAAGGCAGCAGGTCTCAGTGAGCCCCAGGGTAACACCCAGCATGGGGCTGGGGGCTCACAGACGTTGGGGGGTGGAAGGGGGCAGGAGATCACACTGCCTGCCAGGCCCCTGTCCCACTAGGGCTGACCCCAGGGTCTCAGTGTCATGGTGCAGGCATCACTATCGCAGCCAAGTATTGGCACAGGCCAATGGAAGTGCTGGGGTCACCATCCCCAGAGGTGCTCAAGAACTACGGAGATGAGGCAGTGAGGGATGTGGTTAGTGGGCATGATGGGCATGGGTTGGGGTTGGACTCGGTTGTCTTAGAGGTATTCTCTAGCCTGAATGATTCAGTTATCCTACCCGGACGCCCTCACCCTTCTCCATGTACTCTGTGATGATGTAGATGGGCTCCTTGGTCACCACGGCATAGAGCCGCACCAGCCGTGGGTGCTGCAGGTTCTTCATCAGGTTGGCCTCTGCCAGGAAGGCGCTGGGGGACATGCTGCCCTGCTTCAGATTCTTGATGGCTACCTTGGTGTGGCCATTGTAGAAACCTGCGGGGAGATGGAGCAGCTTGTGATGTAGGAGAAGGACCCACAGTGAGCACGCATGGGGGCAAGTAGCAGTAACATGGTGGGGTGGTGGAGGAGGCAGGGGAGAGGGCTGCATCTGTCCGCCCAGAGCATCCCAACCTAAAACTGCATGAGGAAGATCCTTGCAAAAAGCCAAAGTTGCACAGGACTTGTGCTGGCCTGGCTGCTCCTGTTGACCCGAGGATGCTGTGGGTCCAGGCTGCCGCTGCGCACAGCAGTGCCCTCATTGGGAGGAAGCACCCTGCTTTCACCCCGACTCACCCATCCAGACTTCTCCAAACTGCCCGGCTCCCAGCTTCTCCACCAGCTTCAGTGACTCTCGTGGCACCTCCCACTCATCCTGCCACCACGGCTTCTGCGGCTTCTGTGTCCGGCAGGGCTTGCCGAGGCGGGTGCACAGCCCATCCGAGCTGCCTGCAGCACGGGGAAGGCAGAGCCGGTGTCAGTGTGCGTGGGGAGCCCGGCACGAGCTGCACCTGGGCGCAGGTAGCGGGGCGCCCTTCTCCTCCCAGCCCACCCCATCCCCGTATCCATCCTGCAGGCAGGACCGGCTGCTGACGGTGCGTACTTGAGTAATACTCCACCAGCTCGTGCAGGCTGCTGAAGGTGACCCGCGGAGAGATGTAGTACCCGCCGCTGTCCATGTTGCGAATCTTGTAGTGCTTCACCGTCTCGCCCTGGTTCTGGTCGAAGTCCCTCACTGACAGCGAGTAGGAGCCTGGGGAAAGTGCACAGGTTGTTGGGTCCCGGCTCTCTGTGCACCCTGCAGTGCAGGAGGAGCCATCAGGGCTGCACTGATACCTTTGGACGTCTCGCTCTCCCGGATGAGGAAGGAGCCATGCGTGTTGCCCGATGCCAGCAGCTGCCGCTCTGCGTCCTTGCGGCTGATGTTTTTGAAGAACCACCTGAGGACAAGGGGGCAGGGTGAGGGCTGGGGGCTCTCCTATCTTCCTGCTGCTCTGGCACGGCTCCGTGCAGCCCCTCAGCTCTACTCACGGCTCCGGCTCCAGGCTGTTCACCATGGCCACGAAGTTGTGGGGGATCAAACCCTCCTGGCCTGTGGTGAGCGACTGCGCCTTCCACCACTCCCCGCTCCTGCAAGGACACGGCCCTGTGAGCCCTGAGCCCCTCTGAGCCGGGACCCCTGGCCAAGGGACACGGGGACACGGGGACACTGTCAGTGCTCACTCACTCTTCCAGGACGCGCAGCTTCTCGCCCTGCTTAAGTCCCAGGTCCCCATCGTGAGTGGGTTCATAGTCATACAGGGCCACCACGAGCTTGTCTGGGGAGAGCGCGGGGTCAGGGTGGAGGTGGCCGTGGGGGACACCCAGCAGTCCCCCCCGTGGCCAGGCTGTACCTTGGAGTGGGGAGCACGGCGGAGACGTGGCCTCGTAGGACACCAGGGGATCCCGCACCTCAGAGCCGTTGCGGATCAGCTGTTGTGAGGGAAGGGGGGGCCATGAGTGCAGTCCACACATCCCCTCCTGCCACCAAGGGCTTGGCCATCCCTCACCACCCCGGCTGTCCTGTGGCTGCCCCTCACCTGGCGCTTGCTGTCGGGGTCGATGGGGTAGTTGCAGTGCTCGCAGATGTCGATGTTCTCAATCCAGTCCTCATCATAGTCTGAGCTGCAGCAGCAGCCCATGGTGGCTATGGAGGGCAGTGAGAGAAGCCTTCGTCCCCTCCCCGGCCCCATTGTCCCCATCCCCACATTTATCCACCTCATCTCTGCAGCCATTCATTCATCCCATTTAGCACATCCATCCATCTATCCATCCATCCCTCCATCCCATCCCTGCATCCGTCTCTCTTACTCATCCCGTCACACAGCCCTTCCTTCACACTCTGAAGGGCATCCCCTGACTCCATCACCAGCCATATTTCCTCCTGCCTTTGTCCTGGCTGCGTTAATTAAGAGCACAGAAGGTGATGAGTGCCAGGACACCCACCTCAAGCACCGACCCTGGTGCCACAAGTGGGTGGAAGGAGCCTTCTTCCCATTGCGTGGCTCTAACCTTCCCACGAAAGCTGATGGAGCCCCGGTGCTGAGACACGCAAGCAGTGGCCCACAGCCCTGGAAAATGCTTTTCTGCAGAATCCCCACGCCCACACCACCAGGATCCGTCCCCACGCAGGCATGGCCCCAGCCCGCGTCCCCAGCCTGTGCTCAAGTGCCCTGCGCATTTCTGCCTTGCTGGCAGTGATTATCTTATATCAGTGTCGCTCTTTTCTCCTCTGTCATCTTCATCTCGGGGGGATGTGGCGTCCCCTGGGTGCCACCAGATCCTTCAGCCACCGAGCACACCCCAAACCTGTGCACAGGAACTGGGAGCACCCCACGCTCATCACCCCACAGTGGGGACAGCACCGCAATGGCAGTGCCGCCCTCCTGCTGTCCCCAGGGTGCCACCTCAGAGTGCCCACCAGCACCATGGCCGATGCGAGCAGAGGCTGTGGGGAGGGAAGGGCACTGAGCCCCCCTGTGCCATGGTTTGGGCCCTGGTGCCGCGCTTCTGCCTGCTCTGCTTTGAAAACACCCCTGGAGCAGCTCGGCCACGGCCCCAGGGAGCAGGGACAGCAATGGCACCGTGGGGACAAAGCTCGGAGCTGAGCAAAACCCAACCCCACGGACACAGAGCCTCCATGCTCCCAGCACGCGCGTGGCACTTCAAATGCACATCCACCGCAGCAGAGGGACCTGGGAGGTGTTTTTTCCTCTCTGCAAGAAGCCGGGGTGCGGAGGGAGGTGCTGCTATTGTGTTTTTTTCTCTGATGTACTCAAGCCACAGCATAATTTCCACCAAGCAACCGTTCCACCTGCTCAGTGCGAGGGCCGCGCTGCGTCGGGGTGTTTGAAGTCAGGTTTTTTGACTGCATCTGTGCAAACGGATTTCTGCATGAAGGCTGCATGCAAGCACTGCGCACACACCTCGGTGTCCCCCGCACGGGGCTGCACGGCACAGCTGTCACACTTTGCTCCTGCCGCTCCTGCAGGCCCTTCACATGAGCACCTCCAGCCGATGGCGCTTGGTCAGTGTGTGAGCAGGGCTGAGGTTGGGCTGACCCCATTCCTGGCCCCATGTGATCCAGCTGGACGCCGTGCAGAGCCAGCAGGGCAGGGCCGCCCCACACCGCCATCGCGGCACAGAGATGTTTGCACCAAAACAGCACCGAAGCCAGACACATCTCAGTGCTTGAAACCATCCGCGATGGGATGCTGATGGACCAGCACTGAACTGCTGCTCTCATCCACAGACGGGTGAGGGCCTGGCACAAATCTCCCCCTTTGCCCCACAAACAGGGACCGGCTGCCCTGGCATCAGAGTGGCTGCTCTCCCCCAGCATGGGGAGCTCCCACCTGTGCCTCCCAGCTGCCCAAGCACCACCACTCCCAGCCCCGCTGCGGTGAGCCCCTGCTGCCACCCACCCCCAGAGCACCATCAGTGAGCACAGCGTGCACCTGCCCAGCAGCGCTGGCTGCAGAGCTCCATCCCGACCCCGTTACCTGTGGGCAGCACAACGAGGACCGGCTCTCTCAGACTCCCATGGCTGTGCAGCAGCGATGGTCCCTTCTCACGTCCTCCCCATGGCCGTGGGCTCACACTGACCCACGACAGTGCAGCTGAGCCCCCCGCACACGGGCGCACTCCCCACCGCTGTTCGCTCTTGCTCGCTGCCTGCCCTGGTTTCCTGCCTCCTGAGCAAACTCTAGAGGAGCTGGTTCACAGCTCGCACACGACCGCAAGCACTGGTGACAAACCCTGAGGCTTCCTGCCATCCCCAGCTGGGCTGCGCACCGAGGTCCTGCTCCAGGTGCCCTCAGCCCTGGGATTGGGTGGGTTGGGGGCACTGAGCCCCTTGGCTGTGGTGGAGTGGGGGCACACAACGGGCCACGTGCTGTGTGGGGGCAGTGATGGGTGCAACGCTGTCACCCAAAGGGCTGCAAAACCCCCCAGGCCCTTCACAGCCCCCTTTCCAAAGCTCAGTGCTGTGGGATCGCAGTGGCAGCTCCGGTTGTGCCGTACCCCACCAGACCCTGTTGGGCTGTGTGACACCTCCTGCACCCACAGCCCCACTTTGGCCATCACCACCACACCCCCAAGCCTCAGTCCCCCGAGAGCCACAGTGACAGCTGACATGGGGACAGACTGGAGGGGACACGTTGTGCCCAGGCCGTGCTGCGCCACCAGCCCTGGGTTTTTGGAGACTTTTGGAGACTCAGCTCTGAGCAGCGCAACCACAGCGCTATTGTCTCGGCTTTCACGATCAAAGGCAAAGCCGCAGGTTCCCACCAGCTGCTCTGCAGTGGCGCAGGCAGAACGCCAAGCTGTGCCGGGGGGGCACCCAGTGCTGCACCCACCCTTATGGGGACGTTCCTCAGCCCCACGCCCAGTGCGTTCCCCAGCACCACGGGTGTCCCTGGGCAAGGGCTCACTGCCAGTCCTTGCCATGTGCCACAGGCTCGGGGGCTCGTGCAGCTCTCCCTGCTCCCTCCTAGTATCCCAGAACCCAGAATGGTCCCTTGATCCCACAGCTTCCTGGGTCACCCCGTATCTCCCCTGGGCAGCACTTGCAAAATGTGCTCTGTCACACACTGAGAGCGGCAGCTCCTTTGGCAAAGGGTTTGGCATGAACAGGGGAAAAATGGAAAAGCAAATCCCTGCAGCAAGGACAGCCATAGGTAGAGCCCCCACCCCTCCTGCACTGGGGTGGGAGTGGGGCAGTGCGGGGCTGCTGAGCACTGAGCACAGCCCCCAGCACCTCCAGGCCCCACGACCCACGCAGCTGTTGGTGATGAGCACTTCCTGCAGCAGTGCAGCCCCAGCACCCACCGTGGCCGGGTGCGTGGGGAGGGGCTGGCAGTGGGTTCCTCACAGCACAGACCCTTTTTCCCCGGTACGGATCCATCCCAAAGCAGGAATGACTGAGAAAACCAGCCCAAGGGGCAGAGTTGGGAGCGGATGCCCTCCTGGCACCCCAAGGGGTTGGGAGCACCGCTGGAGGCGCAGGCGGGCACCGGGCTGTGCACAGCAGGAAGTGCTCCTTCTCATCATCGCCTGCTTTTATTCCTCCTCTGAGTGCTGCTCCCCTCATCCTCCCATGTCTGACCCCCACCACACACAGCTGCTCCATGGGGATGGCACATTTCCCGTGGCACAAACACGAGGGAGCTCAGGCCTGAGCCGATGTCCCTGCAGCACTTTGGGGCACCTATGAGCCCCTCTCACCCCCCAGGTGCACCCATGGGTGCCCGCAGGGCCCCGCTGCTCTCAGCAGAGGGAGAAGCGCCGGGAGTTGATGTTCATGCGGGTGACACCGATGTGCTTGAGCGGCATGGAGAGCAGGAAGGCGGCCTTGGGTGGGATGGTGCAGAGCAGATCCGAGTCCTCCTCGCAGCCCTCGAGGCCGAAGGTGGCATCGTCCAGCATCTCCTTGTGCCGGTGGCAGACCTGCTCCACCTTCAGCCGGTTCAGCTGTGCCCGCAGGCGCATCAGCTGCTGTGCCAAGCGTTGGTCTGCAGCCTGCAGCTCCTGCTGTGGGAGAATGGAGCTGTCAGCAGCCGACAGAGGCTCAGCGCCAGCAGTGCTGCTGGAGCAGCAGGGCTCGGTGACAAACGCTCAGGGAATCAGGAATACGTGGTGCTGGGATCGGCACAGAGCCCATGTGCAGCACAGGCCAACACGGGAACTGCGACCTGCTCACGTAAGTTTGCACCCATGAAGCTGTTGCTGCCTGCACAAAGCAGCAGGAAGGGGTGACAAATACAGAGCCACAACCCACAGCTCTGGGCAGGACAGGAGGTCAGAGCTGCAGCACTGGGCAAAACCCCACAACCAGTGGCCGTGCTGGTGCAGGAGCAGAGCTCCGAGCTGCAGCGGGAGCAGCCCCAGCGGCTCCCTTGTGGGGTCAGGCACCATCCCTCCGTGCCCCTCAGCATTACTCACCAGCTCCGTCCTGAGCCACTCCAGAGCCTCCTCCATACCAGGGAACCCACAGACGCTGCCATCCTGCTCGGCCCTGGGCTGCCCCAAGGTTCCCTTTGCCCCCCGTGGGGTCGGCCTGCCCCAGGGCTGCCCCCGCACCCGTGCCTCCCACTCCAGGTAGGAAGGGCGGCGGGTCTGCAGCTTCAGTTTGGCTGTCAGTGCCTTGACCCCAGCCAGGCTCTCCTCGCCTGCTGTTGGCTCCTCTGCACCCAGCTCAGAGAAATTCACCTGGCCCAGGGGCATGGCTGCAGCCCAGATCCCAAACCCGAGATCCCAAATCTCCAATTCCAGCTCCCGGACCTCGGAGCCCAAATCCCAGCACGCCGAGGAACACCCACCGCAGCTGTGCCGAGTGCCGCCTATTTATCTACCCCCAGAACAATAAAGGTTGGGGATAATTATAACGGGCAGGAACTTGGCTTATCCAGAGGAGTGCAAAGAAGTTGTTTTTTTGTTGCTTCTTTTCCCCCCTTTTCTTTCCTTTTTGAGCACCGCTGTCTCCGGTTGGGAGGCGGCTCCGCGTCCTCCCGGAGGAAGCGCGGTGAGGACGCGGTGTCGCGATGTCGCAGTGCCCTCCCGCTATCGGCGCTGCGTGACACACCGACTTCCCGTCCGGGCCCCGGGCTGCTAAAAAAAGGGCGAAGGAAGGGAAGCGAGCAGCTCCGCGTGCCGACGGGGCGGAGAGCGGGGGCCGCGCGGTTGCGGTGGGCGCCGACAGCTGCGGGACGGCTGTGCGCTGCGGGCCTTAAGGTGGAACCCGGGGGTGCGGCGGCCGGCGGGCAGAGCGCGGCCAGGAGCCCCTCGAGCCCCGCTGCCGTCCCGTGACCCCGCGCGGCCCAGCTTGCTCCCAGCGCGGGGCTGCAAACCCGCGTGCTCCCCGCTGTGAGCCCCCCCCCCCCCCCCCCGTGTCCCCTTATTCGCTCCCCTGCCACCTTAATCCGCCCCCCCCCGGCTCCGTTCCTGCGCGGCCCCGCACCCCGCGTGCCCCCGTTTGCCCCCCGCCCGTCGCCCCCCGGAGCCGCGGATCCACGGGCGGGGGTGGGTGGGGGAACTGGGGGGCACCGTGCGAGCCGCTCACCGCCCCCTCCTCCTCCTCCTCCCTTCTTCCTCCTCCTCTTTCTCCCCTCTTCCTCCTCCTCCTCCCGCCCCACAGAACAGAGGCGATGTGAGGCGGCAGCCGCCCCAAACGCCCCCCCAAGTGTCCCCCGGCCCCCCCAGCCCGCACCGGGCGCGGCGTCCCGGCACCCACAGCCCCCCGAGCCCCGCGGGTTTCTGCCTCAGTTTCCCCACTGCGGTGACAGCAGTGCCGGGGAGGAAACCAGCGCAGCTCTGCAGGGAGGAAGCGGCATAGGCTTTAGGTGACGACGCGAACGGGACGGGGGAGGCTGCGCTGCGGGGAGGGACGGGGGGTGAGGGGGGGTTCCAGCCGAGCTGTGCCGCTCAGGATTTCCCCTTTCTCCCTCCAGCACCGCCATGGAGTTCTCCGAGCTGATCAAAACGGCGACGGTGGAGAGTGTGCTGCTGTCGTGCGCGGGGCAGCCGGCGGTGAAGGGCACTCTGTGCATCACCAGCCACCACCTGCTGCTCTCCTCCTGCCCCGGCGGCGAAGGGCAGCCCAGCGCCGTGGAGCTCTGGCTGCTCATCCGCAACGTGGACGCCGTGGAGAAGAGGTCGGTCCTTTCCCACCACCCTGTGCCCCCTCGGTGGGGATGATCCCCCGCTGCCCTCCTGGCACCGCAGAGCCTCCTCCCTCCTCTTCCCCGCGGCTCGTGGCAGTGGGCATTGACCTCCTCTTCTCCTCCATGCCCCAGAGTGCAGAATGTAGGCTGGTATCAGCCACCCCGCAGCGGCGGCTCCCCGCGGGACAACAGGTTTGGCTTTAGGTGCTCTCAGCTTCTCCGGCTTGCCCTGCAGTGCCCGGCCTCACGCAGCTCTGTGGGGCAAGGATGGCTGCTCCGAGGGGAGCTGGTGGGAGTCACAGCTTCAGGCACACCGGGAGCCCCGTGCAGTTCTATGCCCTTCTCAGCCCCCCCCGGACAGAGGGCAGCTCTGTGCTGTCTGCGTGCACAGCCCCTCCTGCCCTGACCCCGCTGCCCTCCCCAGGCTGGCCGGTTCCTCCGGCACCATCACACTGCGCTGCAAGGACCTGAAGGTGCTGCAGCTGGAGATCCCGGGCATGGAGGAGTGCCTGAACATCGCCAGCTCCATCGAGGTGAGCGGTGCCGGGATGCAAAGGGTTGGCAGGAGCAGGTGGCTGCCCACAGTGTTTGTTCTGGGTCTGTCATTAACGTGAGTAAACACTCAGCTGCTGGGCTGTGTTTGCACGGGGCACCTGAGCTGCCAAGCCCTGTGGGAGGGAGCAAGGATGGCGTTTGCAGAGAGGACGTTCCCTGCCTTCCCCCAGCTCTGCTCTGCTCTGCTGCAGGCCCTTTCCTCGGTGGACTCGGTGATGATGATGTATCCCTTCTTCCACCGGCCTCAGAGCCTGCGGCTGGAGGAGGGCTGGCCGCGGCTCCCCACGGAGCGACACTTCCAGCAAATCGCCACGCAGGTGGGCCTTGGGGGCAGGGGGTGGTGTCACATCTCATCCCTACGGGGAGGGAGGGGGTGACCGGATTGGTCCTTTACACCTGGCTGGGGGGCGGGGGGAGGCAGCCCCCCCTCCCACCTTCGCATCTTCCCCAGACCACCCAGTGGCGGCTGAGTGACGTGAACCAGGACTTCGCCGTCTGCCCCACGTACCCTCCGGCTGTCATCGTGCCGGCGGCCGTGAGCGAGGAGACCCTGCGGAGGGCAGCCCGGTTCCGGCAGGGCGGGCGCTTCCCCGTCCTCAGCTACTATCACACCAGGAACGGCACCGTGAGTCCGCATCCCCGCCCCGTCCCCGCCCCGTCCCCGCGCCTCCCACCCCGATGCCCCGCAGGCGATGCCCGCAGCCCCCTCCCCGCAGGTGATGCTCCGCAGCGGGCAGCCGCTGACCGGCCCCAACCGCAAGCGCTGCCCCGAGGATGAGATGCTGCTGGGGTCGGTGCTGGACGAGGGCGAGCGGGGCTTCATCATCGACACGCGCTCAGCCCAGACGGCCAAACAGGCGCGGATGACGGGAGGTGGCACGGAGCCCAAATCCTCGTACCCGCAGTGGAAGAGGCTGCATCGGCCGCTGGAGCGGTGAGGGCTGTGCTGAAGTTCTTCGCTCCAGCCCCAAAAGCAGACTCGCAGCCCTCACCAGGCTGTCCTTCCCTTCTCCTCCTCCCTCCCCAGTGGCCGCCCGCTGCAGGAGAGTTTCATCAAGCTGGTGGAGGCCTGCAACGACGCTTCGCTGGGCATGGACCGCTGGCTGGGCCGGCTGGAGAGCTGCCGCTGGCTGAGCCACGTTAAGGCAGCCCTCAGCACGGCCTGTTTGGCTGCGCAGTGCCTGGACAGGTAGGGGGCTGCTCCCCACATCCCTCCCCTCCCCCTGAGACCAATGCAGAGTGCAGCTGGCAGTGCCCTGACTGTGCCCCCCAGGGAGGAGAGCTGCGTGCTGGTGCACGGAGCAGACGGCACAGACACCACGCTGCTGGTGACAGCGCTGGCACAGGTGATCCTGGATCCAGGCTGCCGCACACTGAAGGGCTTCCAGGACCTGCTGGAAAGGGAGTGGATCCAGGTGAGGGGCAGAAGGAACTGAGGCGGGGGTCCCGTGGTCCCCTGCAGCGCTGTTACCACTGCCATGGGGTCCTGCAGGCTGGCCATCCCTTCCACCTGCGCTGTGCCCGCTCTGCCTACTCACACGCGCGGCTGAAGCAGGAGGCACCACTCTTCCTCCTCTTCCTCGACTGCGTGTGGCAGCTGAGCCGGCAGTTCCCCTTCTCGCTGGAGTTCAGCGAGGGGCTGCTCCTCACCCTCTTTGACAACGCCTACGCCTCCGACTACGGCACTTTCCTCTGCAACAATGAGAAGGAGAGGCAAGTGGCAGGGAGTGGGGACAGCAGTGCCCCGTGAGCATTGTGCCCCAGAGCAGACCCTGGCCTGCAGCCGCAGACCCCTGGATCACCATCCCGGGTCAGTCCCAGGGACTGAAGCACATCTCTGTGCTCCTGCAGGTGTCTGTGCAAAGTGAAGGAGAGCACACACTCCCTCTGGGCCTGGCTGGACCAGCCTGAGGAGAGGAAGAAGTGCCTGAACCCCCTCTACTCACCCAACCCGCTGGTCATCTGGCCCTCAGTGGAGCCCCAGAGCATCCAGCTGTGGCAGGGTATGGCGGGTGCAGCCCTTGGGCTTTCGGAACCCATCTGGGTCGCATGCAGTAGCTCTGCACGCTTGTCCCTCCTGCAGCAGGACACGGCCGAGCTGACGCAGCCCCTTGTCCCCTAGGCTTGTTCTTTCGCTGGATCCGCTCGTCCCAGTACCTGGATGAGGCATGGGCAGAAATATGGCGGTTGGTGGAGGGCAGCGACACGGCTGTCAAGGAGAGCGCAGAGAACAGACTGAGCCGCTCGCTGTCCGACCCGGCTGCCCGGCTGGAGAATGAGAGATGAGTGGCAGCGCGAGCAGCGCGTCCTGGAGATCATCCCCCATCGCCAGGGCTGAGGCACCAAGGCCATGCTGCAGCTCTGCAGGAAGCGCTGTGCGGGACGCACGCCCTGCGGAGCCCAGAGGAGCCTGCGCATAGCAGAGCTGTGGGGACATCGCTGGGAGAGGGGGAAGGACTGCAGCTTCCTGTCAGCCATGCAGCCCGAGCACATCACAGTAAAGTGGTCTCTGTTTGCTCCTGCTTTCCATGTGTGTTCTGTGGCCAGAGCTGGGCTGTTTCTGCTCTGTTGCCCAGTGGGATTTCAGCAGCTCTCATACCTGGACCTGGCAGCAGGATGCCCGTGTGCCCAGCAGCTCTTGCTGCCATGTATCTGGCCCGCGGGCCCTGCCCTGTGCCCAAGCTGTGGTTGGCACAGCAAAATCTAAGCAGCAGAACACGCTGAGCTCACAGCAGCCTCTCCACCAAGGGCGTGCTGGCTGCAGGTTGTGTTACATCAGTCGCTCCGAGCTGGAAGCCAGCCTGGGAGATCTGCCCTTGAACCCAGTTTAAGGAAGGAAGGACAGAAACCACCCCTCCAGCCAGCAAGACAGAGGGACGGGGTCTGGAAGGATGCGGATTTGCAACACAACCCTCCTAGTGCAGGAAATAACTGTTCCATGAGGAAAGTTGGCTGAGGGTCAGCCCAGCAAATAAACAAAGCACTTGAACTGAGCGCACGTCGTCCGGGAAACAATGACTGGCAACTCTTTGCAGGCTGTTTGCAGATCCAGCACTGCTGGGTCTGGACTTCAGCAATAGCTGCACCTCAACCCTGGGAAGAGTTAACGTGTGCCTGGGTGAGGACAGAGGCACAGGGAGCACCAGCACTGCTGTCTGCTGCTAGAGAGCAAGACACTGACACCAGAGCAGGCAAAGCAAAACAGTCGTGTTAATTCTGTCCCAGACCAGAAGAAGGGAGGCACTTTTCCTTATGTTCAGAAAAAATTTATTTCTTGTTTTTTTCTTTTTTTTTCCCTCCACTGATATATAAATAAACGCAGCAGGTCAGGAAGTTAGCATCCCCAGGGGCAGGCAGGCAGCCAACTCAACTCCTTTTAGGCCACTCGTGCCGTTTTGAGCTGGTTGGGTTTCCAGATTCCCACCTTCACACGACCCCTGAGTTTGGTGCTGCTTCCTGCTGCCTCCTGTGGAGCAGATTAACTGCAGGTCTTACAACAGTTCTGCACTGGAGCCAATGGACTGCAATGGGTTGGAAGAGGAAAGAAGAGAATTCATCCTCCTTTAAGCTTCAAACTCAAACTCGAAGTACTGGGGATCAAAATAATGGATGCGGACGTAGCCATCTTCACCACCACTGCTGTAACTGAGGGGAGAAAAGGCAGGAAAGTCACCAATCTTGTCAGGAACTCACCGTGTGCAGATTTAAACCAGCAAGAGATGGAATCCAAAAGCTAATAAGAACATTAGCCAAGATGCACAGCCAGGCATCAATGACCCCCACAGGCAGAGTGATGGGGGGCAAAAGGGGAGGAATGGCAGAATTCAGGGAGGTGCAGGCTCCATTGCCCCCGCAGTTCTGAGTGAATCCAGCCATATCCTCCCCAAACACAGACCATTCAGTGTGAAGGAAGGCGCACAGAGATCCTCACCTCTTCCCATCAGGGTGAAAAGCAACACTGTTTATCGGACCAAAATGACCCTTCACTCTGCCAAACTCTTCTTCAAAAGCCAAGTGGAAGAACCTGGGAGAAGTGGGGAGGCAGGTTGGGGTCAGGATCAACAGGGAAACTCTGCAATTTAGTAACTCTCCAAACACTGCTGAGAACGAGATGCTCTGGGCACAGCAGAGCACTCCAAGTGCGGACTCAGCCCTGCCAGAGAAGAGCACCAACCTTGCCTCAAATTTGCCAATCCTGGTGGAGGTCGTGGTCACATCCATGGCTTCCTGCCCCCCACCAAGCACGACCTGCAAAGAAGAAAAGCCACCACAGTGCTGCTTACAGCGCATGCGAAACAACAGGCAGGGTAGGAGGGAGCCCAGCCTTGGGGGAGCCTCCCACCACCACAGCACAGCCCATGGCAGCAGTGAAGCCCCTCAGCCCAGTCCCACAGTCATTGTTTCGCTCAGGCTGAACTGGTGACACCAGGCCTTCCAGCTGCCTGAGGCAACGCAGGAGCTGCACCAAAGCTGTTAGAATGAGTGGCTCATTCTTACGTGATCAAAAATGGGGGAGAGTGCAGCAGAGTTCACCGGCCGCTCTGTCCGGAATGTCTTCAGATGTTCCAGTGTTGTGCAGTCAAAGAGCTAAAATGCAAAAGGCAGAGAACAGCAGTCCAAGTAATGCATGCAAATCCCAGCCCCTGGCCTCCAGTCCTCACACGACAGTCACTCCCAGGCATCCAAATCCCAAAGACATTTCTCCAGGATCCCAAAATGTACCCCCAAGGTAATTCTCACCTCTATCACCTTCTGGAAGCGCTAATAAGCAGCCTTTGTTTGCACAATGTTGTTTCCAGTGCCTGGCTGCTAACTGAACAGCTGATGCCTCCCCATTCCCAATAACCCTGCCACTAAGCTTTGGCTTTAGTGCTCAAATTCTCAAAGAGAAACCACTGGGGCAGCCATGACTTTGAGCAGGGCTCCTGCAAGCAGATGTCAGCAATGCACCGCAGCCCCACAGGAGGCCTCACCTTGGCAGTGTTATCCTTGGAGGCGGTGATGAACATGGTCATGTCCCTGGAGGTCTGAATGTCATTGATTTGCTTGGTGTGCTCCTTGATGTTTGAAAGCTGCTCCCCCGACTGAAGGGTAAACAAGGCAGTTTCAGTGAGCTGGCAAGCAAAGCGAGCTTCTCTGCTAAAAACGATTTTAGGTGTTGCTGTCAGCAGAAAGGGAGGCATGTGCACGTTTAGCTTTGCTGAAGACAGACACATATTTTAACTATCCTTCCACGAGGCCACTGGTTTGAGCCCAAAAGCCCACGTTCTGCCCCGTGATCACAACAGGAAAGCTGTAATATCCTCTCCCATGCGATGCTGCCTGAGGCTCCTCCTTGTCACACTGACCTTGGCACTGAACTGGTTTAGCTCCCCACTCTCATGTCCTGCGATGATGAATTCTCCCAAAGGGCCCCACACAGCACTGGTGATTTTAGAGTCACTGCAGGGGATTTTCATGTAAGGCTCGTTGTTCTCTGAAGGAAGGAAGGATGGAGACAGACAGACAGAGTGGCACCAGCTCTTGGCAGCCAACACTTCCCCTGATTCCCAGTCGCAGCCATGGGCCCAGATTCCTCACCGATCTGGCTGGGGTCACGCAGGTCAAAGAAGCTCACAAAGCACTGATAACCCATCTGCTTGTCCGTTGAAAACATGATGATGTTTCCTCCAAAGTCAAAGCCACACGTCCTCACTGCCGAGCTGGTCTTCACCAGGGCAAGCTGCTTTCCTGAGCACAGAGCAGAAACCAGCACTTCACTTGGCCTTGCATTGCAAAATTAATGAAAGTGATCAAATAAAAGCCCAGTCACAGCAAGGACAGCAGCATCAGACAGAGCTGACAAACAGGTTGGGTGACTGGAAGGCACTGAACGCGTGCTTGGGCAGCAAGGTGAGTGAACTGATCAAGTGTTCACAGAAAATTAGGCAAATACCCAAACAGCCAAGAAAGGACTCAGAGCTCTTTCAGGGGGCAAACAGGCACACGCTGCACACAGATTCTAGAACAGGGCAGAGCTGCGAGTCAGACACAGCCACGTGGAGAAGAGCCTTACCTGTTTCACAGTCCCAGAGCCGACAGCTGTTATCTGCAGAGCCAGTGAGTACATGTCGTGTGTCCCCTTGGTCAGCAGTTAGGGAATACCAGCATGTTTGAGCCCCAGTTAGCTAGGTACCCAGGCAGTAGTTTTACACAAGATTAAAAAGCTGTGTTACACTGAGAAAATATAGGGCTTGGGTAACGTCCATTACAGGAGTGGCAATACTCCCATACAGGCAGCAAGTTCAAGTGCTCCTTGAACAAAAACCCACAACTTTCTTTTCGGGAAGACAAAGACTACTGCTCTTGTCCTGGCACAACCTTTGCATGTTTTCATCTCTGACACCTCCTGTCCACCTTGGAAAAGGAAAACTTCTGCTCTCAGACACCTTTTTTGTGCTCCCAGGGCCACCTTCACAAAAGCAATGAAGCACAAACGGGAGCAGGTGGGATGTGCAGCACACGTCGTTCCAAACAACAGGAAGCAAAAGGAGCACACACACCAAGAGATGGCATAAGGGGACATTAAATGTGCTGTGTGCTGCTGTGCTCACCACACCACAGCAGTTGAAAGAAACCATCGGTGCTGAATCACCCTAAGGAACAAGGAGGACAAACTGGTTTCACCGTTCAAAGGATACAGTCTGCATCCACGCACCACACGGCTCCTGTGTGGCCATTGTAGGTGCCCAGCCTTTCTCCGTTTACCGAATACCAAACGTTGACGATCTAAGAGAAGATACAAGCGCTCAAGCACCCCCTCGCCGCGCCGACCAATTAATTAGGCTCGTTAATTAACCACCGCTCCTTTCTCTCACCACTCTTCCCCCCCATCACGCACGGAGGGTCGGTTTCCCGGTTTCCCCCGCAGGCTCAGCCATACTCACGGGATCCTTGGCCACAGTGAAGAGCAGGTCTCCCTCGCGGTTGTATTTGATCTGCGTGATGGAACGCTCGTGGCCCTGCAGCAGGATCGGCTTCTGCGCGTGGGGGTGAGGAAAGACGCCATTTAACGCTCACGTTCCCGGCAGGAGCTTCTGAGCCGCTGGCTGCCAGCCGCCGTCAGCCCAGGAGCCCCGGTCGCGGCCCCGCATCGCCCCACCGCCCGCACGACGCCCGGCCCGCGCCGCTCCCCGTCTCACCATGGCGGCGGTGCGAGAGGAGAGAGAGGTGCGCGGCACCACTTCCGGGTCAGAGGGCGCGGGAAGGCGGAAGTCCGTCGCTGTCGCTATGGCGACCGCGGGTGAGCTTCCAGGTTTGGGGAAAGGGGAGACGGGCTGAGCTGGGGAGGCCCGGGGCCTTTGGTCCTCGCTGCGGTTGCAGGAAGGGCTCGGGGGGGACGCGGGTTGGGCTGTCCGGGGGCCTTCCCTGAGGCGGGGAACGGCTGCGGGTTGGAGCCCCGGCGCTCCTTCCTGAGGCTTGCGGCCACGCAGACCCCGGGAGGGGCTTTCCTGAGGGCCGGGGCGCGGCGATCCCGGGAAGGGCTTTTCCTGAGAAGGGCGGTGGCCGCGGGCAGAGCCCTTCCATGAGGGGGGACGCAGCAGCAGCAGGGGCTGCTTTAAGGGGACGCGGCCGTGGATTTGGGCTGCTGCGGGACATTCCCCGAAGAGAAAACTTGGCTACACCCTGAGGGCCCCGCGGCAGCGTGCCTGGCGTGGGGCCTTTCGGGGTGGGACGCCTGCTGCAGGCTGATGGCGGGCTGGGCCCAGGGCTGAGCTGAAGCTGTGCCGCAGGAGAGGCAGCGGTGCTGGTGCTGGTGGCCGTGCTGTGGGGCAGCACGGGGCCGTTCCTACGGACGGGAGCGGCGGGGCTGGAGGACGTGCGGCGCCAGGGCCGCCTACAGCAGCTGCTGGCCGAGATCAGCTTCCTGGGCCTCAACTACAAGGTGCGACCCCAGCTGGGCTTCTGGGCTAAGGAGGTGTCACGTGACCTCCTTTCTGCCTCTTTCTGCACTCAATACCTTCCGTCTATCAGAAAAATTATTTATGCTCTGTAACGTTTCATTTGCTCGCCTGTAGCACTGCTCTTATGGAGAACTTGCTTAGATTCTTTTGAAGAAAGGAGGTAATTAACCCTCATATTGTACATGAAGACCTGTCTGCCTTCTGCAAGGCTGTAAAAAGATCACAACTAGCAGGAGAATCACCAGTGGGCTGCATTTCTGCTGCCAAACACAGCACTGAGTGTGGGTCGGGGCTCCTTTGCTGCCTGCTTGCTGGAGGCAGTGCAATGGTTTTCCATGCGGTGACCAACAGACCTGTCTTCTTTCTGCAGTACATGGTGCCATTTCTGCTGAACCAGTGTGGATCTCTGCTCTTCTACCTCACCCTGGCATCTGCAGGTTAGCTTTCATTGCTGTGTTGAGTGGGTTGATCAGGATTTTGGGAGGAGCTGAATTACTGATTAGTTTGGTGTTCTGGCTAAACATCAAGTAGGTGTAAGAATGAAGGACATATCTTACCATTTTTAGAGGATTATCCATTTCAAACTGACAACTGTTCAATTTCAGAGCTGTCCCTGGCAGTGCCACTCTGTAACTCCCTGGCTCTGATAGTCACACTGGTAACTGGAAGGATTCTGGGAGAGGACATTGGTGGTAAAAGTAAGTTGCACGTGAAACCCTTTGTTGCGTTGTCTTCTGCATCTATTTGCTATCTTAATGTTGTGTGCTCCCTTCTGGTGTCCTAAAAAACAGTGAACAATGGTCCTGTACAAGTCCTGTAACCACTGCCTGTAGGCAGTAGTTCTTGCAAGGAAGCTGAAAAGGAAGTGAAACTGATTGAAAGAGGGTAGGGCTAGTGAATTTAAAGTGGCTGGAACTGGCTGTTGTAAACTAGCAGAACTCATAGGCCTGAGCCTTCACCTAACAATGGATTTAACCGTAAGAGAAATGTCCCATAAGCCCCAAAATGTCACCACCCATCCTTCTTTATGCCCCTTACTCTACACACTAACATTATCCTGCCTAGAAAGTGGAAAAATAACAGGAAACGTGAAAGCTGAAAGACACAGGCATAGAGCATTAGCAGTAAGTACCAGTTTGGCTCGCACCCATTTAGGCTATCTTCTTTACTGGCAGCTGAGAATCACAGATGTAGCAGTGACAGGGGCTGACGGCAGGAGTTGAACTGTGTGAGTTCCCAACACAGAATGCTTATTTCTGCAGGGGCTGTGGCAGGGATGCTGCTCACCCTCCTGGGCATCACCCTCTGCGTAGCTGGTTCGTGACCAAGGCACAGTGAGCAGAGGAAACTGCTTGAAGGTGAGCCATGGCTGAAGAGGGGAGCTTCTGGCTCAGCAGCAACATGTTTGGCCTCAAGAAAGCTGTTCTGGCACATGGCTGTCTGCAGAATTCCCCGAGTACCAGAGTGGAACAAGGCATGTTGCAAGGACATCCTATTCAATGTCTTCAGTGAAGGATGATTTTTTTCTGTGGGTGGTTCAAGGCAGGGATGATTGAATTGCCTTGTTCAGCACTGGAGGGGTAATAATTGGTTAATAAATCATTGAAAGACCTTCTAGAACCATCTGATCTTTTACAGAAGGAAGTTTGTTAATACATCAAAAGCCTTGGCAAGTCTGTGGTGTAAGCAGACCTCGTACTGCCTCTTTTGTTACCTACAGTGCAGAGAGCAGTTTACTATCTGCCCTCTCATCACAGTCCTTAACTCTTCGGAGTTGTTTTGCTGCCAAGGAAAAGATCATTCAGTGCTCTTCATCTTCAGAACTGTTGTCATCCTTTTTCCCCGAGACAGCGGTTTGTGATCTGCCTGCAGTCTGTACCTTTCAGCAGCAAGAAGAAAAAACACATTTATTACAAGTCAGCTTCAAAGCTTCACCTGGCTACAGGCAAGTCCTGCCTAACAGGTCACAGCTGGGGGCACAGAATGTCAGCATAGAGATCTGAACACAGCCGGGAAGGATCTCCCACATTTCACAGAACCATTAAGTGGGATAAATGCTGTGCTGTGTCCTTCTGCCTTTTGGTATAAATTCTTCTGCAGTCTCTGCAGCTCTCTGGAAAAGGAGTAAGGACAGAAGCAGGAGCCCCTCCAGGAAGTCTTTTTTGCTTCCTGCAGTGGGGAGCCGTTACTCTCAATCCAGAAGAAGGGAAATGTTCATGACGCAGAAAACAACCTCGACTTTTTAAAACGCAGAGCCCCGCAGAAACACCCCGCCCTTCGGTTTCCGAAGTTCCCCCTGGCGGTTACTTCCAGCTTTACACACTCCAGGAGGAAGCACAGCGATTCTAAACGGAGTGAGAAAGCTAAACGGCTCGCCCAAGCAATTGCTACAAACTATTGTTTGATCCAGACCAGTGAGTGCCTCCACCTTTGTGCGTTTATCTGCTTTTTCCTCCCAAGCACTTACACAGAAAGCTTTGAAGCATTTTGGCTTCCTAAAAATTTCCATCTCATTAAGCAGAATTCAACCCTTGATACAGACAGCACTGAATGGCAGGCTATGGGAAAGGTGATTTCAGCTGAAGATCACCTCTGAGACGATTCCTTAAACCTCTCAGCCACAGCCCACGTACCACAGCGTCCTGCACACAGCGTCCTGGGGCACCAGCAGCTCCATGTAAGGCAGCTTTTTGTACTCCTCAGTTCCCACTGCCACATAGTAGCTGCCATTCACCAGTTCCTTTCCAGTGGACACCAGTTTGCCATCCAGGCTGCAGAGCCTCGGGAAAGAGACCAAGAGATTCAGAGCAACATGAGGGGAAGTTGCAAGATAGAGAACAGCCCCTCAGTGTGGAGGCAAACAAGTGCAAAGTGGTAAATGAGACCAAGATAAGAGCAAAGGGTGTTGGTGTTATTGATTTAAAGATGGGAAAACCAAAAAGCAATTGAAATTGCCAAAGCGTGCTACAAGCATCAAACTCCTGGTCCTGCAACTATTGAGTGCTGCCTGTGTTCCTGGGCACAATGAAAGAAGGCCCAGCAGTGCCTTGCCCACATACCCACCTGTTAACAGCTCCACTGCACAGATCAGCTTTCTCTGTCAGCACAGCCAGGAGCGCGTCCCACTGCCATGAAGTGCTCTTGGAGATCATCAGCTGGAAAGGGGGGCTCAGCAAATCCCCATTCCGAAAGACACTACAGCAGAAACAAGGCAGAGCACAAAGCAAGGCAGCGAGCAGAAACCTTTTATTAGCAGTTGTGAAGACATCAACTCTGCCTCTGGTGTCACCAGGCACCGTGAGATCTGTAATGAACTATGGGCATTTCTGTTCAGTTTCCTCTGATGAGGTGGATTGTGGAAGAGAGGGCAAAAGGCAGGTGTTCATGCAGTGTTTGCAGCAGATAGCTCTGGTGGAAGGAGGAACTGTTCGTGTGGGGGCAGCATTCAGGTTGGATATTGAGAAGACCACCTCCAGGAGGGTGGTCAGGCACTGAAATGGGCTGCCTGGGGGCTGAGCCTCCGTCCCTGAAGTGTTCACAAGGTGTGCAGCTGTAGTGCTGAGGAACACAACAGTGGGGAGATACTGGTGGAAGGTGGGCAGTTGGACTGGATGATCACAGTAATCTTTTCCAGCCTTGATTCTACCATTGTCAGAATCTCACACAGGAATTCCCTACTTCAGCTTCCAAAATGCTCCCAAATACCTTCCCAGCAGAAAGCACTGAGGCACTTACTGTACTGTAAGGTGGGTGGGCTTCTGCTGCTGCACTGCAGTGCTGGGCTTCCAGGGGGCTGCGGCACAGGGCTGGAGACAAATTCATGCACAAAAAACAGACAGCTCTGGCACAAAGCTTCCAGAGCTGTTCCATTTTCTTCACCAGGCAGCAGGTGCCCATCCTGCCTTCAGCTTGCTGCTGCTAGGTGGGGTTTGTTGTCAGCAACACGAAGCCCTGGAGAGGTTCTTCACATACTTGGGTGCATTCCAGAACCTCTGAGCAGATCCTTCTTCCCTTCACTGTTAAGCAGCCCCTGCATCGTTTCACACATCACCCTACTGATTCCTGTGTCATTTTCACAGGATCTCTGCTGGACACATTGCAGCCTTAAGTCTCAACTTGTGTTACACCAGTGCCAGCTCTCAGCCATCCCTCCTAGCTCAGTCTGTGCTCTTGCCTGTCCACACTCAGCTCAGACTCACCTGCACGCTGTTGCTCTTGTTTGTCCCACGGAGCTCCTTCCTCCCATGATTTAAATAGCTACAAGAACAAGAGATGACACTGCAGTGCACCAACCAGGCCATGACTGAAGAGCAGTGAGAAAATGACTGCTCTGTTGATTCGTTGCCAGTATGCGTGTTTATTATTTGGGTCATGTTTAAAATCCTCCACATTCTTCATTTCACGAGCTTCCACAATTAAAGCCTATTTAAGAAATCCCACTCAAACACAGACCAAGACATCCAGAACATTTTATTCCTTTGAGCTAAACAATGATAAGGCTCCAAGGACTGACTGCTGCTCAATCAGGACCACCTCAACAGGATGCAGCATGCAGTCAGGGAGCCAAACTCACCCAGCACACACATCTCACACACTCAAGACTGAAGCAATGCCACGAATCTCTCAGCCCTCTGTATTTCAGGATGAACCTGAACAGCTCAACTTCGTGCAGAATTAGAAAACAAAAGAAACCTCCACTAACCCAGAGAAACAGTGCTTATCAGAGCGGAAACTGTGGCTGGCAACTCTGTAGAACCTCCCACACCCCACGAAATGGTGCATGCGAGGCAAAGCAGCACCAATCTCACACAGCCAAAAGGAGACCTCACATCTCCCCCAGCGTTTTTTCTCTCAAGAGTCAGTGACCTTGTCAGCAATACATGCATTTCCCAAGCAACCTGAAATACATCCAGAAAATTCCACCAGGGAAAGAAACTAACCTCTCTGTATTTTTCTTTGGGTTTGCATCCTTTTTACCTGTTTGCCCTTTCCTTCCCCCCTCCATTTACACCTCAAAATATCTAGAACTGCTTACCAAACCCAGAGACAAAAGCACCATCTACTCACTCGAGCCTCTTGAACTTTTCACAGCCCGCAGCCACGTACTGGCAGCCATCCTGCAGGTCAGCCAGCTCAGCAACGCGACGGCCATGCTGGGGTGTGTAGAGATTCCTCACAGCCAAGGGTGCACGAATGCCCTCGGTCACCTCACTCAGAAATGCCTCAAAGGTCAGAAGCCGCCGCTGGTTCACCACAAACTTCCTCCCGTGGAAGAAGGGGTCGCCATTGCGATACACCACCACGTTCTTGGCTGGACGAGGCAGAGCTGAGCGCCGGGAGCTCATTCCCCATGGGTCAGAGAGGCAGACAGACAGACAGACGCAGAGCAGGGAGCAGAGCTCCAGCAGCTCTCCCACTCAGCCTGCGCCCTTCTGCCTTTGTGTTTTGCTGCCCCTCCTCCTCAGTCCCCTGAGCAACTGCCCGTCACCACGGCTGCAGCAGGAGCTGTGGGCCAGGCTGAAGCCACATCAAACAACCTGCAAACGCTGCCATCTGAGAGCCAGGAACCACACAGCTCTTTAAACCTCACCCCACGCTAACTACCATGGCCAACAGGTTCAAATGAAGCAGTTCAGAGGGGCAGTGCCAGTATCTCTGGCAGCAGCTTGCATGTCACCCAGAGCAGCAATACCTGAAGCTGTCATCCCCTTGCCATCACCTGCTACTGCATGAAGCGTGCAGCAGGTTTCCATTCTGCACATGGAGGACAAACATCCACGCCATGGCAGATACGCTGCTCCTTGCACTGGTTGCCCTGGGTCAAAACAGGCACTTGGAGATCCCAGGCATTGCAGAGTGGTGAAGTACAGAAAAATACAGCTCACACAGTGGTGCACATCACCCACAGCTGAGTGAAGGAGAAGTTCATCGTACAGATTCAAAGCACCTGTGGCCTTCAGGCATTTTAATTCCACCAGAAGCAAGGAGCTGGTCAAAGTGGAACTTCTGTGACAACTTTCCCAGCCTCAATTTACCCTTAGGACAGGTTCTCAGGGAGGGAGGACTTCCTCCAAGACACAGAACCTCCTTAGTGTCACTGCATTCCTGCTTTGACCAAATATTCACATTTAAAAGAAACAAAAGTCTTTTGCCACATGAATCTGGTTAGGAGAACATCAGCTCACAGAGTTGGAGTGCTGCTGTGAAATCATGTTGTGACTTTGGTGCTGCAGCTCCTCTGCTCCCCCACAGCAGTACAAAACATCCCACGTGCTCAGGAATGCCTTCCTAGCTGTCAGGAGACTCCAGCCTCTGTTTCAGCTTCAGGTACTACAAGAGAAAGAAAATCAAATGTTAGCAGTTAGATCTCAGAGACCCAGAAGCAGGAAAGCACCTGCAGTTTAGCCAAAGTCATCACACTTGGCCAGAAGATTCACATGAACTGCACCCTAACCAATGCCAACAGCAGCTTGCTAAGTGAGATAGCTCCTAGGCACGTTACTGTATTACACACACACAGCACTTATCAAACAGCAGCCTCTCTTTAGCAGGACAGAAGCTTACAGCCAAATCTAAACAATTTCTGCTTTCCTTTTTCATTTTTTTCCCCTCTCTCTCTCTCTAAAAATAAAAAAAAAGGCACAGCCATCATCTGATCCAACCCCAAGGAAACCGGACCCCCACCACCCAGCCTCTCACCCATCACAGATGGAACCCCTCTGACCAAGAGGCAGAGCAAGCCCTTACATTTTTACGGCTGTCAATAGCTTGCTGCAACCACAGCAGCTCCATGATCAAGTGATTCCTGAAGGACTGGAGGCCAGGCCGAGTTCGGGGAAGCTCCTTTACATCCACAAGTGGAATTTCTGCAAAGGATTGGAAGAAGCTACTGCTAGAATACTGAAATTGCATCTCTCTCCTGCAGTGAGAGATTCTGACGTCTCCAGTACATTCTCAAGGCTTCGATTCTCCAAAGTCCTACTTCACCACCTGCACCTGGTTATTCAACCCACGCAGCAGAACACCACACTGCAGGGACTGCTGTCTCTTACCCAGGCAGGCTTTGAGGGAGCCTGGTTCCAGGTCAGTGCTGTCCCATACAGATGAAATGCTGCTGCTGTTCTGCCACTCCTTGCTCTCCGATGGGGCACTGCACCTTTTTTCAGTGCTTTTACCTGTGACTGCCCCTAGATTTGCAGGGCTTGCTACCCTGCATTCACCCACAGAACTCAGTTCTTTCTCACTTTGCAGCTGGGCTGTAGGTTTCACGCTATTGCTGGAGCCCCAATCCCATTCTGGTTTGGGAACATCCAGGTCCTGCTGTGTTTTCTCTGTGCTGTCCTTGTCACTCAATACAGCTTCTCGCAGAGGTGAGCGCTTCTCTTTCACTGGCTTCTAGGAGACAAAAGTGAAAAACTGGACAGACAGACATAAAAAAACAAACAAACAAAGCACAGAAAGCTCTGAAAGGGGCAGCGCTGCAGGGCAGCCGTTGTCCTACCCAGAGATCTGCATTACCAGCAGCTCTGTCACAACACCTGACGCTGCGATTTGAACCACCGCAAACTTTGCCCCAGGCCTTTCTCTCAGGACGGGAAGCCGCGCTACGAGCAGCGCTCAGCCACCGCGGGAGGGGGGCAGACCGACGGGAGCTCGGCACACGAAGCGCGCAGTTTCTCGTGCAGTTGGAGCTCCGAGCGGAGCTGAGCTTCACCCGCGGGAGGCAACGATCGGTCAGCGGGAAGCCCACGGCGGGCCTCGGCCGCGCAATCGCCCCGTTTCTTCCGGTGACGAGGCCGCAAGGCAGCCCGCTGCCAACACGCGGCCCCGCCGCGCCCAGCGCCCGCACAGAGCCGCGGCCCCGGCCCGCCCCGCACCAGCACGGACCTCGGAGACGAAGACGGGTCTGGGCAGACAGAGGCCCGTCCAGCGCAGCTCGCTCAGCTCCCCCTCGATCTCCCTCACCACCTCCTCGTACTCCGCCCGCACGCCCCGCAGCCGCCGCCGCAGCAGGAAGCCCCGGACCCCAGCCTGCGGGCAGAGCGGAGAGGGGGGAGCAGCTCAGCGCCCGGACGGCGGCCCGGCGGAAAAGAAGCGGCACGGCCGGGTACGGAGCGAGGTACGGCTTTAATGAAGCGCGGCGCGGCCTCCCGCGGCCCCACCTGCAGCCGGGTCACCGCGCGCAGCAGTCGCCGCCTCTCCGCGCTCTCCTCCCGGGGACCCGGAGCCACCGCCATCGCCTCCGGAGCAACGAGGGCGCCGTCCGATGACGTCACCGCGCCGTCCGATGACGTCACAGCACCGCTGCGCGCGGCGGACCAAAATGGCGGCTGAGGGGGGTGTGGGGAACTCGGTGACCCGCGCGTCACCGCCGTCGGCCCCGCAGGGTGGGCCAGGGGGGCTCCGCCGTCCCGTCCTCCCCATCCCGCGGGGCCGCCTCCCCGCAGCCGGCGGTTGTCAGGCCGCGGCCTCCTCAGGGCTGGGGCTCTCGGCCAGGTGCAGCTTCTGACTGCGTTGCTGTCAAGGGAAAGCACGGCGGGACGGCACGTGCCCTGCACCACCACCACCAGAACCAGCACCACCGCCACCCCACGGCCCTGCAGGATACATGGAGCTGCTGAGCTCCTCCAGCTGCAGAAGGCAAAGGCAGAGGTTGAGGCGCCTATCAGCGCTGCAGGGCCGGGCACGTGGTGAGGAGACGCCACTCACGTGTGCCAGCAGCTGGTCCAGGTTCCTGTCGGCCACCAGCTTCTTCTGCTCCTCCGGGAGCTCCTCCACACACACATCCAGGCCGAAGTGCAGCCGCGCCAGCTTCTCCTGCATCTCACGCACGTGCTCCAGCTGCTCGAAGGAGCATTCCTTCCCTGCACCCGCAAGTAGAGCTGTCACCACCCACCAGCGTGCCCCCCCCTCCCCCGCGTCCCCTGGCTCCCGGCCGCTCACCAAAGGCCTGCAGTTTGCCTGAGTGGAAGTCGCTGAGCAGGCCGAGCAGCCCGCCCTCCATCTCACAGACATCAGAGACCTCGGTGAGGAAGCTGTGCTGCAGTGGGGCCCCCCGCGCTGCCCCTGCCCTCACCCTCTCCTTGCTCGCCCTGCACAGAGGACACGGACGATGTGACACCCCCAGCCCATCCCCCCAGCACTGCTCTCTCCCCCCACCCCAGCACTGACCGCCGGGGCCTGGCACGCTGTGAGGGCAGGGCGGGCAGCGGCAGGGGGAAGGATGCGCTCCTGCTGGTGGGCAGAAGCCGTGATGCCCTGGTGGGTGCCAGCTGCCCTCTGGGGCTCCGCTTCTTCCTCCGCTCCTCCATCCCAGAGCCACGCGGGAAGCACCTGAGCAGGACAGGATGGACACAAAGCTCTCGGCAGCGCTTCCCCACGCGGGGCCTCCTGGTCCTCACGGCAGCCGGGAAGCCAAGGACAGAGCTCAGCCCCCACACTGGGGTCAGCAGCCAGGCTCAGGCTGCCTCATCCCGGTCTGCGGTGGGACATCAGGGCACAGAGCAGAGCCTGGGATCTGAAAAACACCCGGGGAACTCCCAGCCGGGGATTATTCCTCAGCGTTTTCTCCCAGAGCTGCAGAAAAGAGGATTTCAGCCCCCATGGAGCAGGGAAGGACTCCCGATTCCCGGAGCCAGGGCAGAGACTGCAGGAGGGACCCGACATCCCTGAACCCTCCCCAGCGTATTTCGGCCCCCACCGAACTCCTCTGCCCCCTGGGCCCTTGACGGTGGCAGGACGGGGTGATGCGGCGGGTGCTGCGGAAGCCCATTTGTTCTACGGGCTCCGGCGCCGCACCACAGCGGCATGGAAACACCGACCTGTGCGAGGACCTCCTCCGGCCTTCGGTGCCACCCGGCTGCGTCCCCAGGACCGCTGGACCAACTGTGTTCCCGGAGCCCTGGGGCTGCGATTTGCATTTAAAGGGAAAGGGACCTTCCTCCGGCCTCAGCACAGCCCGGCCCCTGCTGGAGGGACGTCGCTGGACGCCGCCTTGCAGCGCCGAACGCCGCCCGCTGGAGTGGCCACAACGCGCAGATGGCCCCGGACCGCAGCACCAGCGTCACATGGGGAGGGCAGGATCCTGCCCTCCATTCTGCACAGCTGGAGCGGATGCGGCAGCCGTGCACGCAGCGAGGGTCTGGGGTAGGTATGGGGTCTGCACCCGGGCTCCTTCTCTGCGAGCATCCTGGTAGAAATGGGAGGGGATGTCACTGCCTGCCACCCCCTTAAACCATCCAGGGTTCACCGTGAGTCTCCTCAGCATCACCTGATTTGTGTGACCACAGATTTGCCCTTGCAAGAGCAAGGGTTCAGTCCTCTGGCACGTGGGACCGCAGGAACCCCCAGATCACAGGGAATGAAGAGCAACAAACTGCCCGGTGCTGGGTGTCCCAGGCACAGACTTCCTCCCCCAGTTGTCTGGAGGCACAGATGTGCCATCACCTTTGCAAATGAAGGTTCCCCCCAGCCTCTCCACTCCACTCAGTGCCCCAGATTTCACTCCCAAACACGATCCTCAATGAATGAGAAATAACACAGACAGCAGCAGTGAGTTTGTGGGTGTTTCTATTGGATACGAAGATACATACATCAGCTCCCCACAGAGGTTATCTGTGCCATAACAGGAAAAAAAAAAAGTGAAGGTGTTTGTGACTTTCTGAGGGATTTTTCTTTGACTGAAAGAGCAGGAAAGAAAAATCCAGTGCCAGGCTGCAGCCCTCTCTCCCACCACCTTCATGTGCTCCAGAATGCTCCTGCCCAAGTCAGATGCAACCCACCCAGGAGGAAGCAACGCAGGCAGCGCAGGGCCAGAAGCAGCCCAGAAAGCCCTGTGGAGCACATGGCAGTGGATGTTCAAGATTGTGGCTCCGTGGAACTTCACTAGACTCAACAGCCTCTCCTTAGACCCGAACTCTCTGGAATCCCCAGGGAATAAAGGAGGAGGCAGAAGCGCCTCCTGCAGGCAGCTCCCACGGCAGGTCCTTCCAAGGGCGCTGTACAGCTGCAGAGAAGATGCAAGAGCAGCTGCAGCCAGAAAAGAAACCAAAACTGTTCTGCCGAATGCATTCACTGTGAGGAACAGCTCAGCCAGCTCAATTCAGCTTCAAGCAAAAGGAAGGCAATGCTGAAAATAGTCTGCTGTAAAGAGAAGCTGCAGCAAGAGGTTTTCAAGCAAGTCGATGTCTCCCAAACGAGTAGTGAAAAAAAGGAAGTGTTGAGAAACTAAGGAGAAATCCCCCAAGTTCTGCGCCAGATTGCTTCTAGTGCCATCACAGCCCTCCCAGACACAGCGGCAGCAGCTCAGACTTGGTGACTGCCAGCATCTGGGAGATGCTGTTCTGAAAAAGCAGAGGGGAAGGAGAGGCCCAGGCAGCACAGCCTGTCTGCAGGATGAGACGCTGCAGAAGGAATCGGCCCACAGCACCGTCCTCGAGCTGGTCCCAGCGATTCAGCTTCAGGTCATGGAGAAGCCACAGATTTGATCCTCCTGGAGCCCCAGCTCCATGAATACCTCCGAAACCACCCCACTCAACACCAAGGGGCAGTTCTGAGGCAGGGCAGAGGATTTCAGTCACAAGGGCGTCCCGCTCCCCTTGCACAACTAATCACAGGTGCTTGTGCAAAACACTTCGGAGTTAGACCTTTGGATTAACTGTTTAATATACTTGTGCACATGTGCGTATAGCAAAGAGGCAACTGTGAATCATAAGGCTATTGAAACACTGGCAGGTTCTAGGAAGAGCAAAGGCCCTGCAGGGTGCCTGGGCAAATCCGGTGTCCCCAGTTTCTCTGCTTTTCTGTCCCCGTTCAATACACAAAACCCATACAAGAGGGGAACTGGACGGTTCTGCTCAAGAGCTGCCAGCCAGGGCGTGAGGAAGCAACAGCAAGTCCAGGAGCCGCCTCCTGCCTGATGCAGATCAGGGAGGGAGAATCCAGCGCTGGGAAATGCTCATGTTCTCCCTTGCTCAGTTCTTTTGCTCTCACCCAGTGTGACAGCATTGCCGTGAAGGTGGAGGAAGCGCCGTGTCCTGCTGTCCTGGTGCCGTGAGCAGGAGGGCTTGGGCCGATCCGTGCCCTTGCTTTCCTGTGCTGCACTACATTTTAGGGGAGTCGCAGCCTGCCAATGACAAGGTCTTTCAGTGACAGGGACAATCAGTTGAGTCTCCATATATTAGTTATTCACACACGCAGGGAGGTGGGTCATTCTAGATTTCATATATATTCATATATAAAGTGTATGTTGCCCTGCACGTATTTTATATCTCATATATACACACACACATCATCTATGTGTATATATATATATAAACATTTAAAAAACCCTCCAAAAGCCTAAGCTAGGAAATTTCACAGCCCAAGGAGGGCCGTCCTCGTGCCCCCATCCAAGGACCAGGAGAAGGGCTTCAGATGGAGCCTGCAAACATTCGTGCTTCCCTCCCTCACCCTCCTCCCGCCTACCACACAGCAGGCTCAGTCAGCACCCTGAGCGCCTTCCTCAGTCCCGCTCTGCCCCAAGGCTCCTGTGCTCAGTTCTCCAAGGCTTTCCGCAGGATCTGTGCTGTGCGCCGCCTTTCCCGAGTGCAGGCAATCCTCAGCCAGTCGCTGCTCTGCCGGGGCTCCTCCAGCTCCCACCTCGCAGCCCGCCCGCGATGCCTCCTTCAGAGCCTCTGTCGGCTCCACGTCTGCCCGCGCCGTGTGGGCACACAGGTCCTGCACCTTCTTGTTGAGGTCGTTGCGCTCTGTTTGCAGGGCTCGGCACAGTTTCTCCAAGCGCTGGATTTTCACCTGAAGCCCCTCCAGCTCTTTATCCCGAAGGGTTTTCTGCAAACAGAGAAGCGGTTCAGATCTACCACAGTGGGGACGAAGGCAGAAAGGAAGAGAGATGAAACTTCAGAGGGAAGCTCAAAGACCACTCAGTTGCCTGCCTCAGCACACAACAGCCCCAGCCTCCTCACCTCTTCAGCCATTTCCAAGAGAGCCTTGTTGCTGCTCTCCCAGCGAGAGCGGTACATTGTGGTCTCCTTCTCCAGCTTCTTAATTTTCTTTGTCATCTGCAGAACAGTGACAGAAAGGCAACTGATAAGCCAGAATAATGCAGTCAGGCACGTCTCGCGTGTACTCCAATGGACTCCCACTTCCCCAGGGCAGACAGCAAGATCCTGCTGTCCTGAGAAATGTCTTCTGGTCCTACTGCAGCTGCGTTAGTGGGAAACCAACAATAAACCAGGAGACAGTGGTAGCTCTGCTTTTCCTGATCCAGGGGGGGTACAGCCATCACCCCACGAGTCCAGCATCCACCTTCTATCAGCAATCAGTTTGTGCCTGATTTTAATGCCAGCATAACTCAACAGAACAATACAGCTGCTGCTCATCCAGCTCACAGAGTAAGTGAGGAGAAAGGCAGCACCCAGCCTGCCAGCCACTGCAGGCAGCGACAGCAATACCTACCTTCTCCATTTCCTGCTTAAACGTAGTGAACACTTCACTGCTTTTGGAAAGGGTGTTCTGGAATTCTTCAAACTTCTCTGTGTAGAGAGCCAGCTGTGGGGAGAGACAGAGAGACAGAGTTACAGCTCCTCAACATGGCACCTCCTGATGGCCTTTCCCAGGAGCGGGGAGACATCAGCCAAGAAGTGAGCCAGTCGTCTTGTGACCGGACTTTATGACTAACAAACTTGCAGCAAGGGGCAGCTCTGCCAGCATTAGGCACTGCAGAATGTGGAACAATATTTCTTCTCTCTTAGGGAAACACCCTTAGAGAGCAGTGTGTTCTCCAAACACCTCCCGGCCTTGGCAGGAAGCACTTGCTGGGTCTGATTCAGCAAAGTGTGATCACACAACTGCTCCGAGCACTGGGAAACACACTGGTGAAACCAGGGCTCCTTTCTGGCACAAGGAGGAGAAGCAGAGGAAGGTTTCATCTCACACTGCGCTTCACACAGGCACACAAATATCACACTCAAGAGCATTCCTGCCTCTGTGGTTTTCACATTAAGGAAATTCAGGCTGTTCCCTGCTGAAGGAGGAAGGGAAAAAACAAATGACCAGGCTGAGCACACACACAGACCAGGTAACTCACCTGCTGCTTGAGATGAGTCTCCTGCTGCTTCATCAGCTCACACATCCTCTGTGATTCCACAGCTTCCTTCAGCAGCTGGGAAAGAGCAAAAGCAGTTACCTCACTGCTGCCAGAGAAAGCCCTCAATATGCCATACGCTGCTGGTGCTTGGCCTGGAGTCAGCAGACGGCTGGGAGGAACAGCACCAACAGCTCAGGCTCCAGCCTTGCTTCTGAGGCAGCTGGGGGAACGGCTGCTGCTGCATACGCAGCTGGGACGGCCTGATCTGGTAAGGGCTCTGCACTCGGGAACCCAACTTCCACAAAGAAACAGGGCAAGCAGCTACATGCTTATAACCAGTAGAGAATCATAAGACTTACAAAGTCCTTTTCCCGCTGATGTCTCTCCTCTGCTTCCTTCAGCATTTCCTGTGCCTGCTGGAGCTTGGCATCCACGAGCTGCTGCTGCAGGTCCTTGTGTTTGAACACCTTATCAATGTGCTGCCAAAGGAAACGCCACCAGTCATTGACATGCGAGGCCAGGGCCCTGCTACCTGTGTGGCACGGATCCCAAGGAATGACCTCAAAGCCCAAGGGCTCCATCTCCCCTCCAGCAGCAGTTTCTGCCCTGGAAATGCTCTCCACAGGACACAGTGGGTGAACCACAGCAGGCTATGCCAGGCCCAACTCACCTCCTCCCGCAGCTCATACTGCTCAATGAGCTTCTTGAGCCGCTCTGCCAGCTCCATGTTCTCCTGGCGCAGCTTGGAGTTCCTCTCGTTGTGCTGCTCCATCTGGAGTTGGATGTCATTCAGTGTCACCTGGAAGTGGGATGTCACCTCCTTCCGCTTCTCCTCTTCCTCTCGTGCTCGCTGGACACCTTCCTCCTGTGTTAGAAGGGCAGACAGCAAGGCCACATCAGCCTCTGCGCTGGGCAGGCAGGTGAACAAACCTCCTGTGATGATCTGAACCACCCAACTTCCCACTGCTGCTGGTATCAATCAGGAAGGCACTGCGGGCCACTGCTTGGCAGCTTCGTCACTCCAAGAGCTGAGCAAACCCGCTAAACATCGCTTCCCTCAGAAGAGGACCACGTGGGTCAGCTCCCTCCCCTCCTAACCCTTGCAAGATGACCGATTAACAGCAGAACTGAAGCCCTGCTCCGGACATCAGACTGTGGGCACCCACTCCTAAAAGTACATCTGTCACAGTGGCTCACAGCCCTGCAGCAGGCTGTGTTTGGGACAAAGCAGCTCCTGCAGCAGTCCCAGGAGACGCCTTGCCTTGAGGGTGCGGTTGTGCCTCTGGAGCTCACGGCACAGGCTCTCCAGCTTGCTGCGGGCCAGGATGGCCTTGCTGTGCTCACTCTGCAGGTGGTCCTTCTCTTGCACCAGCTGTGTCTGCTTCTTCTGCAAAATCTTCATCTGTTTCTGGGAGTTTCGGTGCTCTTCCAGCTAGGGTAGGAGAGCAGAGGGCAGAGATGCAGCAAAAAAGACCAGGGCAATGCTGTGTCCATATAAGGGCACACAGATCAAATAGGTGTTCTGACTACTCTGAGGGAAGGACGAGAGCTTTATAACACAAAAGCACAGTAAGATCAATACAGAACCCAAGGTCTCCCTGCACACAGCCTTTCTCCTTCCTGAATTAGCATCCTACTGGAATTTGTGAGAGGTGCACCTTCCTTCAGGACCTCCACACATACACTGCTTAAACAGAGCAGAGCCCTGAGCACGTGGCCAGCTGTCCCACTGCTCGCTGCAGCACTGTCCTCCCACTGCCCCAGAGCCTGGAATGAAGAAACAAGGACTCACCAGCTCAGCGTATTTCTTGCACAGTGCTGCCAGTTTCTCCTCTGGCGTGCTCAGGGTGTTCAGGGTCTGCATCAACAAAGTGATTTCTTTGCCTGGCGCAAGACACAGAATTAAACAGAAAGATGACAGCACTTACACAGAGTTCTGGCTTATAAAGGTAAGGACAGGAGAGACAAACCAGGTCTCACATCTGTGGCCATCTTGGCCCAGAGTTCCCATCTCCAGTGCCTACTGGGGTTTGTCCCCCAGATCTCACTGCATTCAGCAGGTGAACAATTGAAGCAGCTGAGGAGAGACCTGGTTATCAGAGTGGGGAACCACCAATGGACTAACCAGACAAAGCTGTGTCCAGCAGAGGGGAAATCTGCACAATTCAGAGGCTGCAGCAGCGCTCAGGACTGATCAGAGTCTTTGAAACACTCTGTTTCCTTGCATGCCACAAGAATAAGATGCCTTGCTATTTCCAAACATACTTAAGGCATTCATCTCTCTAATGGGACCCAGTGCAGTATAAAATCCACGTCTGCACCAAAGCTCTCAGGCTGGTAGCACAGCCACAGCAGGAAACCTCTTACCTAGGCCCTTGGCTTTCTTCTTTTCCTGAGCCTTCTTCTGATCCCGCTCCCCACACTCCTCTCCAGGTCGAAACTCTTCAGTTCCCTTCGTGCCTTCCTTCTCCCCATTCATCTCAGGGCTGCCTGACTCCTGATCTCCGTTCCTCGGGGACTCACTGCGACACTTCTCCACTTCCTCTGGCTCCACAGCCTCACTCTGCCCGCCGTCTTCGCCCGGACCCTCCTGGCTGGCATCCACGCAGTACGTGTTCAAGATGTCCTCAAGCTGCCTGCTCAGCTCTTCAGAGACATCCCGCACGGCAGGCCGGGAGGACTTTGTGTCCTCCTGTGCAAGGGGAGCTGTGGAGATACGAGCACAAAAGCGTGATGCTTCCCCACACCGCCTATTCTCTGCTCTCTACAAACGCGCAGCAAAGGGAAGGTTTCCCCGAGCACCTCACTGCTACACTCCCAGCACACAAGCTGCTTTGTTCAGGCTGTGCCTCCAGCCAGCTGCCCTGACAATGGAGGTGCATTCCTAACAGCCTCTCTTTTGATCACAAGAGCATGACCAAGCCCCTGACATCTGTCAAGAGCAAGAACTGCCCCCTCCCCACCACCCTCTAACGAAAGCAGGTTGTGCGTGAGCTTTCCCTCAGAGCAGCAGCCTGCTAATATCCCCAGAGCCATGCCTTTTAGCACAACAATAGATTTTATAATCTGAGCTAGCCTCTTTCCTCACATATATGAGCAGCTGTACTGGCTCAGATGAAGCACATCCCATCCCCAGCAGCCCCTCAGCACTTCTCTGCATCCAAAATTCCTTCCAAGCAGAGCCTACAGCAATCAGTTATTAAACTCACTCAACTGCTGTTCATTTCCACGTTTACTAGAACGCGGGGCAAGGTTACCTTTAACCACCATCTACTCGATTACCCGTTTTTGTCTTACAGAAACTGAATGTTACAAAGCACCAATAACAGAACCAGTCGCTGCGGAAGAGCTTTCTGTGAGCCTGAAGGACCGAGCAATGCCAACCCCATCGATCCCAGCTCAGAATCAACTCCGCGTTGTGGGAAAGAAGCGCTAACGATTTGGAGCTGCGTGCACGTGGGAACAGCGAGAGAGCAGGATCTTCTGCCCCGGAATCACCGGCACAGGTCAAACAGTGGCACAGAACGGACCCCCGTTGTACAGAAGCAGCGCCAGCACGGCAGCCCCGCGCGCCGCCCCACCTTCCAGCGCTGCGCTGGGTTCGGCCGGGTCGCCCTCCTCCGCCAGAGCGCCGCTCGTTTTGGCCGCGGGCCGCGGGGCCGCCTTGGTCTCGCCGCCCTGGTTCTTCATCGCCGCGCCGTCTCCCGCTCAGCCTCGCCGAGCCCCGCTGGAAGAGAAACCGCGGCTGAAGGCGAGCCGTGCGGTGCCGGCCCAGGCGGGGCGCGGAGCCGGGGGAGCCGAACCCGCCGCGCCCCAGGGATGGCATCGCGGAGCCGCCCCCGAGGAGCCCCCGAGGAACCCCGGCCGCGGCGCCGCCCCTCCCCCCGGTACCGCCCGGAGCCCCCGGGCCGCTCCCGACGTCCCACGTGACCCCCCGTGACGTCAGCAACGCCTCCCTTCCTCCCACGGCACCACGATGACGTCACGCGCGTACCCCCGTGGCGTCAGCGGCAGCGCTCTGACGTAGGCGGCCGCCTCTCCTCAGCCAATAAGCGCCGGGCAGCCGGCAGCGCTGCGGTGTAGCGGCGGGGAGGGGGGAGGGAAGATGATCGCCGCACCCCCCGCCGGCCCCGCCGCCCCGCGCTGAAGGAAGCGGCTCTGGCCCGGGCCTCGCAGCGTGCGCTCATCGCGCAGGCGCCGCCCCGCGCCGCCAACCAATCGGCGACGAGGAGCCGCGGGGGCTGCCGGGAGACGGCGGCGAGAAGCGGCAAGCACCGCGAGACTACAACTCCCGGCATGCCCCGCGAGAGCCACTCCTGCCCCCCCCCCCCCCCCCCCCCGTCGCACTACAGCTCCCGGCGTGCCCCGCGCGCGGCCCGGGCGGGAACTCACCGCCTTCACGGCTCCGCGCCCGCCCCGCGCTGCCCGCCCTCTCCACACACGGCTCCGGCACAGCGCGCTCATCTGCACAGAAGTTTTTATTCGTTCAACAGTCACGGACTCAGCAAACCAACGCGGGGCGAGGGGCACGCAGGCCCGGCCCACCCCTCCCGGCCTCAGCCCCGCGGCTGTGAGGAGCAAACCTTGGCGCCCAGCAGAGCGGTCGAAGAGCTACGTGTACAGTACGTGAGTGAACGGGAGAAGCAGCAGGACGACGAGGGAGCGAGCTCGGGGTCGTTTCCAGGCACACCTGCCTCACAGTGTTCTATTTACATAAGTTACAGAAATTTTATATATAGTTTTCTCTGGAGCCCAATTAGACAAATAGCTACCTATATATAATATAAAAAATACAGAGATTTGATTCTTTTCTCGAAGGAAAATGTACATGTTCCAACTGTGAGCGGGAGGTAAACCTGGAGCCCCAGGCGCCGTGCTGCTGAGCTCGCCCTGCACGCAGCACAGCACCCGAAACGCAGCCCTGGGGAGGATTCAAGTAAAGATGAAGATGGGTTCCACCATTTCAGCAGTCCTGCAGCTTCCATCAGTAGCAATGCAAAGCCTGTGCCGTGGCAGCTGTGCTTCCTGTTCCAGGACCACCCCAGCATCCCGCCCTCTTCGCAGTGACCAGCTTTGGGGTTTGTTGCTTTTTATCCTTGTAAATACTACCAGCAGTTCTTCGGGGAAAAAAAAATCTGGACACGGGGAAGGACCCTTCCCCCAGAAGCCTCTTGCTTCTTTGTCCATTTACAGCATGTTTGGGGGAACTCAGGCCAGCTCTGACAGGACTGTCCGCTGCAAGAGGAGCGCAGAAAGGCCAGGGCTAAACTCTGCTCTTGGCAAATTAGAGTCTTTAATAAGAGTAACATGTGCAAAAAAATTAAATAGATCAACCCAGGTTTCCAAAATTATTCTTGTCAGAATACTCACTTTCTATTTCTGTTCTTACCCAACCCAACGCTGAAATCTCAATTAAGTACCCGAGGTAAGAAGTGACATTTGGGAGAGATCACCACAAAGAAAAAAAAACCCAAGAGGTGCAATCTGTTACCTCAGTGTCCTTCCTCCACCCAGATGCCTGCTTTAAAGACACGTATGCAGCAGCAAAAAGAAAAAAACGTGCAAGACATCCCATTTTCTTCATGAGGATAAAGCACTCTTTCTAGTTGTTTGAAGGAAGAATTGTTTCCTAACAGGTGGAGTGAGTGTTCAGCCTTCCATGTGCGAGAAGGAATGGGACAATCAGCTTCTCCCAGTTGCTTTCTGGCAAACTTGTGGTGGTCTTTTTGCCTGGGGCACATTATAGCTGGAAGCCTTCCATAGGGGCTTCAGGTTGCTGGAAGATGAATTGCTGCTGGTTCTCATCTACCTGGGGAGCTAAAGCAGAGTCATCCTCTACTCCAAAGTAGTGCTCAATCAGGTCGAAGGCTTTCTGGTAGATCTCTTGGTTCTCGTGGCTCTGCAGGAACTCTATCTTATCCAAGCCTTAGAAAAGACAAAAGTGGAACATGAGAAACAAGAAACCCTAACGTTCAAGCTGTCCCAATCCATCCTCCACCCTTTCCCCGTTCATTGCTTGTCTGTGTTACACGAGCCTTTTGTGAGCAGCACTGACAGCTAAAGCTAACTATTCCCGTTTCTCCACAGCTGCCTGTGGATTCTAGCTGTATCAGCAACCATTCATCTTTCCAGTTGCAGGTTTGGCTAATGCAGTTAAGCAGGAAGTCTCCAGCAAAGCACTGCGAGCACTGAACTGGTCAGTGAAATTTCTACCACTGGCTGTGAGCAGCTCTGCAGCTGCAGGAAGCAGGGCCCGTCCCAGTAGCCTCCAGCAGAAGGGCAGCAACAGCTTTAGCTGTCCTAATTAAATCCAGTGCTGAACAGAAAGAATCCAAGCACCACGTGCTCAGGAATTTCAAGAATTATTCTTACTGGAGGAACCAGGACACACAGTGTAACAGTCAGTGAGAGGGCAAGGCAAAAAAAAAAGGAAAAAAGCCACTGCCAGTATACAGGGCATTTCAGACCAAAATAGGAACTGTTCCTCAAAGCTTTAGGAACAGGACAAAGCCACCAAATTAGGTCCCTCCAGGGAAAAGCTAAGTCTCTCTGGATTTCCATCATGCGTTGCAGTGCACAGCTGGGGACAATTAGACAAATCAAAGATCCATGAAGTGGGTCTCACTCATCTCAGCTTACTTTGATTAAAATTCCCAACAGCGAGAGCCACAATTATCAGGCTGGCCTCTAAGTCTAGGAAACCTGGATCACAAGTACAACAGTCTTTGCTTCCTGACATTATTTATGCTGCATCACAACATTCTAAAGACAGCGTGATCTACTGTGGAACAAACAGCAGCTGGTTTGGGGCACACCCAGCCACTCCAACCATCAGAAAAGCGAACAGAACTAGCAGACACCTCCCAACATATTCTACTGTTCTCAAAGTCAGCGGCACCAGAACCTACCGTAAGCCTCCTCTATCATGCTGCAGTATGGGTTGATGCCCGTCCCGCTCTGGTTGGCCTCCTGCTCTCCCAGCCTCAGGATGTTCTCCAGGCCATTCAATGCCACCTGAACAATCTTGGAGTCCATGACGGTAAGGAGGTCACAAAGAGGCTTGATGCAACCCAGGTTGACCAGGTATCTGAAAGAGGTGACCAGGAGCACACGTTCATCTTTCAGGATAGCAGGCACCAGCGCTGCTCAGTTACAAAGAGCAGGACAAGTGGTTCAAGCTAAAAGAAATCTCTGATGTAATTTTTATATTTTGCTATCTTACAAGGTTATTCATCTATTTATTAATATATACCCCTCCCACCCCATTTTTTTCCTTCTGATTTTAAGGTAGCTCCTTCTGACATCCAGCTGATAATGAAATTACGAGCAGCGAGGATCTAATTGGCCTGGCATGCATCTTAGGCACTCTCCCTGGGGTTCCCCAAATGAGTTCCTCACCACTTCAGCAGTTCTACAAAGGAAATGTCTGAATGCTGGCAGCTCTCAGAGCTGCAGGGGTACCTGATCTGCTCAGGAGTTCCTCCTGACGTTGCGTTTGTGATTGCCCACGCCGCCTCCTTCCTTGTACGGAATTCTGCTTTCTGCAAGATTTCTATCAGCACAGGGAAGATGTTTGCATCTATGACTGCCTGAGGAGAGAGAACAGCCAGTAGCGTTTGAAGGGCAGCACGGTTTCTAAAAAGGCTGTTAAGCACCTGAAAGAAAACTCTGCTTCCATTTCCAATTCAGGAAGTCCTTCCTGAGCCACTACCTTCAGCCATTGCTCCAATCCATCCCCCAGCCAACCCCTTTAACACAAGGTAATCGAGTGGGAACCAGCTCACAGATGATCCCTATTGCTGCATCAATACTGCAGGAATGCTTTCATCATTTATCTGCCTTTGTACATCGGCCATTAAAAGGATAATTAAAACTCAACAAGCTAACTCCTTTCAAAGGGATACTCCTGAGGAGGGAGAAATTGGGGCTGCATCTCTTTTCCAGCGATCCAACCCACAGACTCACAGCCTCTGTAGGTACAATTAGCTTTTTTTTTTTTAGCTCCTTTGGCAAATGGACAGAAACAGCCAGTCTGCAATAAGTCAGATTAAGAATGCACAAGAAGCTGCCACAAAGCATCAGATAAGGGAAAAACCAAAGAGATCTCATTATTAATGCTGAGCATGGAATCTAGGATTATTATAAGGGACCCAGGGAAGACTCAAAGCTGTACCTGTATTTGTGCTCTGTTTCCTGCTGTGATGTTAGATATGGTCCAGCAGGCTTCTTTTCTGATGGACTCCTTGGGACTACTTAATAAATGAAGGAGGCAAGGCAGGGCTGAGCAGTTCAGAATCACCTTTTCAGAAAGAAAGCAGGAGTTAGGCCACCTGTGTCAGGTAGAGAGCAAGATACTTTGCTTTCACACAGTGGATATGCTGCGTGGGCACTGCCTTTCTCTCCCCAACCTTTTAAGAAGAGGGAAGGAAAGGCAGCGTTGTGCAATAAAGAAATGTATGCTACTCCATCTCTGTATCTCAAAACCACATTTTTCTTTGCACCAAAACTACACCTTTGGAATAGCAAAACTCCAAGATGGGCGAGTGTTCTGGGAACCTTGGCTGTAGGAACTCGCTGCACATACAAGAGGGACGCGCTGCCCAGCTTCCACAAAAGCAGCGCCAGGAGCGCCGCTCCCTTCTGCTGCCTCTGTAGCCCATCCTGCCCTCACCTGGGTCTGGATGTCATCTCCTGTCACGATGTTGCCGACCGCCCGCAGTGCTGGGGAGGCCACTTTGTAGTCGTTGTGCCTGCAGGAGGATGGCACAAAACAAACACGTCTCACCACCTGCCCGGCTGCTTTCAAGATCCTCTCTCCAGCCCCCTGCCTGCATTATTCACTTTGGATTCCACCCCCAGCTCAAACCAAACTCATGATACAGGCAGTGTTATCCTTTACACCCCAACTTATCTTCAGGGTTATTACAGATCTCAATGTTTACATTCCACTCCTGAACAAAAACTGTGCCAACTGGTGCAGCACTCAGTCCTCTCTTTACAGCCTAGTCCAACTATCAGCTTGAACCTCTGCTTGGTACACTCTTCCTAGGGAACGGATGCGTCTTCTCCAAGGCAACAACTGCAGCTCTCCACCCACTTCAGACCCTCTCAGGTAACTGCTCCAGCAGTCAGCTAAGGACCTGGACCCCACACCCACAAGGCAGGGAACACTCTCATGCACCATGATATGAACTCAGGCTCAGTCACCTGCAGGGCTGAGGCAGCAAGACAAGATACTTACATTAACAGCTCGACCAGTCGCCGACACACCCCGGAGTCAATAACTGCTTGAATTTTCTCATTGGGGCCATCTGACAAATAGGAAAGAGCCCAGCACGCATCTGCCAGCAAGTCAGAGTCACTGTTGAATAATAGTCGGGACAACACTGGCAGGCAGGGAGATACCTGCAACAGAGCAGCCCACAAGGTCAGTCACACTGCACATCACCACATCCACACCACGGGGCTGTGCTGACCAGCAGGACAGCAGTGCTGCACATCACACTTCCTTCCGAAATTCAGCAGCTTCTTTGGAGCACAGACCCCTGATGAAGTGCTCCCATATGTGCTGCAGTTCAGAAGCTCCTCACAGTTCTTATCTAAGAGCACTGCTCCTCCAAACCCCCAAGCAGTTCAGCATTCAGAGCAGAAGCCATCACAAGCGCGCTCACATTTACACGCAATTTAATGTTTTCCCTTTCCCTGCAGGCTTCCCAGCTTTGATGAGCACACTTTCAATTGAAAGAAAGGAAACAAAACAAAAGCACACACTGATCTTTAATTATTTTAGTTCTACAAAAAAAAAAAGAGAAAAAAAAAAAAAGATGGATCTGAAGAGCCAGCAGAATCTTTTGCTGGTGCCACTGAAGCACCATGAAAGGGGGAAGCTGATACGTAGTTACAGAGGCCTTGCAGCAGCTTGCCATCTCAGAATTGAATTTCCAGTCACAATTTGAGCAAAGTTGCAAACTTCCAGGGTTCATGACAAGAAGGGAAGCTTGTTTGGAAGATCAGATTGCCCCTCACCTGGGTAAGGGCTGCCAACAGAGCCATGCATACAGGCAGAACATTAAACAGGCACTCAAACATCTGCTGAATGGCAAGATCAACCTCAGCAGGAAGAACCTCACCCTGCTCCCTCCCAGAACACCTTGCAGAAGTCCAACGGCCAAAAATAACTTAGACAAACATCTTGACTGGGTGCCTCCCCTCCCCATCTGCCAGCAAGGCATTTACTCTCACCTTATCAAACTCAGGTGGTGGACTCTTTCCTCTGCACAAGTTTGACAAGGCCCAAACAGCATTCCGTGTCATTGTCAACCTGGTGGACTTTGTAAGGAGCCTGAAGAGACAAGTACCATGAATTATATCCTCAGTACAGAGCACAGGTTAGTGGAAATAGACAAAGGAAACAAAACAAGAGAGAAAAAACCTAACAATTGTAAGGAAGTCAATCCACTGTTCCATTTGCCACACTGTTTGTCACCTGAGGCTCTCAATAAGCACGAAGAGAGGTGAAATACAACTGCTCCTAGAACAAACAGCTTGTTTCCTAAAGCTCAGTGACACAGAACAGGAAGGCAAACTGTGTTAGATAGGCTGCAGAAGGAAATGCAAGACAATCAAATGCAGTTCCACACTCAAATTCAGCCCAGACACTCACACCCCAATCTGTCAGGTGGTTCTCGATGACCAACCGACACCAACTGCTGTCCCTCTACTCTGAGGTGAAGACAGCGCAGCCCGTGGGCTGAGAAAGGCTCAGGCAACTACTGCCCAAAAGGGGCTGACAGAAGCACAAGTGAGCAAACCAGAGCATTTGTGACAAAGCATCATTTTGCCAAGGATGAGCGACTACAAGCAATTATTTCCAGAGCAGTGAGAGCACACGCAGCAGCCGCGTCTTCTGCCTGTGGTGAGCGTGTACCACACCTGCAGACCTGCTCCCTTTCCTCAGTGCCACAGAATTCCACTCAGACCAGCACGTGAAATCCACAGCACAAGCACAGAGCAGGCAGTTTGAGGGACACAGGGAAACAGGAAGCCCTGTGACTTCAGAGAGGCAAGCACACTGCAGCAGCACCCACTTCAGATTCAGAGCAGTGTAAAGGTTTGTGAGAAGGCATGTTATCTACCAAGTCCCACTATCAATCATATGCTTGTCTGAACTGCCAGTTTATCATCCGGTACCAATAGTTCGATTCCCATCATCACATTTCTAGGGAATCCATTTGCCCAGCTCAAATGTTGCTCTGCTGCATACAATGGGACTTCGAGAACTGTATTGGCAAGTATTCATGGCTACTCACATTAACAAGGGAGGAAGGATAGCGCAGTTAAGGACATAATCTCTACACACAGAGCTGTCTCCAGCAATGTTCCCCAATGCCCAGACAGCCTGAAAGGAAATAGCAACAGTTTTAGCATTCACACAGTTCCTGAACAGAGGAAGAAAAAGGTGGTTGCTAAGAAAGCACTTTCCTGGAACTCCAAGAAAAAGGCTCTCCAGTTCACAGGCTGCAGCCAGCTGCCAGACCAGCCACTCATTTTGAACACAGCCTCAGTCACGTGTGGTTCTTCCCCCAACCCCAAAGTGAGAAGTGAGCCTTACCTGTTCCTGAACATCCTCAAAGTCAGAGTTTAACAGCTCTATAAAGATAGGAACTGCCCCGGCCTCAATTACTATTTTTGTCTGTTGGGAAGTTCCTGATGCAATATTCGTCAGTGCCCACGCTGCCTCAAACTGAAAAAAGCAGAAATGAGGGGACGTGAATAAAGTAACCCAGACGTAGCAGGATCTGCCAGGAAGTCTCAGCACAAACTCCTCTATTGAAAAAGAGAGCATTCCCCAAATAAAACACCTCAGTACTCGACGATTTTCTTGAGCAATTAGAAAACAACCATCTCTGCTAGACGCCTTCTCAGAGACCACAATTTCTCAAAGGATGACAGCAAAGCTACTGCTTGTTAAATGCCACTCACACCACATTATTTTGCTCGTATGACCATTTTCCAGCATGAAGAGTTAAGATGTACATCCCAGAAATACACAGAATAACAAGTTTCATCTGTTCAGTGCAACCAGTTTCAGCACACCCTCATCCTGCTACTAGAAGGAAGGTGCCTTGAGTTCAAGACCAGCTGAGCACCAAGGATCTACTTCTGCACTCATGTCTTAATTAGAGTGCAGGCTTTCATTCACTTCCTGCAGGGAATTTCCTCACACTGCACGGCCCTGGGCCACACAGCAGATAGAAAAAACAAAGGCAGCTATCGACTCTGAGATCCAATTGCAGCCATGGAAGCACCTCTGGCCCCTCCAAGATAACTGCAGTTATTACCAAACTGGAAGGACGCTCAGGAGCCCCTCTCCCATCCCTCTGCCCCACACAGGTCAGCACCACTGAAGTCATTTCCAACACTCACTGCCCCCCACACCCCAGGGCTTTGCTGAAGCAACTGATTCCTGCACATTTACTCCATGCCTGCCCACATAAGAAACATCAGACACAGAAAAGCCACATTTCCCTCAGCTGCAACTGGAGTGTAACTTCTGCTTATTTTTGCCAGGATTCTTCCAAGAGCTCAATGGAGGCTAAATTATAACTGCCTTTTTTTTCCTTCCCCTTCCAAGCATTCTCAGTAGCTTTACCATGCATCACATCTGCACGCTCTGGGTTGCAGACATCACCCGCCTCCCACAGCAGCCCCAGGTTCGCACTGCTTTGCCAGCAGGGTTCAGCAGCCTCCCTTACCTGTAGTGTGCAATTCTCGCTTCTCTTCAGGAACTCCACAAATCTGTCCACCACTCCTTGAGTGTTTATCACTTCATCTATTGGAGGATTTGGCTCTGAAACAGCAACGCAAGATCAAAACAGTATACAGGTCTCATAGAGGTGAATGACAGCATGTGCAGCTGTTGACCTGAGTGGCCTCAGGCTGCACCGAGCGCGGCAGATCAGCTCACCAGAGGAGCTTTCAGTAAAATTCATCCAAACTTAACATTACAGCCTGCCTCAAACACAATGCTTATTTTTTTAATAAGCACAATGCTTCTGTACAACACTGCAAGCACACAAACACATAAAAAGCTATCTCAGCCCCCGTGGTGGGGATGTTGCCTTTACCTTTAGAAAGTAACTTCCTGAATTTCTGTGTGGTTGCTAGCTGAAGATCAGGGTCGTCTGAGAAAAGCATCTCTACCATCTCTCTTGTGATCACTCCCTCCTTAAAGGACAGAAAGGAAACAGAACAGCAGTTCCGTGTCACATTAAGCTTATTTCAGTATCACAGTCAAGACAGCCTACCACAATTCTGTTCTCAGCTAGTAACCCAGGGATGTGCTATTAGAGATTAATGCACGCTGTCTGGTTCCTGGCACACTTCTCCATTTGGTTGTAGTAATGTTTGCAACACACTCAACAGCAGGGAAACAAACAGGTGGAGGTTTGTCAGCTCCAAGCAGCCCACAGCACGAGGCCGGAAGGTGTGACTGCAGGGAAAGGCGCCTTACCCCACACGTCGTGGAACTGACGTAGGAGTCCATGAGGAGGCTATCAAACATGGATGCATCTTCACTGATTAATTCCACATTTCTTCTTTTGAAGAGCTGGCAGAGAACAGAGCACAGCAGTTATTAGAAAGCAGTGTTTGTTTAACAGTCTTCATAACTAGATGCCCCTGCTCCTCAAACGAGATACTGTCAGCTGTGACTAAGTGCAATCCAAGTTAAAAAAAAGTAGTCATCAGTAACAGCTCTGCACAGTGAAAAGCAGCTTGGCACACAAACCCTGATAATAAAGCATGCTAAGCCTCGCCCTCAGATACGCAAACGCCCATGTCAGTGAAACACAGGCATATGCAAGTGCAGAATTTGGCCTAACAAGTTGGGAAAAGCAGGGAGAGAGCAGCTTGTAGGTGATGCAACCAGTCTGAGCCCCACGCATCACCTGGGAATCACCTCTCACTGTCAGACTTCCAAGCAGAAAAAAACCAACAGCTCAGAGTCAAGAAATACATGCAGTGCACACTTCCACTTGTCTCGCTTCTTGGAGCAAGACCCCCATTTACTAATTAACAAAACCAAACCTTAAAACCAAGGATCTGTGAACAAAAACCTTTAGGGCCCCAAAGTGCCTGGAGGGCTCTTGATGTGATCGTGTACAGAGGAAAAGAGATCTCAGGACAGAAATAACCAGGGCTGCCAACCAACAGATCCTTGAGTGCCCCGGTTAGGCAGCAGCACAGCCTTGGCTGCATTAAGGCTGCACACCACCCAGTGGAGGTGAGCCTCACCTGCTGCTCTCGTTTCTGTTTGCGCAGCTGAATTCCTTCCTCTTCTCTCCTCCGACGCATTTCCTCAGGATTGAGGGCTTTGTTTTTGTAGCACTTCATTCGATAGTTATCCTTCGCAGGACTCGCCATGCTGTCTGTGAAAGGAAGAAGAGGCCTCAGGCTCCTGGTCACTCTCCACTCCTCCACCCGCGCATCCTTTCAAGCAGAGGAGCCGGCGCAGAGCAGGCGGGTGAAGCAGTGCCTCTAGAACACTTAGTGCTGAAGGAAGAAGCTCTGCCTTACAATGGCATCCTGACATCAGCTCCAATGATGTGCTGTTAACAGGACATCGAGTTCACAGGAAGCAGAGCAGATTCACCGCTCTGAAAGGAACCTGGATCCAACTTCACAGCACTGATGCATACGACCAACACGAAAAGCTTCTCCTCAAACAGCTTTGCCATCCTCAGGAGGCAACAGCCGAGCTCCAGTTTTCAGCAGAACCCATTTCCCTTGTATCCTCATGACACAACCACACATGGACGCTTCCCCACATTCAGACAGCGACCACAGGCTGTTTGTCAGCCAGATTGTCACTCCGTAGCTGTACTAACTGCAGTGCCTTGGAGCAGGCTGTGAGAGCACCAAAACACAAAAACACACGCATGGCAGAAATCCAACAGCGTGCAGTAAATAGAGGTCTTTATCTTACAGTTCCAGTTAAAAACACTGCAGAAAGATTAGCCGTACGTATCATAGGCTGTGTTTGTCCTGCCAGATGACTGCGAGCGTTCAGCACCTGACCTACTTCTGCTGCTCCATATCTGCCTCAGGCAGAACTGCAGCTTCACTCCTGGCACACCTGCCTCCTGCCCAGGGCAGCGACACCAACCAGCACCGAGCAGCGCCAGCCAGCAGAGACCAACCAGCACCAACCCGAGCACACAGACATCAACTCCTCAGCCCCGTCCAGCTGCACTCCTCTGCTTTGAGCACAGAGCTTCCCAAACACTCCCCCTCTCCCATTCATGAGGAAGGCTGTTTGACTTCAGTTCCACACCCTCCAATGGACAGGAAGGAAGCAATGATAACCCACAGCAAACTGACAATTAACCCCGAGGCCAAATTACTCCTGTCTGACCGTCAGCTGGACATCAGTATCTTTATTTTCTTCCACCTGTCCTCAGCTGCTGCAAGAAATACCTGTGAAAGTCCGTGGCCCTACGTCATTAACATCTCCTTTGAATTTTAAGCACCAGAGCCACTGCTTACAGAAAGTCCAAGTCTGCCTTATCAGCTGCCTCCAGCCAGGCTGGAACCCTCCCAACATCAGCTTGGGATGCCGTGGGCCTCACCGCCCTACGGGAGCACCCACAGCACTGGAGAAAGGCAATTCCAGGTGCAAACATCCAGCCTTCACTGCTGCTGAGAGAAGAGGCAACTGGAAGAATTCCTACATCAGCATAAGAGGAAACACTTCCAGGAGGTTTTCAAGAACTGGAGACACTGAACATCAAGGAAAAGACCCTTCTCTTTTCACAGGACTTGTTTTTTAAGAGAGCATTCCCTTCCCTGGCTAAAATACCAAGGACACTCCTGTGAGAAACAGCGGATAAAGAAACAACCGCCGCAAATCAAGATCCTCTGGTCAGTGCAGCAAATGCACACAACAGCCGACAGCTTGATTTGGAAAAGGCTGCAACTGAACCCTAATAAAGACAAATTTCCTAATTCCCTTTGGAAGGCAAGGCCTACAATGAACAGGTAGTTTTTAAGAAAAGGAGGAGCAAAAAGCGATTCAGAGGCCTCACAAAGCGCAGGTGATGCAGTCAGGCCACGCAAACCTGGTGCCACACGGCAGCTCAGCTGCCCACAGCTGCACGACTCACACTGCACAGCAGCACAGCTGAGGGCTCAGAGCTGCACGGCCGATGTCCAGGCTTTGGGTTTCAGCAGCGTTCAAAGCCACCTGGAACTGCACGGAAAGCCAAAGGCCCCAGCCAGCCCAAGGAGGATCTTTACACGCCAGCTGTACAGCCGCCGCACACCAGCACACAGCACCTCGTGGGCTCTTGGTTCTCCTTATCTTGCACACATTTCTCCCTTCAGGTTCTTCCCATTGACTTTTTCCAGCCCACCATCTATCTCACTACTCTGACAGTGTCAAAACAACAGTTTGTTACAATACATTCCATTTCTATGGCAACTGATGAATGTCACAGATGCAAGATTGTGATTTTGCTGTGAGCTCAGCAGATGCTGTAGGCACCAGACTGCGAAGCAAAGTGCAAACACACAAAACAAAACACACAGCAGCGCACCAAGCACGATCCAGTTCTTTACTTGTAGTATTTGTGCATCCTCTACACCTGCAGTCAGGCTTCTGCAGCGTTACCTATTGACTCAAGCCCTCCCAGTGCGAATACCCACACAGCGATGCCACCGAATCACAGTGGCAGAATAATCAGGATTTTCTGATTAGGAAAAGCAATCACCCCCTCATTTCCGTGTGACACCAACAATTCTCAAGCCACACATTTCCACTGTGTAACTTCATATACAAAATGCTGCTCTGAGAAATTTCTCCTTTTACAGAGAAGCTCCTGGTTAAGGTGGCTGTGGAAGCCTGTTAAAGTATGTTTCTGTTAGCTGCATTTAGGCAGCCAATCAAACCAGTATGATTACACCGCACCTCTCCTAGGGAAGGTTTTTCTCTAAGAGCCAACAAAGCCCTGCCTTAAATCCAGATAGTATCAGCCCACGCCCTGAGTTACAGAACTGTTCTGATGCCATTCCAGGAGAGGTCCTGGCTCTGCTGTACCTGCAGCACTCGGCAGCAGCTCAGCACAAAGCTGCTCCTCCCGCAGCACCGGGGCTGCAGCCCCACCAGAGCGACCTGCGAATCCCCTCCAGCTGGGCTGCACCATGCAGGTTGCGCTGCAGACAAACCCCTGTGGCAGAGCCTGCAGCTGCTCACTGCTCAGAACTCACCCAGCCGAGCTCCCAGCATCTTCCCTTCACGGAAGCAGGATTTCCAGCCCCAGAACTGTGCAGGCAACAAGCTGAGCTCAAGCCTGCCTGACCAACAGCACTGCTGGACAAGTTCTGGGATCAAATCATTGATCAAAACCAGCACACTTAAATCAAAGCCGGGCTTTAATCAAGATAATTCATACTGGGAATGATTTCAAGCGTCCTGTGAGCTGAGAATTCCCTCACAGCCATTCCTCCTTACCACATACTGCACGATGAGAACGTGTTTATCACCCATGGGAGAAGGAAAAGCAGGGTGGGAGTTGGACCAGGGATCAGCAGAGCACTCAGACTGCAAGCACCTGCGTGGAAGCCAAACACCAACCACAGCATTCAGCCACAAAGCAAATCCAGGGTCTCTACTGCCCCACCAACATTGTAACAGCTTCTTAGCATTACTGAATCAGAAACCCAACCTCACTTCTTTGCAGATGACCTTCCTCCCACCGCCCTGCACTACAGAAAGCATTCGCTTCAAAGAGTTTTTCAGCTGCTGATTAAAGCTCCCAGCTGAGTCACTGCAGGAACTCGCATGCCTAAATCAGGACTGGTGCTGCTGAGTCAGACTGAAGGGGCAGAACAGAAACAGTTACACTGAGATTTGACATGGCTTTTTCTATTTTTTTTTAAAGCCAAAACACTCTTAACAAGGGCAATCTTCCACAGGCACCCATGACAGCTTCTGGTTCACGTGCTCACCTGCTGCAGTTGCTGAAGTTTGAGAAGCAACAGACAAAAGTTGTTCTGAACCTCAGATTTAATGCACTTTACATCACATTTCTCTTTAGTTGGTTCTTAAAGTGATGTTGAAGCAGTTGTTTTACACCACAGCATAAAAGCTCTGCAGAACAGCAGCTACAGACCCGGTACCTGACCAGGGGATTCCGTTCCAAGCTGCGTCCACAGCATTTTTATGATTTCAGCTGGCAACGCAGAAAGCGAAGCCTAAATAATCTGTGCTCCTTGAATACAAGTTAAATGAAGTTAGCAGCAGCAAATACAGATAGCTGAACTGCCTGCACCCACGGCACAAGGTCAGCTCCCAACCGCCGCCAGACATCAGCCAAGAACACAAACTTGTTCTTGGGAGCTCGTTGTTTTGTCTCCCCGCAATTTTGATAGTTTCACAGTGCAAAGGACACTGGGGGAGACCCACAAAACTGCTTAGGAGACGACGGAAAAGGAAGCTGAGAAGTTCTGCTTGCAGGAGGACAAGAAGTTCTGTAAGCAGTGCCATCAAACAAGCAGCAATGTGAGGCCGTTCCCCCGGCTGTGTCACAGCTGCAGAACAGCCCCCCGGAGCAGCCTGCCCCGAGTTCTGCCCACCGCACGTCCTCCCGTGTTTCTTACACTCAGCAGCACCCTTTCAGAGCGCTTCCAAACACAGCGTGCAGCTGAGGCCAGGCACTCTGTGTGCAGCACAGCCTGTGCCAACCAAACACTTATGTGCACGGCTCGTGGCCGCCCGGCTCATCCCACTGCTTTGGCCACCAGGAGCAGCGATTCCAGCACGACTGGAATGCACAGAGCCCAGCGGCTGCGGGGGGAGGGAGCAGGAATCCTCTGGGGAAGGACTGGGGCTGCAGCACCTCTGACTTTCACCAGGCTGAGCCCAACAGTGGCAGCCCTTCGGCTCCGAGCCTGGCTGTGTGAGACCCGCTTATGTTTCAGCTCCATCTCCTCCTCTTGTCCCTGCAGTCCTGGAGCCAGGGATTGGCAGCTTTAGGCCCTCTCTGCACATCCCAGGGCCTTCAGCTCCCTTAGGAGCACACTGATGATGCATGAGGGATAACAGCCTCCTGTCAGGGGGCAGAGAGCCCCTGTGACACTCCTTGCAATGAAGATTAACTTTGAGTCACCACAAACCCGAGGCTGCAGCGTTACAGAGTCCTAAAGCCACTCGAAGCAGCCAAACACAGCAACATCCCAGAAGCTCAGCCGGCCCAGCAGAGCTCTGCAGCAGCTGCACCCAGCACTGAGCTCCATCGGTGCATTTCTCCAGACCTCACGAGCAGCACAGACCAGAAGCACAGTGCTGAAGGAAGGGGCACTTCAGCTCTGACACCGACCACCATTAACAGCGCAGCTCCCCTTCACAAAGTTCATGTTTGCTCGCCTCAACTCGAGCAAACAAAGCAAAGCAGCCAAATAACCAACGGGATCCGGGATCCATCGGCTGCGCGGGTCCGTTCAGCACAGCAGAGCGAACACACGCGGGCGTGCGAGCGCACGGCAACGGGAGGAGCCGGAGCACCCAGAGCACAGCAGGGCCGGCAGCGCAGCCCCGCAGCTGGGGCCGTTCGCCGGGAACAGCGAGAACCCGAACTTCGTTCGTCTTAAAAGCGAGCGACATTACACTGATAAAGAGAACGGCGTTGGGCGATCGCCGCCAGGAAGGCCGGCGGGACGGGACGAAGCCTTCAGAGCCGCCGCAGCGCTCACAGCCGCGCCCAGCCGAGAGATCCCGAACAACGCCGAGCCGCCAACGGCCGGCCGAGAGACAGGAGCGGCGGCACAGAACCCGGCACCGCCCCGACCTCCGAGCGCGCGGAACGCGAACGGCTCCGGAGCCGCAAACCGACAGCGGCGGCCGCGCCCAACGGCTCCGCGCGGAAGCACGGCCCGCACCGCCGCCGCCCCAAGCGCCGAGAGAGGCCCGAGAGCGGCACGCGGCTCCGCGGAGCTCCGGCGGCTGCCGCCTCCGACGGTCGCGCTCGCGGCTGCCGCCCCCCGGCCCGCCGCCCCGGGATGACTCAGTGCGCGGCCCCGAGACGGGAGCGGCCGGCACCGCCCGCGTGCAGACGGCTCGGCCCCAGCTGGACGGCACCGCGGCTCCGAGCGCGCGGCCCGGCCCCGCCGCCCTCACCCATCGCGGGTCCCCGGGCGGACGCTCCTCCGGCGGCGGCTCCGAGCAGCGGCGGCCACAATATGGCGGCGGGAGCGGGAGGGCGGGGAGCGGGCGACCGACGGCGGCCGAGAGGAACCGCGCGGCGCCAAACGCGGAGGCCACGCCCCTTTCTGGCGGGGGGCGGGGCGATGCGAGGGGGCGGGGCCGAACCTCACCGCCCGCGTGCGAACCTTGTCGCCGTCCGCGTCTCCCGAGCGCCGTCCCCTCCTGACCCCCGCTCTCGTCAGCCCCAACCGGAGCTCACAGCCCCATCCCCGGAGCTAACCCTTCCCCGTTCCCCATCCCCAGGCCGCCCTCCCGGCCTCGCTGAGCCGGGAGCGGGCGGCCCCGAGACCCCAGGGCAGCCGTTGGGGGCGAACAGCTGCACCGCCACGCGCGGCTCGGTGACCCAGAGAGGACAGCAGGCGCGGAAACGCTGTAGGATGTCCTTTCTTTACAAAGTGCATAAAGGATCCGCGTCCCTCGCTGCTCCCGGGCCGCGTGGCGCGGCGGCATCAGGTGCTGCGTGGCCGGCAGTTCCCTCCCATGGCAATGAAGACATCAACGGGGACGTGGGGCAGCGTCAGGCAGTGGTTCGCGGGGCATCGCCGCAGCTGTCTGCAGGGAGAGCGGGGTGAGCGCAGGGACAGCAGAGCACAGCGCGTAGCACCAGGGGAGCCCCGCCGGACCCTCACCTGCCCGCGGTCCATGCGGTGCCCACCCGCTGCTGTGTCCCCAACGCTGTGGCCGCTCTGCGACAATCGCCTGCCTCGATGGGGAACCTCCGGGCCCGCGGCGCTTCCTGGGAGCTCATGTCCGGGCCCGGCTGTCTGTGCGCGCGGAGAAGCGGCTGTCAGCGAGGTGAGCGGCGGCGCGGGGCCTTGGCTGCGTTCCTCGCTGCGGCCGTGCCTCGCCCTCAGGAGGCGAAGGAGCCCGGCCCGGTTGGGCTGCAGGCGCTGGAGCTGCCGAACTCAGCTCAGATGTGAGGCTGCAGTGGAAGGGAAGGAGCGCAGCCCGGCACAGAGCTCGTGGCACGGCCCTGGGCTCCCCTCCCTGCTGCAGCAAAGCGTTCTCTGACCGCTGGCTCTGAAAGCCTTTCTGCCTCGCCCCGATCCGCCCCGAGGAAAGTGGGAGAGAAACACGTGGGGCCCCCGGCAGCCCCCCACCCCACTTTCCTCCATGCCATGAGCTCCCTACTCACCGTGCCCACTGAGCTCAGCGCAGCCTGATCCCCCCTGCCTGGCAGAGCAGTTGCTCACCTGGATCACATCCGTCATCTGGGATTCACGCAGCATCAGCTGCATCACAATAGCACGCCCAGGCCACAGGAGGTGCCTCGATGCCCCTTCCCACCAGGGCATGAGCAGGGCCTGGTGGCCCTACGCATGCCAACAGAGGGCACGGGGGTCCCCTGGCCACTGTGATGCTGTTGTAGAGTTGCTGGGGTAGACCTGAGATTGAACAGTCCCAGTGTGTGAGAGAACATGGAGGAGTTTTTGCTTACCAATGGCTACCAGCTTGGCAAAACCATTGGGGAGGGAGCTTACTCCAAAGTGAAGGAGGCCTTTTCCCATAAGCACCAGAAGAAAGTAGCAATTAAAATAATTGATAAGAGCGCAAGTCCAGAAGGTAAGAAGTAGCCTCAAAGAGCTTCCAGGCTGAGGCACCATCCCTCCTTGAAAGCTTTTCATCCCTGCCAGAAAGTGAGTTTCCCAAACTTTCCACCTAAGAGCAGACAGGGAAGGCAGGTGTTGAGGGCAGTGCAGAGCAGCCGGGGGGCCACAGCCCAGGGGGGGTTGGTTTAACCGGCTCCTCCAACTGCAGAGGCGGCCAAAAGCAGCAGAGCTCAGATCCCCTGCAGATAAGGGTCCTGTGAGGAGCCAGGCACCCACGGCACAACCTCCCCTCCTTCCCACCCTGTGGCTGCAGCCAGGCCTGGTGCCGGTGTTCAGCGACTCAGGAACTGACAGTGAATTTTCCTCCTCTTGGCAGAGTTCATTCAGAAATTCCTGCCCCGGGAGCTGCAGATCATCGAGCGCTTGGACCACAAGAACATCATCCGCATGTATGAGGTGCTGGAGTCTGCAGAGGGGAAGATCTACCTGGTGATGGAGCTGGCCGAGGACGGGGACATGTTTGACTACGTGGCACACAAGGGTCCCCTGCCCGAGCACCGCGCCAGGGCGATCTTCCGCCAGCTGGTGGAGGCCATCCAGTACTGCCACAGCTGTGGGGTGGCTCACCGCGACCTCAAGTGCGAGAACGCGCTGCTGCAGGGCCAGACCGTGAAGCTGACGGACTTCAGCTTCGCCAAGCGGCTCCCTGCAGGCAGCCGGGAGCTGAGCCGCACCTTCTGCGGCAGCATGGCCTACGCGGCGCCCGAAGTGCTGCACGGAGTGCCTCACGACAGCCGCAAGGTCGACATCTGGAGCTTGGGCGTCATCCTCTACGTCCTGCTGTGCGCCCAGCTGCCCTTCGACGACACCAACATCCCGCAGATGTTGTGCCAGCAGCAGAAAGGCGTCTCCCTGCCCAGGCACCTGCGGGTCTCCAGGTCGTGCCAGGACCTCCTGAAAAGGCTCCTGGAACCAGACATGGTCCTGCGGCCCTCGGTGGAGCGGCTCAGCAGGCACCCCTGGCTGGCCAGACCCTGAGAAGCGCTCGCCCCACTCCGTCCCGCGGGGAGGAATTGCTTCTAGGATGCCAATAAACTCGGATGTCAGTGTTTCCCGCTAATTCAGCCTCACGATTGCTGCCGGAGACGAGGTCTGTTTCACACCCGGCCATTTTTACCCGCTCCCTCACAGCCCCTGGCCTTCAGCAGCAGGGAACAGAGCAGACCAAGCGGATCCACCCCCCTGTCCTCGTCCCCATCCCCCTCCCCACTAAGTAAACTTCCCTTGAGGTGAGGGGGAGCAAAGCAAATAGAAATTTAAAGCGGTTGATCCTCTGGAGGCAGCTGTCCCCAGCCCACAACAGGCAAAAGAAACGAGGACACAGGTGGTGACTGCTGAATTCTTTTAATTGCTGTTAACTGCAAGTCTGTAAAAGGTTTGGAGAAAGTCATTGTTACAAAACTACCAGCTGTTAGAATTGTTCCTGGTTTTTCACCCCAGCTAGAAAAGGCTCAGGGAGATGTGGAATAGTTCCAAACAGAGAATATTGCACAGACAACCAAATGGTTAATTTGACTAAAGAAAAGAGACACGCAAGGGCAGCGCAGCCCCAGAGCTCTGGATCCAGCCTGACTCACAGACCCAGGGAGCGCAGCCCTGAGCGCCTGCCCCAGCAGCAGCCCCACAGCAGGAACCGCCCCACGGCTGCCCGGCATTTGCTCACAACAGGTTTTTCTGCTGGAGCGAAATGCAGCCCACAGGTGAGGCTGTGCAGGTTGTAGAGGCTCTGCTGGACGCTCTGGGAGCTGAGCTGCATTCAGTCCCTGCTCCTCATGGGCTCTGCAGCACAAGCAGCTCTCATGTAAGGGCCTCAAGTCGGTGCTGCTGCGAACCCACACGCATCGGCGGCCGCGTTTGAATGTCCCCAAACGTGGGGAGAACAATATCAAGTTTTCCAAGAGCACCTACACTAATGCAACTAGAAATGAGGAAACCACAGCTCAAATGAAGCAGCCAAGGAAGGGGCAGAAGAACAAAGGTAGCAGGTATGAAACCACCTCCCAAAAGGCCAAGCACAGCTCCGCCCCCTTAGGGAACCTCCTGTTCCTGACATCCAGTGAGGAGCATCTCCTGACCTTAAGAGGGAACTGCCCTGGAAAGGGGCGCTGGGGCTGAAGGAAGCATTGCAAGCAGTCGCAGGGGCTCAAGTGAAGGAAACCAAATGAGCAGAGGGCGGCCTGCGGCCCCGGGGCAGACAAGGGGTGGCTGCAGCTCTGCTAAGGGCACCGGTGCAGCAGGGTGCTGCTCCAAAGCACCGCCCACCCAGGAAGGGCTCAGGAAAGAGCAAGCCACAAGCACTCTGCTTGGAGAGTTTAATAGAAGTACACAAAACGCAGTAGAGAAAGGCAGTGCAGCTGTTTTAGCTGCAAAGAGCACAACATCAAGCCTTGGCTCTTAGAGGAGCCATTGCTCTTGCTGCAGGAGACAGGAGTTTCCATTAGAAGAAGCTTCCAAGACAAAAAGCCAGGCAGAAGCTAAGGGTTTGGCAGGGAGTTTAGCTCCTTCCAGCGCGGCCCAGCTTCAGGCCAAAGCCAAAAGCCAACTGCTTTCCTTTGCAGCAGTGAGTGTGACAGCAGACAGGACACTTCTGCTGCAGTACCTCCAGCCCCAGCTGCTCCCCACAACGGGGGCGATGGGCCAGCAGCTCAGAGAGCGAGCAGGAGCAGCACCTGGGAACCTCTGAGCTGCTGCACACAGATTAAACACACACACACACACACCATCACCCAACAGGCAGCCTGACAGCACCGAGCAATCCTGCCAGCTGCCCAAGTGCCCACTCAGCCCCTCACTGCATTGCATCTGCCTCCACCTGACGCTTTTGGGGCTGTCAGTTTTGGCCTCGCCACTCTCTCGGACCTCCTCAGAAGATGAGCTCCCCAGCAGCTTAAAGTGTACGAGCAAATTCCCACTTCTTCCCCCCTCCTCTGGGTCTGAAGGGGTCGTTTGAGTTGCCCACAGGATTTAGCAGGAGTAAAACTCCTTCAGCCAGGAGCTGCAATCCCCAGCACAGTTACACACAAAGGAATAGCCGGTCCGTGATTTAATTCACATTCGATGGTGGAAATGAGCCTGTGATAAGCTGGAAGCCGTTGCTTTATTCCCAGTCTTCCCACTCTTCATCTTCCAGCTGCAAACAAGAATAACATCCCTCAATTGTTTCTGCAACTCAGCAGCCATCTGCTGAGAAATCCTCCTTCCCAGGGCACCTGAGCCTGCACAACCCCCAGCTCCACGTCCGGACAGCAGGGATCTGTTTGCTGAGCTCTCCCTGGGGAACACTCCTCCCTCTCTGAGCACATCTGGACGCCACCCTCTGCTCCAGCTCATCCTGATCCCCACGTCCCTGCAGAGCTGAAATGTTGGCGCCCTCTGGGAGCAGAGCTCTCCCCCATCTGAGTGACTGCCAGCCCCAACTCACCTCCCCAGACACCTCCACTTTCGACAACGCCAGCTGCACCTCCTCTTCAGTCATATCCAAATCAAAGTCCTTCTCCCAGTCCTCGCTGATATCCGTGCTGGAACCTGGAACCACAAACACCACAGCTGAGCCACCCGGGCTGCATCTGCTCTCCAGGCACTCTGGCCAAAGCAAAAGCTGCTCTGCTCAGCAGACACTTTTGATTTCTTTTCTCTTCCCTCCATTATCACCAAAGCAAAGAACCCGTGCTTGGCTTTTCATATGTTCCAGACAGCAATTCAGGGAACAGCGGGCTGGGACAGAGATCTGCACAGCAGAAAATCTGTGGGTCAATTAGGATGTTACCTGGTCTTAATGTTTTGTCAAAAGGCCCAACTGACCCCATTATCTGCATGACCAGCATCAGAGCTCCAAGCCCAAGATTCTGCACCCTGCTTTCCATTCTGAGCCCCTTCCTCAAAGCTGCCACACAGCAGGTTGCCAGGCTGGTCCACACCCACCTTTCTTGCCGTTGTTGGAAGGGGTGGACTTCCCACTGTCAGAGTTCAGCTCAAAGATCCGTAGATCTGCTGGTCCTTCCTCTTTCAGAGTCTCTGTCCTGCCTTGGGCTTTGCTCTCCACCTCCTTGGCCCCACTCACAGCCGGCTGCTCTGAGCGTGCTGCTGGCTGCTGCACAGAGGGACGCCCCGGTTCGGGGGGCTTTGGCAGCGGGTTCTGCTCCTCTGAGGTGGCCTCCAGCAGCCTCTGGGAGAGCACTCTGTCCCCAGATGGCTGCACTCCAGTCTGTAGCTGCACGGCAGGCACAGAGGCAGGGTTTGCAATCTGAGTCACGAGGGAAACGCTCTCGCTGCTCTCAGAGGGGCTCCCCTCTGCTGGGGCCAGCTCAGGAGGGAGGATGGCCCAGCTTTCCTCCGAGGGTCCCTTGTGAACAGAGGGGTGGCTCCCCTCCAGGGCTGCAGGAGCAGATGCTTTCTCTGCTGCTTGTGGAAATTTCACGTTCGCACAAGGCAGGGGTGACATCCCCAAGAACTCCTCTGTAAGAAGGCAGAAGAGAAGCAAGAGATGTTTCAGCGAGTGCAGCAGCAACTGACAGCACAGCAGCTCTGGATAAAGCTGGGCCAGGAGCTGAACTGGTGGGAGCAAGGAGGAGCTGCCACCTTCTCTAACAGACTGCTGACGGCTGCACAAGGCTGCCCACAGAACCCCCTCCACCATCTAACCCACCTTCATCCTCTTCCCAGCCTGGTTCCTCTTGGTGAATGCTCTGCTCCGCGCGCTGCTTCAGGGCCTCCCTCCGGACTTCATCCTGCAGGGAACTCAGCATCAGCAGCTGCTCACGTCCTGGACCTTTCTTCCCCCAGGAACATCAGCAACGTCAGGGACACAGAAGGCAGCCAAGCCCTGCTCTTCCAGGAACGAACCTTCCACTCTTCAGCCTGCCCCAGCAGCACTCTGCTGCAGTGCCACCCCCACCTGCCCACCCACCTGCTCCAGGCGATGCACTTTGTAGAAGTAGCGCTGCCAGAACTCCAAGTGGGAGACAGCCGCAGGGACCTGGAAACAGCACAGGAAGGGGAAGGTCACGAGCCTTTCAAGAACCACTGTAAGCTGCACAGGGCACCAGCCTCCCAGGCACACAGAGCTGGGACAAAGCGCGAGGTTCACACCAACAGATGCTCAGACATCAGACAGCCAGAGAACTTCTGATCTGGGACCATGAAGAACAAGTGGGGGCAGAAATACAACGTGCAACTACAATCCTTTCTGCCACCAACTCCTCAGGGCTCAGGTGGGAATCATAACCCAGATCAGAACCTTCCTGCTACAGTAATAAAGGCCGTTTTACCATTTTAGTGTAGAGAGCCCGGATGGAAGGGCTGGTTGCCAGCAGTTCTGCGATCTCCCCTTTCTTCTCTTCCAGGCTAAACTGGGAGAGCCAGGCTTCAAGAAGCTCAGCAGGGCCTGCACAGGACAAGAAGAGAGAGAACAATCTTTGGCATAAACAAGGCACAAAGTTTCAGGAAGTTTCTTTGGAAAGATGCTCCCAATGAGATGAGGTGAGCAATGGTTGGACAAGGAAAGGCAGGAATACAACAAGACACGCAGCCCTGAGATGAGCACACCTTCCTGTGGCATCAAACCCCACACAAGCGGGAGGGGATTCACAAGCAGCGTGCAGTCGAAGCAGAGAAACCAGGGAAGGGAGGAATAGCATTTTCTAGCCAAAAGCAGCCAAGGCCTGGAGGGCTGCACGCACTCCCCCCCATCTGCCATACGCTGCCTGTTCCCAGAGGAAAGGAGCAGCGCTGCTGCTCACAGCTGTGTGACAGATCCCAGCCTCAGGGGAGACCGAGACTCCGATCTCTGCGCCCACCTGTAGGACAGCAGCAGCTGCAGAAGCTGTTTAAACCAACCCAGAAAACTCGATCTAAGCTAGTCCTCAAGGCAACAGATGGGCCTGCTTCCCACCACAGTGCCCTTGCCTACACTCAGTCCACAGACCCCCTGCCGAAAGGTTCTGCACAGTTCAGGACGGCCCGCAGACCCCACACCAGGGCAGCTTTTTTCAGCAGAGCTGCCAGGGCTCCGTACCGTCAGGTTCGTTGCAGTAGGTGGCTGGGTCTGACTGGAGGCTGTAGAGGCGAGCCTGGAGGAGAGCACATAAGTGGAGGAGCATCAGTGGAGGGGAGTGCAGGACAGGCAAGGACAGCCTAGGATCAGCGCTGAGGGGAAGCCGAGAGCTGGGGCACTCACCTTCGCACTGTCATAGGGCTCTGTGGTACCCGTGGGTGTTGCCATCAGCGTTATGACATCGCAGTCGATGGTCTTGTCTGGTGAAGGAGCAAAAGTGTCTGAGATGACACCCAGGAAGTCAGAGATCCCCTTCCTCACCTTTTCAGTTGCACCAGAAGCTTCTGTCCTCTTGAAGAAAAACAGTGACACAGTGTAAGGAATGGTGCCTGAAGCAGGATTTCTCTCCCTCCAAAAACTGAGATGACTTGTGGCCAGGGCTGGGCAAAAGGTGTGCTGGCAGTCACTGTCCCCACGTGGTGGTGGAGCAGGCTGTCCTTCACAGTGGGTTGCTTGGAAACAGAGTCTGGGCTTTGAGAGGAAAGGGAGCTGGGCTCAGAGACTGGCACAGAAACAGCCGTGCAAAGCTGACAGCTTGTGCAAAAGTCTGATGTCACACCATGGTGATGCTGCCAGTAACCTGCCTGCACAGCACATGGACAGCAAGAAAGCACTGCTAAGCTTCCCTCACTGATCCCCAAAGCTTCTTCATCATTACAGTGAGAAAATCCCACTCAGCACTAAATCTACAAGGGGAGGATTGTGTCCTCAGGGGCAGGAGGGATGCGCCAGCTGCAGGTATGTCTTATTCACCCCATTCTGCTTTCCACAGCAAGAACTCAGCTCCGATACTCACTGCCAGTTTGTCCTTGACCACGCTGGCCGTAGCAGCGATCGTGCAGGCTGTATCATGCTGCACAACTTGAGTGAACTCAGCCAGGTCCCGTTTCATGAATTCTAAAGCTTCTGTGGACTGCAGGGAGACAACAAACAGACTGCCTAATCTTTTGGTCTCTCACAAAACTCTGGTAGCTCTGGGAACACCTCAAACACACAGAAACGAATTGCAAGGTGCCTTTACCCCGACCCGTGCAAGGGGAAAAACTGCAGTAATCAGAATAACAATGGGAAACAGCCATACACAAAACACATCAGAGTATTTTTTGAGTTAAAAGCTGAAAAACAAAAAACAGGAAAAGAAAAACAGGTGTGGAAAAGCCACGCAACGAGTCCTGTATAATTAACATCAGCAGCACCGTCACTCATCAGGACGCGATGCTGCGGGCACCGACCCGCCCGGCTCCAGGAGCTGCCGATCCCGGCTCCCCCGCCTCCGCCGCCGCCTTCACCTCCCCCGCCGCCACCCCCCGCTCCCAGCCGTTCCCCGAGGCCTCGGGGCCGCTTTACCTTCTCCTTAACGGCCTGGTAACTCTGCTGCAGCCAGCTCCGCCACCAGCCCGCGTCCTCCCTGTCAGAGCACACGCACGTCAGCCGGCCCGACCCCAAGCCCCCCCGCTCCCGACCCACCGGCACCGTCCGTCCCGCCGCCCCCGAGGCCCGAGGCCCGACCCCGCCCGGCCGCTCCGCCGTAACGCCGCGCTCACCCTTCCGCCATCTTGGCGGCGTGACGTCACCAATATTTACCGACCCCTCACCTCTCAGTCCCGCCTTCCGCGGAGGGGTGACTTCCGGCAGCGCCACTTCCTGCTTCCGGGAGGGCCCGGCGGGCGGGGAGCGGCGCGGGGAGGTGAGCGGGGCGGCGGAGCGGGGTGGCCGGGTCGGGTCGGGTCGGGTCGGGTCGGGTCGGGTCGGTGCTGGGAGGGTTCCGCTCTGCGGTTCCCTCTGACGGTTCCTTCTGACGGTTCCTTCTCCCTCCGCCCGCAGCAGCCGCGGCCATGGAGATGCAGTCGTACTACACGAAGCTCCTGGGGGAGCTCAACGAGCAGCGCAAGAGGGATTTTTTCTGTGACTGCAGCATCATCGTGGAGGGGAGGATCTTCAAAGCACACAAAAACATTCTGTTTGCCAACAGCGGCTACTTCAGGGCCCTGCTGATTCATTACATACAGGACAGCGGGCGGCACAGCACGGCCTCCCTGGACATCGTCACCTCGGAGGCCTTCTCCGTCATCCTGGATTTCCTTTACTCGGGGAAGTTGGATCTCTGCGGGGAGAACGTCATCGAGGTCATGTCTGCAGCGAGCTACCTGCAAATGACGGACGTGGTCAACTTCTGCAAGGCCTACATTAGGTCCTCACTGGATATTTGCAGGAAAATAGAGAGGGAAGCCGCTTTCTACCAGGCTGACAGTGGGAGCGGAGGCTCAGCGAGAGAGGGCCCCTCGCACAGCACCAAGGGGCAGAGCGGCACCTCAGCCCCGCGGGAAAAGGAGAGGATGGCGGGCTGCCAGAGCGACCCTCCGTGCGGAGAGTGCAGCAGCTGCCATCCCCTGGAGCTGGTGGTGAGGGACCCCGGGGGCAGCGACTCCCCGGACGACGCCAACTCTTCCCTGCCCAAGGGGGTGGAGCCCAAGGTCGAGTTCGATGCGGACGAGGTAGAGGTGGACGTGGGTGGGCGGCTGCAGCAGTACCCGCCTGCGCTGTCTCTGGAGCAGGTGGACGAGGGGCTGCACGGAGGGCAGGCGATGGACCTGGCCTGCAATAACTACCACATGAAGCAGTTCCTAGAGGCCTTGCTGCGCAACAGCTCGGCTCAGAGGAAGGATGACGTAGTTCATCACTTTGTTCGGGGCTTTGAGGGTAGGCCAGAGGATGCGGGGGTGGCCGTGAGCTCCATGATGGACATTCACAGCGACTGGTATGGTGAGGACGCAGGTGAGAGGACTCGAGGGTCAGTCGTTGCGATTGGTGAGGAAACCGCGTAGTCGTGTGACCTCTGTTACTCTTTCTTGTTCAGGAATACGTTGCTGAATATTATGCCATAGTGAAATAAACTGTTGTTCTGGACTTCAAATGAAAGCTGTACGCATTTATTCAGTGCAGCATTTGGAAGGTAAGTATTTGTAATAGGTTCCACAGTCTCTTTGAAACGAGTTCTGGAGCTTGGTGTTGGTGACCCTCTAAACGTTCTCATTTGGGACCTTGTTGAATGGCAGGCAAATTTGAAACACTGGAATTGTGAGAAGGTTATTTTTTTTAGCAGCAGAAATGGGAAGATAAGTTGGACTTCTCCAGGAGGAGTGTTCTGTATCCTCTGCTGCACCAAAGTTAGCTTATTCCATGGAGCTCCTTCCAGTTAATCAGATGCAGGGCAGGAGTCCATTTGCTGTTACTTTCACCTTCAAAAAGACAGAAATCGATGCTGTTCAGTAATATGTTACCATGAATGTCTTTTAGGAACATGGAAAGCTTTAACCTGTGCTATTGCATAAAGACTTAACTTTTACTTCCAGAGGCAGAATCGTTTTTCATCTGCTGGTCACCTGAGGTGCTGCTGCTTTCACAGGCCTGTGCCCATGGGACGTCCCGCGCTGGCAGCAGTGTCTCCTAGCAGCAGTGTCAGGGACCTGGAGAAGAAGGTGCTTAAGCGTTTCTGCTGAAATGGACTCAAAGGATTTGGGCATTTTACCTGCTTGTAATGTTAGCAAACAACTGACCTCGTCCAAACTGTCTTACGAAGAAGGGAGGCAGCTGACAGCACGCTGCGAGTGACAGAACTGCTCAGGATATGGCAGATGGAGTAGCAGCGCAGGCAGCACAGAGGAGATCTTTCATGGAATGTTCTGTTCTGGATAGCAAGCTCTCACATTCTTGTTATTTCTAGTTCAAGTACACAAGTCTGATCTTAAAACCAATAAAAACAATATATTCCCCCAGTGCTTGTAGGTAATAACCCTGGTAAAGTCACACATCCAGTCTTAGTGTCAACAAAAGAGTAAGTTACAGAACAGCGTGCAGTCACAGCATCACCTTGTGGTTTGTGACATGTAGCCAGGTGAGAGCTTCTAACACAGTTTGCTTACTTTTCTGCCATTCCTTCAATCTTTGGATTGTTAATATTGCTTTGAAAAGGGAATATTCAAAAATTTGGTAGAGGACATCAGCTGTGAACGCATTAGAAATGTTAATGCTAGATGTGCTTTAAATAGGAGCACCAAAAAATGTGGTCATAAGCAGGGAGTGGGAAGGTTACTTCTCAGCCTTCAATGCTCCTGCTGTCTTCAGCATTCTCCTAAAACAGCAGGCAGGACAAAGCACGCTCCTGCTGGAAGAACCTGCGCTCGTGGATTCGAGCTGCCTCTTCCCAGTCTGCTTCTGCTGCAGTCATCCTGAGCCTTTTGCAGCTGGTGGAGGGCAGACAGCAAGGCAAGTCTGCAGCCTGCTTTTGTGTTTGTGTGTGGAGCTCTGAGCGCCCAGCAGGGAGGTGTGGAGCTGGGTGAGATGCATCTCACTTGATGGTGGCCTGTTGGTACCAGGCACTTTTTTTTTTTTGAGTTTGGCAAACCTCAGTGCAGTGCTGTTCTGCAGTGCTGTTCTGCAGTGCTGTTCTGCAGTGCTGCTGCTGGCGAGCGGCTGCAAAAGAGCTGGAAATGCAAATACTTCTCTGAAGCTGAAACATTGGAGAAAACGAATGGTTCAGTACAACAGCTGAACCTTCATGCTAGGATGGCAGCCCATGTCCAGGCTGATACTGAAAAAAATGGGAACGCTCGTGTGTGTGCAAAAGGAGATCTTCAAATTTAGTTCTCTGTGTTTGCATCTAAGTACATAAATGTGGTCCAACTCTAGGAAAAGTAAAATCCAACCAGGACCTGTATGGATTCTATTTCTAGTAGAATAAAGTGAATACCAGTAGATGCCTTCATATTTCAGATGAGTTCCCCACATCTAAATTCACGTGCATAGTAAAGGTGTATGGGAAGCAGGGTCATTTGTGGTAGAGATTCTAGCTGCTGATGCTGTTTCGTGGTAATGCCAACCTTTAAAGAAAAGAATGGAGAGAGAGTTTTTGTGGCAGTGACGACAGTGCACTGAAAGCAACTTATGGGCACCAAACTAAAAGGCTTCTTAACCATGGAGTGCGCGTGGTGTTGTGAGGCAGCTCGCTCAGAGATGGGGCAAACTGACTTTCGAGGGACTCGACCATCATCAGAAGTTTTTGCAATTGCCCAGCACAGAAATTCCAGGTAAGCCAGATACAAAAGGAGCGGAAAATGAATTATCCTGACTGAGTCACGGCGAGGACGAGAAACAAATGCGGCAAGCGCTGCCGAGCGTAACGCCTTGTTTCTCTCCTAAAGGTGACGTGTTAGTGGTGCCGATCAAGCTCCACAAGTGCCCGTTCTGTCCCTACACGGCCAAGCAGAAGGGGATCCTGAAGCGCCACATCCGCTCGCACACCGGTGAGCGGCCGTACCCCTGTGAGACCTGCGGGAAGCGCTTCACGCGGCAGGAGCACCTGCGGAGCCACGCGCTGAGTGTGAGTGTGGGGCCGGGGGCAGCCCTTAGGGCAGGCTGACGTGTTGTTCCCAGGGTTTCACAGCGTCTGGACAGAGGCTGTGGCAGCGTGAGGTAAGCCTCGTGAATGAGAAGAGTAAGCAACCGATATTTGATTTGTTAGTACTTGTGTAGCCCCAGGTTTCTGTTGCTGGAGATGTGGTCGAGTTGCTGCCCGTAGCCTAACGTGGGTGTTTGTTGTAACCCTAGGAACAGCCAAAGCTACCAATTGCTTCTGTTACCATAACGCTGTGTTTTTAACTTCAGGTGCATCGATCCAATAAGCCGATTATCTGTAAGGGTTGCAGGAGAACGTTCACGAGCAGCCTGTCTCAAGGATTACGGCGCTTTGGCTTGTGTGACAGCTGCACTTGTGTGACCACCACGCATGAGGACTCGATGCCCATTAACCTCAGTCTGATGGAACCATCGTCAGAGGGCCAGGAGAAGGGTGATCCGGACAATGACTGGCCCATATACGTGGAGTCTGGGGAGGAGAACGATCCTGCTGATGATGATGATGCTGAGGACAAGCAGGAAATCCACAGGAGCTTAGCAGACCGAGAAACACTTACGTAGCAGTGGGAGGAGGTGGGGAGGATTGAAGGTCTCTCTCCAACAGTGGTTGGTCTGCGACAGAAAACTTTGTTTTTATCCAGTTAGTGAGACTGAGTTGGGTTTTTTTAATTGTTATTCAGTGTTTTAATAGAAGAATGGGAAGAAATCCCAGTTCTTAATACTTTCAAGTTTTCAGTGCTGTGCACCAGAATTCTGTGAAGGATCTGCCTGGGGTTCACAGAGGTTTTTTCTGAGCAATCTCCAGCTGTGTCTCTGCCTCCTGGTTTCGAAGAACAGGAGGTGCTTTGTAGGCAGGACTCCTGTTGTTTTGATAACAGGGTTCTTCAAGTAATGATGTCGTGTTCCTTAATCTCTGGTCTGGAAGGGGCACTGTTGTCTCTCTGAAGATTCAATTAGAAGAAATGTGGTTTTCATCCTTACTTTGGACTTTTCTAAACTAAGTTTTGATCTTTCTGCATCAGGGCAGTGTTATCTAAACTGTAAACCTTGCATCTTTCCATAGACTTACTGTGCCCTGGAAGCCAGGGCAGACGTGTCAGGATAACAGAAATATGCTGCTGATGAAGGCAGAGAAAGTAAGAATAAATACATTTCACATATCCTGAAGTACAAGTATTTAGAGAACAAGGTTCTCTTTCCGAATTGTTTTTACTGCATCTTCGTCAGTGGATGCACAGCTCAGACTGCAGCTCTTCAGGTGTGTCCTTGATGTCCCTTAGACACCAGTAGTTCTGGCTTAAGCACACGTAATGGTGTCTGTTGTCTTGGTCTCTCAGCTTATGAAGCAAACTGCCCAAATCTCTTCAGCTTTTCACCACAGAAGTGAAAATCTGTGCATCAGGATACTGGGGAATTCCAGTTCCAGAAGAGGAAAGTGGATGCACTGAGGAACAGCACAGTGGCTGTCAGTGAGCTCTGTGTATCAAACAGCACAGCGGACCTTTCTAGAAGCAGCTGGCTGGCAAATCTCTGAATTTTTTACTGACCCCTTTGTACACAAATCTTTTTCTTTTCTCCTGCTTTCTTTCAGTCTTTGGTGACGTTTTGCACAGCTTGTATTGCTGTATAAATTCATACAGGTACCGGGGTTGTTAAGCTCTGCAATGGGCCTCCTGTTTCACTGCTGGGATCGATAAAGGTTGGCTTTCAGATGAGGTGAGAGTTTTACCTTCCAGGTAAAAATCATCCTCTGGTGATTTGGCTGCAGTTTTGGGTCTGAAGCACTTTTGGAAATCAGAACGATGCAATGCAAGTGGAGCCAGTGGTTTGGAAATGCCACCTGCAGCACCAACATTCGAGCTGCCGTCCTGCTCTTGCTGAGTGCGACAACCTCAGAAGGTATTTTTTGGTATCCCATTATCCAATACTGGAAGGACTGCTGTGAGTGAGAACACCCAAAGAAGTGACACTGTCTGCATTTGTTGGAGTAGCTCACTAATGGGAGTGAGACAAGAATGTAAATAGGGACCCAAACGATGTGTGGTGACCGGGCATCCCAGGGCAGCAGGGCTGGTCGTTGTGGCACAGGGATGCCGAGTCGATGTCAGCATTGGTGGAGGTGACTGAGATCAGCTGAGCGAGGCTGCGGCTGAGGAGCTGCCAGGAGCTGCTGCTGTCCCACGGAGCTGTGCTGAGCTGGAAGGCGTTCGGAGCAGGGAAAGCGAAGCTCTTGAGAAAGCCTGTAATAAAGCTGCAGGAACAACTGCAGAGACCTTCGGCAATTTTACTTGTCTGCTCTCTTTGGTCTTAGGGGTTGTTTTGTGCGTCTTGTGCATAGAGGACGGGCCGTGCTGTGCTTGGTGTGACTCTGCGGGGGGCCGCGCTGTTTGCGCTCCGGACTGAAAGCGACCACCAGAGTCGATGTTTCCTGTTGATCTGTCGTTGTGCTGCTTTGTGTTCAGCTGAGTCCTGCTTTTGTATTTAGTAGAGGAGGATGGGGTTGTCCACGTTCTTGTGACCGAATGTTCGTGTCTGTGTTTGCTGTGCTTCCCACCCGCTTTGATGTTTTCCTGAAATCTCCCCCTGTAATTGCAGCCTCCACGAGCTTTGAGGAAACGACGTAACTGTTATCAAACGTTCACATGGTGCTTAACGAACAAATCAAAGGTGTTTTTATGAAACTCATTTTAATAAAATCTCCTTCTCAAAGTTTTTAAAGGCCGCGCAGACCGAGATTTCAGTCTCAGCTCCATGGAACTGACTTTGTTTAGGAGCAAGCTTTAGCACGCAATTGCACTGTGTTTCACTGATGGAATACCAGCTGCACTGTGTTCATGGTGCATTTCACCTCTTGGTGCAAGCCCTTGTAAATCTTCCTGATGTGGTCATTTAATTTCCTGATGTTTTGTAAGGCAGTTTCATAACTGGGGTCCTTTTGCCTCCTTTGAGTGATGAATTCTCATAAATCTAACCCTACCTGTAGAAGTGACTTACTAGATTTGTGGATCTGGGAGCATTCTGGAGCTTTCTGATAAAAAATAAAACTCTCTCAGAGGGTCGCTTTGGCTTTTTAAATTATTGTCACTGTTGAACCATTGGAAAGTTGACTCGGGGACTCGGAGTGTGTCTGGATTGAGGTTCACAGCGCCATTCCCAGGGGTTGGAACTGGGCTCATCCATTCCTGCTGCCGCGCTGGGAGAGATGAGATCCTCAGTGAGGGTTCAAAGGCTGCTGTCAGCTCACACACGGGATGCTGCAGGACGGCTTTCGCACCGCTGATGCTGACTTTGTTTTCTCACGTGCTTTTTAACCACCTTGGATTTTTAAAATCTTTTTCCAAGCTTTTCTTTTTTTCACGCTGGCCGACAAAACCCCAGCAGGAAAGCAGCCACTGTCACAAATGTTCCTAAAATGCAGAATGGGGACCAAATCCCGGGTCTGCTGTGTGATGGCGTTGGATACATCAGTCTTTTTTAAAGCCTGCTTTTAAAGTCTGTGCTTAAAATCTGCGTTTATCTGTTGGTTTCAAATACTGTGAGTTGATGGAAAAAACGTAACCCCCCTTCCTCCTTTCCTACTTCTTTTTTTATGGTGAAATACAGTCACGTTTATTTCAGTGGGTTCTTTACATTTTTTTCTTTCAGACAAGCCTGAAAATTATTCGCGTTTCCAAACCCACTGGAATGCCGCTTATTATGTTTTTAATCATGAAAACGTTTTATTGGCATTCGAGATGTTTTGGTCCAACCCAACAGCGCCCAGCTCCGCCCCTGGGCCGCCCAACGGAGCGGGACGGGCTGCTCGAGCTCGGGTTGGTTTGGAGCCGCCGCGCCTGAGAAGGGCAGAGCGGCGGTGGAGCCGAGGCGGCGGTGGAGCCGAGGCGGCGGTGGAGCCGAGGCGGCGGTGGAGCCGAGGCGGCGGTGGAGCCGAGGCGGCGGTGGAGCCGAGGCGGCGGTGGAGCCGAGGCGGCGGTGGAGCCGAGGCGGCGGTGGAGCCGAGGCGGCGGTGGAGCCGAGGCGGCGGTGGAGCCTTCAGCACGGGGTTGGAGCTGCGGTGCCGTGCGGTGCTTCGTAAAGCAGCGCTGAGAGCAGCGGGGTGCAGCCCCACGCGCAGGAATTCATGCTTCGTGAGGGGGGATCAAAGCTTTACCTGCTTTCTCTCTTTCCTTTTTTCCCTACAGCGGTGGATTACCGAATTTTCTTTGCTGAATGTTAAATGTATGACAGTGGATGCTGTATGCAGTGCCGTTCTTTTATAGTTGAACATAAAGTGTTAAATATTGATCTCACAGTAAGTGGACTCAATTTTTTCTGGTTTTCCGTTGAAAGGGAGAGCAGTAATTAATGACCAGACTCGGGAGCAAAGCTGTGAGATTCTTTAAACTGTAAATGTAATTGAGAGTAGATCTGGCAGCGTTGCTTCAGAGAGGAGCTGGACTCAGAAGGAGCAGGCAGGTAAGAATTGCAGGCGGGCTGCACAGGAATCTGCTCACGGTTCCAAATATGGGAAGCTGAGTTGGAAATGAAAAATACAGCAGAGCAGGTTTCCATTGGTGGTGCAGGATTAGGACTCGAGTTCTCAGGAAAACTTAAACCTCTTCACTGTGCTACTTGATTATACTTTGATACTTGGGTACCGAAACCTGATTAAAACAGTACAGAAACTGTCGATAGTGTTTGTATCAGCACCAACAATGACTCCTGAAAGTCATTTTTAAGTCATTCTCTACAAAGCAGGCTCAGCCTTGCAGCTGGGGCACCGCTGGGTGCTGTTGGAAGCGCCTCCAGCCAGCTGCTAAGCCACCTCCATTGGACAAACTCCCCCAGCTTGAGTGGAACTTTCGTGGATACCAACAGTAACTGCAGTGCAGAAATGCAGAGCAGTAGATGAAACAGCTGCTGGAATCCACGTTTGCAGTGTTACTGTGCAGCACGGGGTGAAACGAGTCCCGGTGGATGAGGAGCCACGCTCTGCTCTGTGGCCGCTCCCAACTGCTGTGTAAATTCCTGCGCGGGTTTCCTGAAGCATGCTGAGCGTTCTGAACACAGGTGTAAAATTTCTGATTCATTTAGTCGAGATATCACTGCATTCTTTGCCTACTTTAAAATTCCATTACCTCTCTCCAGCAGATGGAGAGCCCTTGAGCTCCTGCCTGTGCTGGTAAAACTGCTGAGCTCAGCGCCCTCTGGAACCCCGGGGAAAGGACCTGGATTGTGCAAAACCAGCTGGGCCAAGCAGAACAAACACCCACAAACTGTTCTGTTCAGGAGGAGTTTTTCAGTACGAGAACTCTTTGGGATATGGAAGAGTTGGGGAATCACATAGGATGTTCTGTAGAAGAGTGGTGCTGATGAGTTGGGCTGGCAGGCATAGAGGGGCCTGGTGGCCACATCCAGTGGCTTTGTGAACTCGCGGATCGCAGGGGCTGAGCTGCCACACAAGGGCAGCCACACGAGTTCCTCTGTTCAGAGCAGCAACCAGAACTGCCTGCCCTGTGGAAGAACACGAGAAGCATTTAGCAGTGCTTGAACCTGAATGCTCCTCTAACAGACCTGGGGGCTTCCAAAGGTGCAGGGCACGTGCCTCCAGCCTCCCTGTTGCCTCATGCACCCTGTAATGCCCACATTTTGCTTTCACAACAGCCTGTGGAAGGAATTCCAGTGCCTGCCTATGTTAGCTGAAGAGCCACACCTGCCTGCTCTGATGCTGCCGACTGCTATCGCTTCATTTCCCATCAGCTTCCTCACGCCAGAACCAGCAGCTCGCAGCACTTCCTATTGATCCTGATGTGATTTTACAGATTTCTATATATTTTATATATTTTATAGCTTTCCAGTATCTCACCTGCTTCATTTTTCTCCTGCTTTGGCTGTCCCACACTCCATTGGCATTCATACAGAGCTGTGCTGGATTTTATCATGCGAGGGTTGTCTAAAGGGTTCAACACGCACTAATTGATGGTAAGAGCTGCACACAAGCGTTGGATGGGGAATGGTGAGGATGAGGAGGGCTGTCACTGACTGCTGTGCTGGCTGTTAGGGCTCAGCCAAAGCACTGCTCTGACTTGGATGCAAGTCCAAATGAATTGCGTGGCACCCACAGGTGATGCTGGTCAGAGAAAGGCACGAAGCAGCAGTGCTGGATGGCTGGAAGGAGCTGGTCAGGCATGGATGGATCAGATTCAGATGCTTCTGGTTGATACTTGAATGGTGAAGAAATCCATGTAAAACGCTGTGTAAATTTGAGGCACTTTCTTGCGTTCAAGAATGATTCATTGGAGCTGGTCAGGCACAAAAGGAGAATTACACAATAGGTGTCAGGAAGGATTTTAAGTGTGGCATGCACAGCAACATCCCAAAGGAGACAGAAGTTAGAAAACTGCACAAGTTGATAAAAAGGGGAATGAAACTGGTGAAAAAAAATGATTCAACATAAATGGACGTAAATTGAATATGAAGATGGGAGAGACTGGGGGAGTGTTTGTAAGTATCAGAGAAAAAAGTCGTTAGATATCTTCTGTTTTTGCAGTGGTGGGGAAAGGAACGTAAATTGTTTCAAGATGGAATGTCTGAGGTTTATGCAAGGGAAGGCTAAAAGGACACAGAGGATACAGCTAAGGCAGAATGGCTCCCACGGGAAAACAAGCGTTTTTAACAAATAAGTGGGGTGTCAAGAGAGGAAAGGTGCTGGAGGGGAGAAGAGGACAGTGAAGGACATCAGACTTCGAGTGAGAGAAGCAAAGAGGTCGAGGAAGCAGGATTTTAGACCTTACGCTTTTTTTCCAAAGACAACTGAGATGTGAAGAAAAATTTCATCTCATCTTAGGGAAGCTGGAAACGTGCTAAAAAAGGATTTGGGTCATCCAGGCCCGTGTTATACATAAAGGTGCGCGAAGGAAACAACCGGGGCATCGCGTCCCCTCCCGGGCGGCACGTGGGTGCGCGAGGAAGGCAGCGAAGGCTGCAGGGCGGTGAGGCGGAGGAAGCTGCTGGGCTGCGCCTGCAATCGGTGCGTTGCCCCTTTAATTGTGTCCCCAGCCCTCGGGCGTCTCTGTCCAACGCCCACGTCAGCAAATACCTTTTGTTTCTCTCCGCTCGGGCTTCCAGGGCTCGGGGCTGCGGGAGCGGGGCGCAGAGCGTGCCCCGACGGAAGCCGGGGACCCCGCATCCTCCGCCCGCCCCTCCGTCGCGGCCGAGCGAGCGGCGGCCGCCCGCGGAACCCCGGCGGTGAGCGGCGGCCGCGCGGCGGCTCGGAGCGGGCGGCGGGGCGGCGGGAGCCCGGCGCGGGGCCGCGGGCGGGACGCCGCTCGGATCCGCGGCCCGCGGGGCGGTCGAGCCGGGAGCCGGGAGCCGGGCGGGCCGCGGAGCCCCGGCGGCGCCGCGCGGGCGCCATTTGCGGCCCCGGGCGCGGCCGCGAGAAGCCGGGCGCGGCAACAAAGGGCTGCGCGGGAGCGGGCGGCGGGTGCGCGGCGAGCGGGGCCGGGGGGCGAGCGGGACTCCGGCGTGCGGGGCGGGCGCGGGCGGCGGGGCCGGGGGCGGCTCGGGCCACGCCGAGAGCCCGGCGGCGGGCGGCGGGAGCGGGGCGGGGACGAGCGGAGCCGGGGCTCCGGAACGGCGGGCGGAGCGGGCGGCGCGCCCCGCACGGAGCCGAGCGCGGAGCCGCGCGCAGCCGAGCCGAGCCGAGCCGAACCGAGGGCGGCGGCGGCGGCGGCGGGCGCTGCTCCGCGATGCCCGGGGCGGCGGCGCGCCGTGCCGGGCGGCGGCTCCGCGCTTTGGCGGGCGGGCCCAGCGCCGCCGGGCGTCCCGGGCTGCCGGCGGCCGATGCGGGCGGGGCGCGTTGAGTGGCGGCGGCGGCGGCCAATGCCGGGGCGGCCCGGGCCGGGAGGGACGCGGCCGGAGCCCCGCGGTCGCCGAGTTCCCGTTTCTGGTCCCTCGGGCGGTGCGGGAACGGCAGCCCTGCACGGGCGGAGGCTCCGGCCGCAGCCGCTCGAGGGCTCCTCGCCCTGACGGTGAACGGCTGAGGGCCGCGCGCCTGCCGGCCCGTTTCTCACCTCCTGCATCCTCGGGATGCGATTCCGCCCAGTTGGAGCCTTGACGTCGCTGCCAAATAACGGGACGGCCTCAGTTGGACTCATTCCATCCTTGTCGAACAGAAATGCCTGGGCGTGGATATTTGGATATTGTAATTGAAATATATTTTTGTGTTTGAATAAGATTAGTTTTCAAAATATCTGTAAAATCGGGTCTGCCGTCCTTGGCGAGTTGCTCCACGCAGAAGCCCAGTTTCTAATTTGTTTGTTTGTTTCCTAGAGGGACACCACAGCTGTTCTGGAATGGAGATTTCGTCCCACCAGTTTCACCTCCTGCAGCAGCTCAATGAGCAGCGCAGACAGGACTTGTTCTGCGACTGCAGCATCCTGGTGGAGGGGAAGGTGTTCAAAGCACACCGAAATGTGCTGTTTGCCAGCAGCGGGTACTTCAAGATGCTCCTTTCGCAGAGCTCCAAGGAAATGACTCAGCCCACCACAGCCACTTTCCAGGCATTTTCTCCTGACACTTTTACCGTTATTCTGGATTTTGTGTATTCGGGCAAACTGTCTCTCACCGGTCAGAACGTCATCGAAGTGATGTCGGCCGCCAGCTACCTGCAGATGACCGATGTCATCAGTGTGTGCAAAACGTTCATTAAGTCGTCGCTGGACATCAGTGAGAAGGAGAAGGATCGCTACTTCAGCCTTTCAGACAAGGAGGCGAATTCCAACGGCGGGGAGCAGCCGTGTCCCTATGGCGCGGGCTGGAGGGCAGAAAGCCCCCCGCATTCGCACTCGAATCCAGACCAAGGGACGTGTGTGAGGGGAAACGCCTGGAGCAATTTCAGCTACTATCCAGCTCAAAGGAACGCGCAGCAGCAGCCGTCCAAACACGAGCAAAGGCAGGATTCCACAAAGAAATCCCGGCACCTGGGACTGCAGCAGCCTGCTGACATTCCTCACTATAAAGCAAGCAAACTCGAGGACCGGGCTGCTGAGCCTGCGGGCCACATTTCTCAATCTGAGGACCAGGTCCAGATGGAGCCAGAAGTGGAATCTCCTCACGTGGGTTATCCGTATGGCCAGGGCTCTGATGTGCTCCCCAGGAGTTTGGCTGTGCCGCAGCAGGAGCGCGACTCGCCCCGACCTTCCAGCAAATCCAGGTCTCCCAAAGCAGACGAGCAGTACCCCAGCATGCCCTCCATTGTAGGTGTGATGGGCGGCTGGGCTGAAGGTAGGAGTGGGTCTTCGTGCTGCCTGCTGTGTCAGTGAGCAGATGCACTGCTGGAGGGCGGGCATTAACCAGGGATGCTCTGTGTTTTCCACAAATGTAGCTTGGAAAGCTGAGATCTTCTCTTTGACAGTGGCAAATAGATGTTTAGCTGTTCAGAGTACATATTTTTCATTGCATTTACAGCTGTACGGTCACGACATTTTTGGTTTTTTAAGCTCACTTTAATATGGCTAGCAGTCTGCTCCTTTTCCCTTGTTGCACTCCTGTGTAGTTTACACAAGGGCTGTATCTGAAAAGACCTGCAGCATGTTTGTTGAATAGAAGCGATTTTCTATCCTGTTTCTGTTGCTTTCTGTAACTACAGTGACTGTAAGGCGTGGACGTGCTATGACTCCTATCTACAACCGAATTATCTCCCCACAGATGATCTGCCCAGGATGAGGTTCAAGTGCCCGTTCTGCACTCACATGGTGAAAAGAAAGGCCGACCTGAAGCGTCACCTGCGGTGCCACACAGGAGAGCGGCCGTACCCGTGTGAGGCGTGCGGGAAGAGGTTCAGCAGGCTGGATCACCTCAGCAGCCACTTCCGCACCGTGCGTACTGCCGGCTGCGCGCGGCGTCGGGCTGTAGGTCTGGCTCTGTGTGGTCAAACTGGGCACCAGCCTGGCTGGTCGATATATTGGCTCCCGTACAGAAGAGGTAGCAGATAATTAATTTGGTTTGGCTTAAGGGCATTTGGAGCATAATTCCTATGAAAGGGGATGAATTTCTTTGTTGGCTCACGCAGGCACTGCACCGTGTGAGTTCTGTAATAGGGATGAAGGGCGCATGTAGAGCTGCTGCGGAGGTTTCCTGATCAGTTTTGACTGCCCCTCAGAGTCAGTTCATGCTACCACTGGTGTCACTCTAGCTTCACTTTCTGTCGTCTTGAAACGCTTTCTCTCTGATGCCATATAAATGTATTCATCTCAATTTCCCCAGATTCATCAGGCTTGCAAGCTCATCTGCAGGAAGTGTAAACGCCACGTGACTGAGCTGACGGGGCAGGTGGTGCAGGAGGGCACGAGGCGCTACAGGCTCTGCAATGAGTGCCTGGCTGAGGCCGGCATCGACAGCATTCGCATTGACTTGGAGGCTGAAGCACCCCTTGAATTTCCTCCAGATGGGGACAAGGATTCCAGGTGGCACTATGGGGAAGACAACAAATCTGATGTGGAGATCGTGGAGGATGGCTCATCCGATCTGGTCATCCAGCAAGTTGATGACAGTGAGGATGAAGCAGAGGAGAAGGAAGTAAAACCAAATATTAGGTAGTTGTGAGACAGACATCGGCGCATGGAGCTCCTCTTGCGTGGGAATCCTGTCTTGCCCAGCGGCCCTCCACCAGCCTGTCATCTACAAAGACCTCTTGGTTTCTCTTGGACAGGCCCAGATTTGCATGTGTTCATGGACATGTCATTGAGTCCGTCCTGAGTTTCGCTATCAACATTCCCATACTTTGCTCATTAGAAATAATCCACCCTTGGGTGGAGCAGCGGCTGAACACAGAAGCTGAAGTACTGCAAGGATAAGTTTTACAGCAGGCAGTGAGTCTCTTCTCAGAACCTCTTTCGAAGAGGTAAGGTCTGAATACTCAAAAAAGTTGCACACCGATGTAAATTACTCTTCAGCGTTCAGAAATAAAGATAATTTTCCATGAAATTTCATTAAGTCTTCATATATTATGACTAGAAAAGCTAGGCAAAGAGTGAAGAAAAAGCATATAAAAATGTTTAACTGGAAAAGCATTTTCATGTAAAATTTATTCACGGACCACGGGATGGAGCGCAGCCTCCGTCTGTGCTGATCCCAACCTGGGAGGAGGCACCGACCTGCCTGAGCTTAGGAAGGCCCTGGGAGGGATGTGGGCAGGCTGCAGAGCTGGGCTGAGGTGCTGGGATGAGCTCTGACAACTGAGAGCTGCCTTTTGCTTACAGAAACACCTCCTGTCGCCACAGCCTGGGGCAGCAGGGCTGGAAAACCCCTGTTTGTGTCTGGGATGCATGAAGAGAAGGGGAAAAGTGCCAATCCAGGCCTGAAATCTTAACTGCCAACAGCAAAACGACACTTCTGTATCCTTCAGGGAGTTTTTAGAAGCAAAGGGATTTCTGGATCAGTATTCAATGTAATTAGGTACTGTGAGTCTGAGGATGGCGAGGACTCATTCTTTAGGAAAAACGAGACGTGGAGTGGCTGCCGTGGGCAAATGGAGCCATCTGCCCATACAAAGACACTGCTACAGGCAAATGAGAGATCTGTATATAGCCTGCAACGGACTGCCCTGGTGAAGCAGGGCTGTTCTGCTTTGTGCATCTCTGTTGTGCTCAGCACCACGCCGAAATGTCTGTAGCTGTTTCTAAAGCATCTCACTAAGCTTGGAGTTGTAGCTCCACACTGCAACTCCCAGTTATGTTTTGTATTTAAGATGACCATTCTACATCTACTGCTTTAATTTCGGTTGTTGTTTCCTTATTTTTGTATTACAGGACAAGTGCCTTATATTTTCCATGTTCTTCATTTTACATATCCAATCATATCTTTTGTTTGTTTTCCTCTAAATTAAAATCATACTGTTTTATTTTCTTTTAATCTCCTTGCATTGCATCTTGTGGTTGTCTCCTTCACGCCCCTGTTAGGATCACATGCCATTCATTAGCAGAAATAGCATTGTTTTTCCAAAAAGGGAAAGCAAAGACCATAACAGGCTGCTACCAGGAATTTAACTCACTTCTCAGGAGATGATCTGAAATTGCTTTTAGAGCTTTGTCGAGTCACAACCAGATAGTAGGTATAAAACCGTTACAGAATACATGACAACATTTCTCCCCCGAAGCACCTGGTCACTGTCAGACTTCCATGCTTCAGCTCTATTTATTGTTAACTTTGACCTTATGGAAGCTCAAACAATGCCTGACCAGCCGTGTGGCTACAGCTGAATCAATGGGATCCCAGGATCCTTTCAGTTTCAACAGCACACCGATCTGCAGTCCTTTGCTTTTGGGTGTCCCCCATTGTTTGAACACAACACTTTCCTGTTATAAAAATGCTCTTATCGAGTAAAGCAATAAATGCTACTCTACAGAACTACAAATATTTCCCATTCAGGTGGCGCCTTCCTTCCACACGCGAAAGCTGTCCAGCCTCTAACAACAGCGGTACGTGCGCTCAGGTAGCGGCACGTGGGTGCGAGAGGAAGGCAGCGAAGGCTGCAGGGCGGTGAGGCGGAGGAAGCTGCTGGGCTGCGCCTGCAATCGGTGCGTTGCCCCTTTAATTGTGTCCCCAGCCCTCGGGCGTCTCTGTCCAACGCCCACGTCAGCAAATACCTTTTGTTTCTCTCCGCTCGGGCTTCCAGGGCTCGGGGCTGCGGGAGCGGGGCGCAGAGCGTGCCCCGACGGGAGCCGGGGACCCCGCATCCTCCGCCCGCCCCTCCGTCGCGGCCGAACGAGCGGCGGCCGCCCGCGGAACCCCGGCGGTGAGCGGCGGCCGCGCGGCGGCTCGGAGCGGGCGGCGGGGCGGCGGGAGCCCGGCGCGGGGCCGCGGGCGGGACGCCGCTCGGATCCGCGGCCCGCGGGGCGGTCGAGCCGGGAGCCGGGAGCCGGGCGGGCCGCGGAGCCCCGGCGGCGCCGCGCGGGCGCCATTTGCGGCCCCGGGCGCGGCCGCGAGAAGCCGGGCGCGGCAACAAAGGGCTGCGCGGGAGCGGGCGGCGGGTGCGCGGCGAGCGGGGCCGGGGGGCGAGCGGGACTCCGGCGTGCGGGGCGGGCGCGGGCGGCGGGGCCGGGGGCGGCTCGGGCCACGCCGAGAGCCCGGCGGCGGGCGGCGGGAGCGGGGCGGGGACGAGCGGAGCCGGGGCTCCGGAACGGCGGGCGGAGCGGGCGGCGCGCCCCGCACGGAGCCGAGCGCGGAGCCGCGCGTAGCCGAACCGAGCCGAGCCCAGCCGAACCGAGGGCGGCGGCGGCGGCGGCGGCGGGCGCTGCTCCGCGATGCCCGGGGCGGCGGCGCGCCGTGCCGGGCGGCGGCTCCGCGCTTTGGCGGGCGGGCCCAGCGCCGCCGGGCGTCCCGGGCTGCCGGCGGCCGATGCGGGCGGGGCGCGTTGAGTGGCGGCGGCGGCGGCCAATGCCGGGGCGGCCCGGGCCGGGAGGGACGCGGCCGCCCGCTGCCGCTCCGCCGCCTTCGCGCGCGGTTCGGGTTCGCCCGGCTCAGGTTCTGCGGCGCCCGGCAGGAGGCTCCCCGTCGCTCCCTACCCGCGCTGCCGGCCGCCCCGGCTCCGTTTCTCGGCCTTTGAGCCGCTCGAGCTTCCGTGGACGCAGCGTTAGGGGACGTGCGCTATTCTTAGCGATCTTATCACCTTTTTCAGTTGATTTCCTCGGTCTGTTTCTGAATGGTGCAGAGGTGTGTGCGGAGTTGAAGCTATGTTAGGTATTGATAATATGCAGAGCTTTAATATTTTAAAATACAGGGCTCATCTCTTAAAATAGGACTCAGCCCCATCAATTTAGTTTTACGTCATCATGCTTACGTTTGTTTTGTGCTTTAGAGGAACCTTCTGGCGCTCCCTTATTGGAATGGAGATTTCTTCCCACCAGTTTCAGCTCCTGGAGCAGCTGAATGAACAACGGAAGCAGGACTTGTTCTGCGACTGCAGCATCCTGGTGGAGGGGAAGGTGTTCAAAGCACACCGAAATGTGCTGTTTGCCAGCAGCGGGTACTTCAAGATGCTCCTTTCGCAGAGCTCCAAGGACACCAGCCAGCCCACCGTAGCCACCTTCGAGGTCTTCTCTCCAGAGACGTTTATGGTTATCCTGGACTTTGTGTACTCAGGAGTATTGCCCCTAACGGGTCAAAACGTGATAGAGGTCATGTCGGCAGCCAGCTACCTGCAGATGACAGACATCCTTAATGTCTGTAAGACGTTCATTAAGTCGTCTCTGGATATTAATGAGAAGGAGAAGGATCACTACCTGGGCCTCTCAGCCAAAAGCACAAACGGTGAACCTGCTCACGCATCGCTTTATCGCTCAAGGAGGAAAGCAAAGAGCAACCCGAGGCGCTCCTATTCCATTCCAGATGAAAAGGCAGACGTGGTGAATGAGAATTCCTGGAGCAGTTACAGCACTTATCTGTCCTCACAGGTGATCCTTCAGCGGGCGGAAACGCAGCTCTCAAAGAGGGGCAGAAAGCAGGGCTCGGCCAGGAAGCGGCGGAAGCACTTGGGGCTGTCACAGACACGAGAATTTGTGCAGGGCAGAGCAAGTAAAGCTGAGCGGGCTGAGGGCTGTAATGCATCAGATTGCAGCCACGACTCCCGAGCTAAAGAGGAGGCTGAATTTGATGCCGAGAATGATGTTGATCGCGCCGATGATGGATATGATCAGGAATCAGAAGTGACACCCAAGAGGTGGGCTGTTGCTCAGCTGGAAGAGCTGTCACAAACTTCTGAGTTCATGGAATTAAAAGCAGAAGAACTGTACAGCTCAGTGCCCACAGTTTTAGGTGTTATGAGTAGTTGGAATGAAGGTAAACAGTACACTTGATTTTGCAAAGTTTCTCGTTATTTAGAGGAAGTGAGACGAGAGAATTTCATAAGCTCTAACTGATGTCCTGTTGATTGCTTTCTTGATCTGCTCTGCTGTAGTGCCTAGCAGAATGTAAGGCTCTAAGGCCAGAACAAGGAATGAGAAATAGAATCAGAGACTGATCCAGGTGTTGTGTGAGGTTAAAATAAGACCTGCCTGATTATTTGGCCCCACATGGAGCTGAACAAAGCTTGGAGAGCTGCAGTTGACTCGGAGCTGAGGGACAGAATCACTCTTGTGGTTTCTCTGCTCTCGTGTCATTGGAACAATACTGCATTTCCCATGAGGTCCAAGCCAAAACTTGGAGATAGTTTGGTCACGCTACATAAAATGTCCCAGCTCCTGATGAACTGACAGCAGTTCATCAACTGATGGTTTACAAATGTATTCTTATGCACGTCATATTGGAAACTAACTTAGCATGCCCATGGCTTCTTATCATGGCACAAGGTTACGATGTTATGCATCCTAATATATCGCAGAGGTGGTAAATATTTATGAAGTACTACTTGCTGAAAGAGTCAGATGACAGGGTATAATATACTTATGTACTTATGGTCATACATCTGTCTAAAAAGTAAGACAATACACTGCCAAATCCCCAGTGAATCATCAGTAGCTTTTGTGGGGGGATGATAGGTTTGGATTTTTTCTGCTCAATGACAAACCGCAGGAAAAATGAAGTGCTGCTCATTTAAGCTTAGAAATAGCAGAACAATTGCAAAAAGCCATTGATGCAGAGCTGTGTTCCCCCACAACAGATGCCCTGCCTCGCCTGCGGTTCAAGTGCCCCTTCTGCACGCACACGGTGAAGCGCCGCGCCGACCTGAAGCGCCACCTGCGGTGCCACACGGGCGAGCGGCCGTACCCATGTGAGGCATGCGGGAAGAGGTTCACCCGGCTGGAGCACCTGCGGAACCACTTCCAAACGGTACGGCAGCTCGGGGGCCTGGGGAAGGAGCGCGGGGTTCCGTCGGTGCTGCTGCTCAGCCATCGCTAGAACCAGCACTGCCACAGTGATTGCAATTGGCAAACTTTTTACTTTTTAGAACGGCTCGGTGTTTATTTGTGATGGTAGCATTACCGGATGAACACTGACACTTTCAAATTCTAAACCTCTTTAGATACATCAAGCCGGCAAACTCATCTGCAGGAAGTGCAAGCGCCAGGTGAGCGAGCAGACGGGCTGCGTTGTGCAGCAGGGAACGCGGCGCTACAGGCTGTGCCACAAATGTGTGACAGCGACCAGCCCTGAGGGCAGCCCCGAAGGAGCGGGCGCAGAACACGGCCCTGCCAGCGCCGGGGGGAGCAAACATTCCAGGTGGGCTTTGGAGGAGGATCAGAGGTCGGATGGTGACGCAGTGGAGGAGGAGCCGTATGATCTGGTTGTGCGCCGTGGTGCCGATGGCGCTGCAGGCGAGGCGGATGAAAAGATGAAACCAAATCTTAGGTAGATAATTTGTATATTCGTTACTGTATATTCAAGATTAAATTGCCCGTGTTACACCAGCTAATTCTGGTTTGTTAGTTTCATTAATATTAAATGCTGCTAAAATTCTGCTGCAAGAAGCAAAATGTGGACTCCAAACACGTTGGTTTGTGCTTGTGAACACCCAGCAGCTCCTGAACATCACCCAGCAGTCACCTACTGCCTGCAAACTGCTTAGAAGAATTGCTTTGCTTTTTGACAAGGCTTTACTCAGAGCTGTTCGTAATGAAAATATAAACCTTTCTACAAGGAAGGTGCTACAGTATACGATTAAAAACAAATGAGCACACAGCTATGGATAATTTGCTTTTGGAAAGTCCTACAAAAGCAAGCATCTAAGAAGTGTAAAACATATTTGTTGGCAGTGTAATTAACACATATATACACTTACGAAGTTTTGTAAGAAAGGAGTGAGAAAATCGGAATCCTCCCCGCTCCGCTCTCGTTTTAAAGGGCTGACGGAAGGAACAGCCGCCCCCGCCTCAGGCTCTGTGGAAGGCAGCCACACACTCGACGCCTGATTGGCTGTTCCCGTTCACCTGACTCAGCTAGCCAATGAGGTGGCGGAGCGGCCGCTCAGGGCCCGGGGCGGTGGCAGTGCGCCTTCCCGCCCACCGCTGCGCTCTCGGGGCTTCGCCATGGGGTGGGGCGGCACAGGGCCGGGCCTCGCTCCTTCCTCACAGCGCGGGCATCGCCCCGTGTTGCAGGCCGGACCCGCGGAGCCCCGGCGTTCGTCCTGAGTGAAAATCCTCACTTCTGTACATTTGGCAAACGAATGCATCTCCAACCTTATTTAAAGGAGGGTTTTCTCACCATAGTGGAGAACAAAGCACGAATGCAACTGATTAAACTCAAAACACCACCAGCAAAAATTACTCACACAAGTTCTTCCAGTCAACAGATTGTATTTTTTCCCCTTTTAAATCTGATTTAAAATGACTTTACAACAAAACAGAGGTGAAGCACCCCTAGGTTTACCACAGGGCAGGGCAGACCTCCCTCACACCCAACAGCTGAGGGCTGACAGCTGGGCTCTCAGTTGTGTGCAGTTGCCCTTTCTGAAAACAAAAGGAAGCTGATGCAAACTGCCTTCTAAAAGAAGAGATCCTGCTCTCGCAAGGCTTAGATGGGAGCAGACCTGCAGAGAATCCGCCAACCCCTTTTTTCAGTGCCAACAAAAGCGGTCTCCACTTTTCCCAGCCATAAGGAGCTGCAAGGATTCCATGCGCGGTCACCTGCGTTCAGGGTGCATGGAAATGTATTTGTGGTAAATCAGCACCACCTGGTGGTCTGACAAAGTTCTCAGAAGAATGTTTTGTTTTTTAAATAATTTGTGTTTTTCCTCCGGGGGCCTTCGAACAGAAACTGTCCTCCATGAAGGTTGACTCTCCGCATGTAATTTAGATTACATGAAGAGGGACATCAGCTCACAACTGTTACAGTTAAATTTTCCCATGCAATCACGTAGATCAACACTTTCCTGCCGCCCAACAAAAAGGCAGTGCTGTAGCAGCTCCACTGATTTTTTTATTTACTTCATACACTGCCTTAGAAGCCAACCGCCAGCGTTCCTGAGGGACTTCCATCCCCTACAGCCCTCATCTCAAATCCCCCCAGACCCAACTACTGTCCTGGCAGGCTGGCACTGGTCTGGCTCACCATATTCACACCACAGCACAGGATGCCATTCCCCACAACTCTCTCCTGCTTCTGATTTAAACTAGCTAATTGCTTGGTTGCTTCCCAGAGGTTACAGTTCTGAAGGGGTTTTGCCAGCCACTGACAAGCATCCACTTCGTTAAACTTGCTTTAAATATCAATGATGACAAAGACTTCTGGCTGTTCTTCTTCACAGATCTGCATTGCTGAGTAAGTTATGGCTTTGACCTCTGTGCCCTAGAGTGAAAAGACACAAAGGCATCAATGTTTTACGTGACACCTTGCAGCACTTCACACTGATACATAATATTTACCACTTTCTACAAACGTTAGGCAATTTTTCTCCCCCAGAAGTTTTAAGCATGCTTGCTCCAAATGTTCTGTTTGGCCAAGCTAAATAGGAATTACAGAATTCCCCTCCACTCCCCTCTCCCTTTATTTTATTGCTTCCTAAATACTACAAATTCTTCCTCTTACCTGTGACATACCATCAACATTTGATATTTGAATTTGACATACCTCAGCAGCATGCTAAGACATAAAGACTTGCATGTAATTCTTCTGGGAGTGAAGGGGGAAAGCAGAAAGGGACTAAGCAAGAAGCTGTGGAAACAGTATGAGAACCAAACCCACGTAATGATTCTGGCTATGGACTGGCTCTTTTTTTATCACGCATCACAAAAAAGGAAGCCAACTGCTGAGTTTGCCATCGTGGAGAAAGCATCAGCTCAACAGTTCAGAAATGCATTCACAAAAAACTGCAGGAAATGAGATCTTAAATTAGTAGTGCCTGTGGTACCATTCAGACATGTTTATACTTGGATCTCTTAAGAGGTTTGATTTAGAAGAATCCATTCTTCCTGTCCTACCCGAAAACATAAGCAATATATAGATGAACTGCTGCGTACCTGGGGGTGTTTTGGTAAAGAGAACTCTTCTCCCCACCTTTAAAGGCAAAAAGAAAAGAGGTTGCACTGTTAGCATTTAATCAAACACTACAGTTAGTTTCACTGATGAGCATTGGACAGTTAGACTTAAATTAAAACCTCAAAGGAAGGATAAGAGCTCCTTTTTAGAAATTATCTGTGACCTCCAGCACATCGCGGTAGTTCACAGTGGTGAACTGGGGGCAGTATTTGTCATCAGTGGCAGATACTAATTACTCAACTGATCATATGAACTCACCCAATTGATCTTATTTTGAATTGCATTCGGTCAATGTAAAGCACTTTCACCTCCTGCAGAGAAAACAAGTGGAAAAGTGTGTCACCAACCTCTACCCTCAGGCACTCAATCTCATTAACAAGAATATTCCAGCTTAAATGAAATCTAAACCCAGAAAACTGGAGTATTCTCAAATACATATAGCACTGCTAATGACTACACCACTGCTAATGACTACGCCTAATGACTGGCATCTGTGAAAACAAAGCTACGCGTTTGCTTCTCAGCTCTTTGTGCTTTTGTGTCTTATTCTCCTGCTTCAAAGTGATCTGCTGAGTCCCTTTCTGCCTAAAAGGACACTGCATTCAAAAGTGGCTTATCAGAGAACAGCTTTGCCCTACAAAATGGAAATAGAACAAAACACGGCACTTACCCTGGGTATAAAGAACTCATTAGCACTGAATTTATACAGCCACTCATCCAAGAAGTGGAAGAGAAGGGACAACATATCATGTCCTGCATGATTGAAGCAGAGAAAGCAGTCAGCTGATTGTCCCAGCAACAAGACCCAAACCTTCAGCACACTTATGAGCACAGCAGCCATACAGCTCCTGCATTACTACAAGATTCTGATGAATTAACTGAATTATCCTTAGCTACAACAAAACTACATCTAAAGATGCAGAGGATTTTGGTGCTCTCCACCAGCAGGGTTCCTACAGTTCCAATGTAAGCCAGTGCAGTTTTTACCTTCTGCTTCTACTTCAACAGTATCCAGAGGTTCCACAGTCTCTGTATCAGTCATGTAGCCAAACATGGCCATGACGCACTGCTCAAATGCTTCTTCCAAAGTGTCTCCCCATGCGTGTAGCCTACAGGGACACAGGGTAATTCACTGCACTGTAACCACAAAATCCCACTGTGCTATGCAGGTGAGAAACATGAATGCAAGAACAAATGCAAAGGAGGTCACTACCAGAAAGGCTTGTCTGAACTTTTGTTATGGGGAGATTACAGGTTTTTCTTCTTACGGTATATGAGAAGAATTTCTTAGGAGAAAAAGGAAAATTCTTATTTTACCAGATGACAGGAAAGTCCTTTGTAATGCAGTAAATGGATATCCATGAACTGCCGAGACGAAAGGTGATGTAAGGGCAGGAGTTTAAAGGATTTCAAAAGATGCTCCCAAACAACAGAGGCTTAAACAGCAGCACACAGGAATACTGCATTAGAAATGAACTGTGCGCCCCCAGGAGTGGAAACAAGGGACGGCTGCCCACACTTACTGCACATCTGCTGTGTGATCCAAATCTGAGGAATGGAAAAAAAAAAAGGCACGACATCAACAAATATAACTTTAAAAGATTAAAAAATTCTGGCCACTGATGTTATAACAGTAACTTTCTGTGTTCATCTTGAGACATAAAACTCAGTGTCTATTTTCCAGTATAGAGAAACAGCACAGATGAAATTTGGGATTATTTCTGCTCATCAGAAGAAAGGGTGTTTACCACAGATTCTGTGAGCACCCTCCAAGTGCAGCACTGTGTGCTCATTGCAGTGCAACAGGCTGCTACAGGTTAACTGCAATAAAAGCCTTCCACCACGAATAGTTTTTGCTGACGTCTGCAGGACTGAAGATCTGCAAACCTTTACAGCTCAGTGAAGAAGTGTGCCTGCCCAACCCACAGACATCCACAGTGCCACAAGGGGAACTTTAAAACGTATGTAATACAAAATATAAAGTAATCTTCACTGATGAGGCAGGCTTAACATCCCAAGCACGTATCAGGTTTTACACAAACATCACTTACATTCCGTTAAAGGAACCAGAGGAATGCAAAATAAGGCCAGATTGGTGCAAAGAGCCATGTTGGGACATCAACGTAAGCCACCCTGCAACCACTGCAACTGAGGCTCATTCTGAGGCTGCTCAGGGCACTCACACACATTAACTGCTCCTCAACAACTGTCACTAAAGCAAACAAATTCCAGTGAATATAAAAGAAAACCTTTTCCAATTATGGAAACAAAGTTAACCGTTGTGATGTGTCACGGTGTTCCTGCACCGTCCCTCCAAACAGACACATGGGCTGCCGTGCCCCAAGCCAGCCCCTGTGCTGACAGCCACTTCTTAGGAGACTCTGAGGGGGGAAAGGAAGCTTTACTGCAACTATCTGCAATGACAACAATTGCAGTTATGTCCTCTCTATTACTCAGCCCCAGATGCATCCCCACAGCCTAAACGCACAGCACTGGCACAGTGCGAAACCCCACAAGCACCTAAAAAGCTCGTCCCATTTCCTTCTTCCCCTCCTGCCCTGGAGCACACACGCACACGCCGTATCACTGTGCTGCTGCATCACTCACATTCGTACTTCTTGGTGACCGGTGGGTACTTGGCTTTGACAGCCTTCTGCTCCTCCGTCAGGCCGTAGTCCCGCTCGCCGCCTGCCATGGCTCTGCTCACTTCCTGCTCACACGAACATGGCCGCCGCCTCGTGCCTCCCGCAGCGCTGCTGGGCTGAACGGGGAGCTGCTTCCAGCCGGGAGCTCAGCAGCAGCCGGTGGGGAGCGGCTGCACGCAAGCTGGTCCGTTAAAACAAGATTAGAAACGCTGAGTTCAGTTCTGCACCATTCACCCTGCCGGCCCACAGCAGCGACGCTCAGCACCGCGCATCCCGTTCTTCTATTCGAACAGCAATAAAATGCTGTAATAACGAGAACATGATTCTCACAGCTCTACAGTGTTAGCCGGGTCACTGCGGCTCCTGAGTGTATCACAGCACTGCGATCCCCAGGGGCAGCCCGGAGCCCAGTACAGAAAAGAGGAGCCCATCGTTCCTCTTGGGATGGGGGCTGCACTTCAAGCTGCGATCCTATCGCTACGGAACGGCACAGAGGCTGGCCTGCACTCGTTTGCCCACAGAATTCTTTATTTTTTTACTCTGAACGGTGGAGAAGATGCTGTTTCAAGCCACCTTTTAGAAGCTCGATTCTCCCACCAGACCTCCGCGGCCGCTCAGTTCCACGCCGACTTTCACTTGTAAATAACAGACACAGGCTGGAGTCTCTGATTAACTTCAGGCCAATTATTTCCGAAGATCCCACGCGAATTCGCCATGACTTTTTCCAGCAAGAGAGGCTCCCGCTGCCCGCCACGCAACAATTCTACACGGGATTTCCAGGTTCCATTTACAAATAAAAACTGGGATCTGCAGGCTGCACGGCGGGGAAGCGCTTCTCGGAGGGAATAAGGCCGAAGGAACACGCGACTGAACGCGAAACGAGCTACAAACCAGGGCTCGAGGGAGGGCGCAGCGGCCCGTCAGCAACCAATAACCGGGAAGCAGCAGGAAGATGCTCGGGGGGAGTTCCGGGCCGGCAGCCCCCACCCCAACCCAGCGCGGCCCGCTCGCAGTGCCGGACCCCGGGCCTTCTTGCCCCCCCCGCCGCGGCCCCCACTCACCGGGGCGCTGTCCCTTTAAGGACCACGCGAGGGGCGCGCGCCGCCCGCCCCTTCCCTCCGGAAAATGGCGGCTCCCAGGGGAGCTTCGGCCGCGCCTCCCCGCCTCCCTCCTTCCCGATCTCCCTCACACGTGACCGCCGAGCGCGCTCTCCTGCCCCTTGTCCCCGCCCCTCGCCGCTCTCCGATTGGCGGAAGCGTCCCGGCGGCGGGCGGCGATTGGCCAGCGTTGGCGCGCGAAGGGGTGCGCGGCGCCGGAGCCGCACGCAGCGGGGGCAGGAAACAATAGAGCCGTGGCCGAAGAGGAGCGGAGCAGCGGCCGCCCGCCTCGCGCAGCCCAGCCCCATTCCACCGCCCCGTTCCCCCTCCCCGCCATGGCGGACAAGGAAGGTAGGCCTCACGGTGCGGCCTCGGCGGCGCGGCCTTCTTCTCTCAGCGCTCCGCGAGGCGTTAGGCCTCACTCCCCGCCCCCCCCCCCCCCCCCGCCTCCATCGGCCGGCGCCGTGAGGAGTGCTGGCGGGGGAGCTCCGGCAGGGGGCGCTGTGCGGGGGGCGGGGGTCGCCGGGCGTCCCGTGGGGGCCGCGGGGCCGGGCCAAGGGCGAAGCGCTGTGAGCTGCGGGGGGCGGAGGTGGGGGACAACGGGGGGAGTCGGCCCCGGCCGTGGGTTTACGGGTCACGGCCGCCCCCGGGCCGCTCCGCTGACGCTGCGTGCGGTCGCCGTTAATTGAGAAGCGAGGGGCAGCGCGTGCGGTGCGGGCTGCGTGTCGCCGCGGTGCCGTTTGAGGATAAGCGGCTCCCGTCGTTGAGTGCCCGCTCAGCACCGCACCGTGCGCCTGCTGAGCGTGTGGCGAAGGCTGACATCCCGCATTTCTTTTGAATAACTTCAGCAGCCTTCGATGACGCCGTCGAAGAACGTGTGATCAACGAGGAGTACAAAATATGGAAAAAGAACACACCCTTCTTGTACGACTTGGTAATGACCCACGCTCTGGAGTGGCCCAGCCTGACTGCTCAGTGGCTTCCTGATGTGACGAGGTGAGGGTGCATGCTGAATCTTCTCGTTGCTGTTGCTTTGATTTTGATGCTTTTCTTCTTCCAGCTTCATTCTAAGCTTCCACAACAACGTTCTGCTTCCAAAGAACGTTCATGCATCTCAAACCACGTATTGGGGAGGCTGTTAAAGTCTCTTAAAGGAAGGCAAGGGAACTGGTGGAGTTATTTGGAGGTAGATGCTGTTGTGCTGCAGGAAGTTTAATTTGAGATCTTGAGTTGGGAGGAGTGATTCCTCTGGAGGAAGAAAATCCCGTGTCAGAGCAGGAGAGCAGTGCTGACTTCTAAGTATGCTGTTGGTGTTGGAAGCTGTCATCAAAGGATGCCGTATTCAGCTCAATGTTTGTGTGAACTCCTGTGTTTCTCACCTAAATTTCTTCTCTTGCAGGCCTGAGGGCAAAGATTTCAGCATTCACCGGTTGGTCCTGGGGACTCACACTTCAGATGAACAAAACCATCTCGTGATAGCAAGTGTGCAGCTGCCTAATGATGATGCACAGTTTGATGCCTCACACTACGACAGTGAGAAAGGAGGTAAGGGAACAAAGATGTCAATCAGGTGGGGCTTTAACTGTTTTTCCTCCATTTTGTGATGGTTGAATCAATCTTTCTACGTGGTAAAAGTTCTTAACAATCTAATCTTAGCTTTTCTTCTTGTCAGAAGCCTGGATTATGCAGTTCATATTTTGATTTTGGGCTTCTTGGAGTTATTTGTAAACGTGACATTGTCTGATAAATACTGTTTCTACTATTTCATGTTGAAGGTACATAGATTTAAACCAGTGTGCCACTACTAACTAAAAGAATCCAGTCTGCATGCTCTTGTGACTGTTCCTCCCCCAAATAAATGCCTGATATTACCAGCAACTGACTCTGAGTCTTCGTGTCCTGATATGAACGTGGTTAATTGTTTACAGTCATTAAATATTTTTTTTTTTTTTCCCCCAGAGTTTGGAGGCTTTGGGTCTGTTAGCGGAAAAATTGAGATTGAAATCAAGATAAATCATGAGGGAGAAGTGAACAGAGCACGTTACATGCCACAGAACCCCTGCATCATTGCCACAAAGACTCCATCCAGTGACGTCCTCGTCTTCGATTACACCAAACATCCTTCTAAGCCAGGTGTCTGCAGCTTTGTCACCTTTGTGCTTCAGGGCTACAAAAGTGTCCAAGCAGCCTTTTCTTAAGGGAAGGTTGATGGGGTGCAAAAGAGATTGAAAACTTTTGTGGGTTGCGTATGGTGCAACTTTGATCCATGATGTGCTGACGTGATTCCAGGCACTGGAGCTCTTATGCTGCTTTTTTACAGACCCGTCTGGAGAGTGCAACCCGGATCTGCGTCTGCGTGGGCACCAGAAGGAAGGCTATGGGCTGTCGTGGAACCCAAACCTGAGCGGGCATTTGCTCAGTGCTTCTGATGATCATGTGAGTGCTTTTAAGTACAGCTGGGGTGCAACCTGCACTTTGTGTCCCTTGACAAAGGTCAGAACTGTTCTTCTGTTGGCGGGGATGGAGGTGACGGAGCGCAGAGAATTTTTGTCTAAAGATAAAATCTTTATTTTATTTATTTTTCCCTCTTTTTTTTTTTTTTAAGACCATTTGCTTGTGGGATATAAGTGCTGTTCCAAAAGAAGGTAAAGTGGTGGATGCAAAGACCATCTTCACGGGGCACACAGCTGTAGTGGAAGATGTCTCCTGGCACCTGCTCCACGAATCTCTTTTTGGATCCGTTGCTGATGATCAGAAGCTCATGATGTAAGCGGGCTGCTTTCTGTAGAGGCTGAACATCTTGGTCCATTTTGCCTTCCCAGCTGCTCCCTGCTCTCCCGTGAGGTGGGCTGTGAGTCTTTGGTCCAGGTCTGTATTCCATTCCTTCTCCTTCCAGCTGGGACACGCGGTCGAACAACACCTCCAAACCCAGCCATTCCGTGGATGCTCACACAGCTGAAGTCAACTGCCTCTCTTTCAATCCCTACAGCGAGTTCATCCTGGCTACGGGATCAGCTGATAAGGTCTGTGCTTCCATTGCCTTTGCAAGGGGTTGGTTTGGTTTCTGACCTGTGGGAGTGGATGTGCGGTGTTGTTACCTCAGGACAAAATGTTTCCTTTCCTTGACAGACTGTTGCGCTGTGGGACTTGAGGAACCTGAAGCTGAAGTTGCACTCCTTTGAATCACATAAAGATGAAATATTTCAGGTATAACAAAACCTCTGTGTCTTCCCTGCACCTGAGCTTAGTTCTGCTTAGCTAGCAGGCAGAATGGAAGGCAGGCTGTTTCAGTGTGTTTTCATGAAGTGTACTTGTGCTTCAAAACCTCATTCCTCCCTCTCACCTGCTTATAATTTCCTGGTTTGTTGTTGTGGAGCTTTCTGTGTGTGTGGGAATTCCAGGGCAGATAAGAGTGTCCAGAAAGCTGGGGGCAGAAGGTAACGAGGAAATGGCTGAGAGCTGGACCCACAATGTTGGGAGTGAAATACTAGCAGTACACAGAGCGTGTAAATTATTCATGGCAGCAGATTTGAAGCAGCAAGGCACAGTGAAATGGCTGCAGCATTTTCATCTTCTCAGCTTGGTCCTGAGGCAAGGCTTGAGGTGGCAGCCATGAAAGGAGATTGCTGGACCATCCTGTGGCAAAAAAGAATTGCTAATTTTGCTGGTGTAAATATAGAAAGTTAACATCACTGGTGGCATGTGCTTTGCAGATACAATATTTCCATCCCCAGCTCATGCAGTAGTCAGAACAAAAGTATGTGGAAGGGTTTTTTTTGTCTAAGGATTGCTTTTAAAGACCAGTTACCTCTAAATACAGTTATGCTCAGAACCGTGAAACGTCAGGCCAGTGTGAAGAATTGTCTTATTTTCTAATCCTGTGATCCTATTAAGTGGAGTGTTTGGAGAGCTTTATCTCCAGCAGCCGTGGTAAATGAGAGCTTTGGGGCAGTTAGGCTTCAATTACAGCCATTTCTTTTCATGTGTAACCACAGCTCCCATTTCAGGCACCCAGAGTTTACATTGGTGCAGTTCTCCTGGGGGAGCAGCTGATGGTCTCAGGGTTGTTTACACTGGTAACACGTGCTCCCTGTTAGAGAAGAAGTTGCACGTGAGGCCTGTTTGGTGCTCAGATTCTTTGTTAGCACACAGGCTCAGCAGAACTGCTTGCTACCTTAGGGTGTCGTTATGGGGAATGTTTCTCTTTCGAGGTAATAATGATTTGAGTTTTCCTAAGGCTCTCATACTGTAAGGTGCAGCAGAAGCCTGCCGTGTCTCGGGTTCTTCCAACTGACTTCATTTCTGAATTCATTCTTGTCTGTAGGTTCAGTGGTCGCCCCACAATGAAACCATATTGGCCTCCAGTGGCACCGACCGCCGGCTGAACGTCTGGGACTTGAGGTAAATCCCGAACGAGGCGGGTTGTGCTGATGGAATTCTGATGAGCTGCATCACAAGCAGCAACAACAAAACCCCATTTTCTTTTTGAAGTAAAATCGGAGAAGAGCAGTCCCCCGAGGATGCTGAGGATGGTCCCCCAGAACTGCTGGTAAGAATTCTGAGCCTCACCGATCGCTGGGTCCCTGCAACAGAGATTGGAAATGTTTGCCCCCCCACCCTTTTTTTCCCCTTCGCTCCTAGTTCATTCATGGTGGTCACACTGCAAAGATCTCCGACTTCTCCTGGAATCCCAACGAGCCCTGGGTGATCTGTTCTGTATCAGAAGACAACATCATGCAAGTGTGGCAGATGGTAAGTTGTTTGGGAGAGTGCAGGAGGTGGCAGATAAGAGCCAGTGCTGAACTGCCTGAAGGTCAGCATTCCGGGTTCTGTTTACAGGCCCCAGAAGGGTTTGCTTTGTAGCACTGCCTGAATCTCAAATGGGCAGTGAAAAAGGTTTGAGATTCGGTAGAAACAAGGGCTTACAAATCCTGAGAAGCTGTTTTGTATTTCTCGTATATATTTATATACTGTAATTTAGTAGTAAAAAGGAAAGTAGGTACTGGTGTATGGAGAAGTGACATTTTCCCATCTGTGTTTGAATGAAAACTAGGTTAAGAAAAATTGACAAAAAACCACCCAACCAAACAAAAATCAGCTCAAAAACAAACAGCAAAACTCCAGCCACCACCACCACCAGCCACAACAAATGGAAGCATGAAGTTGAGGTTTCTGTTGGTCACTGTCATACTGGGAGAGTTCTTTGTGTGATACAGACGTCCCCCGTGGCTGCAGAGGGGCAGCGTGGTGCTGAATAGGGGAGAAGTGCTGCTTTAATTCCCAGCTGCTGAAAGTTCTGCAGAATCATCTCTTACGGCTCAAATAAGCTTTGAAAAGACCATGCTTCTAATTTTGGTTTATTTATAGACTGGTCACAGAGGCTTTGTCTTGGCAGCGTCTCTGTGTTGTTCTTAAGGAAGCGATGCTGCAAATGAAGGGGCTGTGAAACGTGTGCATGGTGCTCTTCATTATCACAAGCTCTGGTCTCTGCTTTAGGAAGTCAGATGCCCATAAGCTGCAGTAACAGAGGCCTTCTGAAGTGTGCAGCACTGTTGAAAGCAAGGCAGTCTGTGTAGCAGCTTTGTAATGAAAAGCCTCAGGGGATTGGTGCCACACATCTGCAGATGAAAATCTGCCAGGACTTGTAGAAGTGCTGTGGCACCTGTTAAATGCGATGGGAAATGCTTCTACAGCTCCTTTGCTTTGACTTGCAGGCAGAGAACATATATAATGATGAAGACCCAGAAGGAAGCGTGGATCCAGAAGGTCAAGGATCTTAGATGGTGGTCCTTCCTGTTTCTAGTCCTTTTCCTTCTCTTCCCTCTCAGCCCTGACATTGACTTAACACTGGTTTTGAGACACACGTAGACTTTGTGTTCAGCCATCTTTCTGTAGAAACCATCAGCGGTGCTTTTTACCCCGGGCAGAACTCCCCTAAGGAAGGGCTTTTAGTCCAACCCAGCTGGTGCTGTGCTGCAGCTCCTCAGGTTTCCCACAGCAGCCTCTTGTGCACGGATCCGGCCCGTTGTAGCTGCCTTCCTGTGCACAACAAACCTTCTGTTGCTGTTTTCTGTCTTTAGCTTGCTGCAGCTGCGGGCTTTTGCCTAATTTAAACAGAAATGAAATCAGAGCTGCCAGAGGGAACTGGAGCCAGCAGAGGTGGTGCAAGTGTTAATCCACTGGTAGTTCAGCATGAGCGGGGAACGTCTTCTCCCTTCAGTACAGCTCAGAAGCGTTGGGATTCTTTTAGTTAATCTGTACCTGCGTGGCTTTATCTGCCTCTCAGATACGTAGAGAGACTTGCAGGTTCTGAAATTGTATTTCTTCCCATGCTTTCTTTTGTCGTTGCTGGTAATTCTGGGTTTTTCAGTTCTTTCTGTCCTTCCCCTTTCCTTCCATCCCCTGGGTGGCAGTGGTTTGGATACACGAGCTGTTCCTGCAGAGCATCACTCACCTTCCGTGCGTCTGGTTCTATTCTGTGTTTCTTGAGCTGTGTTTTCACATAAATCTCTTTCCTTTCTGTGAAATGGCTTTTCAAACTTCGGGGCCACAAAGTTGTGAAGGTTCTGTTTCTACCAGCGATGCACCACAGGTGGCACAGCAGTGGTGGCTGGTGCAGATAAAGCAAATGAGACGTGGGCAAACTGCCTTTGTGGGAGTCAGTCCTTGACCACTACTTGCTGCCCATCTCCCACCAGCTCCTCGTGTTCCTCATCACTACCTGTGTGTAAGTGCTTCAGGCGGAATAAATTTTTTCTACATATGTGCTGCATGGCCGTGTGATTTTGTGCAGATGTTTTCCTCCTGCATTGACTGTTTTCATGAGGGTGAACCGTTCTCTGCTCCCTGGAGAAAGAGAGAAAGGGAGGAGGAGGAGGAGCCTCTGGGTGCCGTGTGGGTGCTGCAATGTACTTCAGGGCTGCCTCCTCTTGTTTCTACTGCTTGCTCTGTGAAGTGAGTGCTCAGTAGCTCAGAGCAGTCAGGGTTGCCATGGAGGATGCCTTCCTCCCGCAGGGCGCCGCTGCCTCCATTTCGGGTCTGCCTTCAGCCCTTGCACAGAACAACATGGGCGGTGATTTGGGTTTTTTCCTCCCTATTTTGTAAAGCGTGAATATTTGGGTGCCTTTCAGGCCCCTCAGTTTGACACACAAGCTTATTTTTGACACACAGCTTTGAGAAATCAAAAGACCCTTAAACTCTGACCTTTATTTTCAGTGTGAGACTATAAAGTGGAAACCTTTTATCCACAGACTTCAGTTTCTGTGGCTGTCGGCAGAGCGGATCGCGGTACAGCAGCCACCACTGGGCACACAAGGAAAGCTGTACGTAAAGCTCAGCGTTCAGCCCCCAGCTCCTTTCTGTGCAGGTTTATATGCTCTATCTATGGAACAGGACGAGGTACATTTTCCAAACACAGCAAAACATACACGTGTGATTCTTCAGCCGTGTCCGTCGTTCAGTGCAAGTACCGCTTTCTCTGCTCTCGTGTGGAAAAGCAGTTCAGTAGAAGATCCAGAGCAGAGTGGTGCTGCTGACTTTGGGCAGCGAGAGGAGCAGCGAGGAGCCGACCCTGCAGGTTCCAGCACCGCCCCTGGCGAGGAGGAGATCTCACCTCTAACATTCCTGGTCTGGTTTTTCTTCAGATTTACAAAGGTGGCCGTAGATTTCTAAGCAGCCCCTGTGTGGGTAGAAAGCGAATTTAGGATACTAAATATGGAACTTATGGAACACAACCTAATGAAAAAAGTCCTCCTTTTCCCAATGTGAAGGAAAAGCAATCAGGCAGTGCAAAAGTGGCTCAGTGCCTGGCACCGAATGCACGGACTGCGGCCAGGCCTCGGCACGGACAGCAGCTCTGACAGCAGGGAACGTGATTGCTGCTGCGAGCCATGGGAGGAGGCAGCTGTGATTTCTGCTGCAAGACACAGGAGGAGGCAGCTCTGAGGCTGCTGCACTCCGACTCCCAGTTCAAAAGTGAAACTCGAGGAGGAGAGCTGACACATAAGAGGTCTGAAGCGCTGTCACTTCCAGCAGCGGCTCTTTGGAGCTCGGTGTTAAGAGGCTGCAGCTGTGGCTGGGGCTCCATGTCAGCCTCTGCACCCCGTGCTTCACAGGGACCCCACGCAGCAGAGATGCTGCAGTTACTCTCATTAATAAACTTTGCAACAGTGAGACGCGGCACCAACATGGGAAGGTTGGCTCTTCCCTGGGCTGCGGTGCGCATGGAGAGAAGAGCTGCAGCTGCTGGGGTGGGGAATGCCCTCCCTCAGTGCAGTTACAGGGGAAGGTGTTGCAGATGTGTTGTGGAGCTTTAAAATGTGGTAGAGAAGCCCTGAGTGAAAGCAGCAGCAGATTCAGAAGCAAGAAAGTTGTTCCCTCTGATAAAGACCATCTGCAGCAGTGCTGCTCAAACTGAGAACCCAACTCCCTCCCACTGTTCCTAAGGAATTAGTGTATATTTTGTCAAGTTGCCGTGCCTGTCCCTTGGAAGGCAGCCCCTGTTTCTACTCTGTGCAGAACTTTCCATGACACAGCTGCATGGCAAAGGCTCTGCAGTTTCCACAGCACTTCCACTGCAGCCTGGACGGGAGGCGTGCGTGGAGCAGACACTGACTTGTAGATGGACAGCTCGTGGTGCAGGCTGCTCCGCAGCTCCTCCAGCTCCTGGTTCTTGCGCTGCTGGAGCTGGACGCTGTTCTTCAGCTCCTTCAGCCTGTCCTCCAGCTCCTCCACCTGCTCCTGGGGTGAAGACAGAACCCGGTTATGTGGGAAGCTTTGCTCCGTGGCGGTGGAGAAACCCCTGCAGAAAACCTCTGCCCTACCAAGGCGGCAGCCAGGGCTGGCGTGCAGCTGTGCTTTGCCTTCCCTGCTGGCAGGGTCTGTCCCTCACACTGCTGGGCGTGCGTTTGAAAGGCTGTCAGCACTGTATAATCTAAAATACTGAAGTAGATAAACAAGGGAATGGGGAAAAAGCAGCAGGGAGGCACAGTGGGGGCTCCATGGGTCAGAGTGAGGTGGGGCTCTGAGCCCCATGAGCAGCACCATGGCACCCAGAGAGGGTCCCAATTGCAGTGCTGCAGCACAGCGGTGCCTGCAGGGAGGATGTTGGCTGTGGGCAGTGGTGACGATGGCTGGGAATGCTGGAGATGGATGGCGGGGCTGCCCTGCCAAAAGGGCTCTTGTGGATATTGAATTGTACTTTCTCCCTACGTGAGGTGTTTTGGGAGGCCTGGCTTGGCCTCACGGCTCTGTTCCAGCACCTAAGCTCTGCTTCATCTGATGTGGAGCTGTGGGGCTGATGCAGCACTGCACCTCCTCTCTGTCCCCGGGGTTCCTTGGTGCCTCTGCGTGCTGCTGGCTGGAGGCAGCACCTGCTGAGGTGTGGAGCCCTTCCCAAAGCTCGTTCTGCACAGTGGGCTGCACACAGCATCCCAGCAGGGCACAGCGCTGCTGAGTCACTGAGCTTCAGCCTCTGGGGCTCCTCCAGAGGCAGGAGTAAATCCTCAGGGAGAAAAGTGCCTTCAACAGAACCCGCAGAGCTTTGTCACCTCCCCAGTCTCCCTGCTCCCCCTGAGCCCCACAGACCAGACCCACCGCCCGTGCTGGCAGCACCCACAGGTAGGTAACCCACCCCTGCCCTGCGCACGTACCCTGTACTGCCCGACCTCCTCATCGCGCTTCTGCTTGACGAGCACGATCTGCTCCTCCAGACTCCGGTTCTGCAGCCGCAGCCGGCTCACCTCCCCCTGCAGGGGCCGCAGGGCTTCCTTCATGCCCTGCACCTCTCCCTGCAGCTCCTGCAGCGCCCGCGTCCCCGCCTCGCGCCTCTCCAGCAGCCGCAGCAGCTGTGGTTCGTAGTGCTCCTCCAGGCCGCGGCGGCTCCGCGTCACCAAACTCTCGAACTCGGCCGACAGCCGCCGGCTCTCCTGCAGGTACTGCGGGTCCTGGCGGCACGGCGGGGCCTCCAGGCGCTGCCGCAGGGCCTCCTTCTCCTTCTCGCAGCTCTCCCGCAGGCGGCTCAGCTCTCCCGACAGCCGCCCGGCCTGGTTCTCCAGCTCGTCCCGATACGCCGCGTGCTGCGAGAGGTCGTGGCGGCGGCTCTCCAGCTGGTACTGGCAGGCCACGCACTCCTTGGTCACCTTGAAGAGCTTCTGCTTGATCTGACGGATCTCGTCCCTCAGGTTGTCCCGCTCCAGCTCCACCTTGGCCAGCAGCCGGCAGGCGGCCTGGATCTCCTGGTGGGCATGGCGGATGTCCTGCAGCGCCGGCTCGCGCAGCTGCGTCAGCTCCTCGATCAGAGCATCGCGCTCCTTCTCCAGCTGCTCCACCGCCTCGATGCACTCCTGGAAATACTCGCCCAGCTCCTCCAGGCTGAGGCACGGCCGCTCTGTGCCCTCTGCAGCTTGTGGGGTGCCCGCCCCCTCCGCGTCTGTGTCCTGTGGGACCCCGATCTCCGCTGTGTCTGGGGGGATTCCTGCCCCGTCGGTGTCCATGGCCGACGGGATCTCAGCCCCATCCACGTGCAGTGGGATTCCTGCCCCATCCATGTCCAGCAGGAGTCCTGCCACGGCGGCATCCATATCCAGCAGGATCCCCAGTCCTTCTGCTTCCACATCCAGGGGGAGTCCTGCTCCGTCGGCATCCAGAAGCGCCCCTGTTCCGCCGGCATCCAGATTCTGAGGGATCCCTGCTTCATCTTCCGCATCCAATGGGATTCCTGCCCCATCCATATCCAGTGGGATCCCTGTCCCACCAGCATCCACGTCCAGAAGGATCTGTTCATCTGTTTCTGCATCCAGTGGGATTTCTGCTCCATCCACCCCCAGCGATGCCCCTGTCCCAGCCATCTCCTCGCCCAGCAGTGCCCCCAGCATGGTGAGGTTCAAGGCCGTGTCTCCAGCACCTTCCTGCAGCTCCCCATGGGCACCCAGAGCAGGAGCAGCCCCCAGGCCTGGCGCTGGGTCTGTTGGGGTGCATGGAGCCCTGTGGTGTGGGGCTGGGGCTTCTCCTGCTTCATCTGGCAGCGGTTCTGGAGGCGGTTCTGGCTCTGCCATCAGGTCCCTGCAAAGGAGAAGGGACACATCAGTGCGCGTTGGGACAGGACCCATCCCTCCCTGCCTGCCCCGAGGACAACTTGGACCCAAGCTTTTGGCATCAGCACGGGCCAGAATAAAGGAGCAAAGCCATTCTGAAGTGACAGTGACAGAGAGAGAGAGCAAGTGCTGAAACCCGGTGGCAGTTCCCCATCTCCCCGTACTGCTGCACGGGTCACTGCAGCTCGCCCCGCACGCCCGGCGAGATCCCCAGCACAACGCGCCCGCTGCCCGGCTACGTGCCATAACCTCACGGCACGGGAATGCACTGCCGGGCGCAGCGGGCTCAGCGCTGCCTGGGGACGGAGCGCAGCACCGCAGAGCGCCGCGCCGCTCACTTTGCCGTGTCATCCGAGCCGGGCGTTACTGCTGGGTGGGCACCGAGGGCTGCCGCCACAAAGCGCTCCCGTCTCACGTTCCCCAGGCGCTATTTGAGGGCAGGGAGCAGCGCGCGGCCCTGGGGCTGCTGAAGGCTTTTCCTGCGGTGGGGGGCGGGGGGGATGCTCTCACCTCCCGGCCCCGCGGGCTGAGCTCATGTCTCGTCATCCCCGAAGGAATGAGTGCAGGCTGGCACACAGCGGCCCCCGGCTCGCCCCAGCGGCTTTACGGAAAGCGCTGATTTTCACCGGTCCTTTCTCTCCTAATAAGGCAGTTTTCTGCAGCGCTGACACATCGCAGCCTCGGACTCAACCGCCGGAGCTGAGGAGTGCGGGGAAAGGTGGGGAGAGGGCTGTGCGGGGTTTGCCGTACCCCCCCCTCCCCCCCCCCCTTTGCCTCCAGCAGTGATTTATCAAACTTAGCGACCGCTCTGCGCCCACGGGTTGTGCTCCCCCCCACCCCCCCGGCCCCCATCTGTGTGCCCGCGACGCTCCCCGGGGGCTGAACCTCACCCACGACCCCCTGAGAGCCCGCGCCCCCCGGCTCCTCTCCCCCCACATCTCCCCAAGGGCCGGCTCGTACCTTGCTCTCCCGGAGCCCGGTGCCCCCTGCACTGCGCTGCACATGGGCTTAGCATGGGGCGGGTGGGGGTTATTAATACACGGCGTTGGAAATCAGACTCCCCCGGCAGCCGCTTCACCCGCTGCAGCGCCAGCTGCGGGTACTGCCGCCCTCCTCCCCGGGAGGAGGAGGAGGAAGAGGAGGAGGAGAAGGAGGAGGAGGGCGGGGAGGGCCATGCCTGCATCCCTGGCAGTGAAACATTGGGGCTGACTGCAGCTCCGCAGAATCCCCAGCGCCCCCACCCAACCGGGGGTCTTTCCATGCAGGATTGATTTGCTGATGGTGCCCCTTCGTGCAGCCTCCAGCCCGATCCTGTCGGGTGCTGGGCAGGGCACGTGCTGTGATGGGGACGCCGGAGTCCCTGGGCTGGGGTGTGGCTGGAAGGGGTGAGGAAGCAGCATGGAAGGGGCACGGTGAGGACACGGCGCATGGCCGTGATTTGGTGTGGCCTTATCCTGTGCACGGAGCACATGGATACTGACGCCCTGAGGGCTCCGTGTGTGCCAGAGGCTGCTGCCAACACGTCGGTCCTGCAGAGCGCAGCCCCCACTTTGCTGCCGTGTGTCTGCACCCCTTTGAGGGTGGGATGGCATCTCAGCACCCAGCAGTGATGCTGCCTGGGGTTGGAGGTTCCATCTCTGCCCGCCGACCCCTGGTCCCCCAGCCCACAGCATCCTAACCCCCCCTTTGGGGCAATACTACCAGCATCTACTTACACCTGCTCTACATTCTACCCACGCTGCTGGACTGCCGTGCATGCAGCAGCCCAGGGGCGCAGTGTGGCTGCTGGGTTGTGGCCCTGGCATCCCCCAGCTCGGGACTGGAGGAGGAGAAAGGCAGAAGCGATTGATTAAAGCAAAGTTTATTTCTCTATTAAGGCAAAATTCCTCCTACCTCCGCCCTGGCCGTGCCCGCTCAGGAAGTCAGCGCTCGCAGCTCAGGAAGTCGCCAGCTTACGTGCCCTGAAACCGCCCAGCAACGCACACCACTGCTTGCAACATCCCCAAATGTCACCCCGTCCCCGTCCCCACGTCACCGCCGCCGTCACCTTGCTCACTGCTTGGTTTAAAATAGCTGCTCGTGTCCGCGTCCCGGCCCACCAGCACGCGATGCGGGGGAGCAGAGCTTTAAAAGGAAAGGGAAGATTTGGGTGTTTGCTCTTTTTTTTTGATCCTGTTGCTTTTTTCAGCTCAATGCACCTTTTTTTTTTCCCCCCCCACAAAGTGCCTCTCTTTGCACTGAGGCTTTTGACTCACTGGGAGAGGAATGCCGTCCATTCGGACAAGTTGTGCAGATAAATATACATCTCTATCTGCATCTGCCAAGCGGGGGGACCTGCGGGTCAGGCGTGCAGCAAACCCTGCTGGGGTGCCCAGGAGGCGCGGGGCTGCGCTCAGCTGTTGCCGGTAAGAGGATCAGCCCGGCTGTTTTGTGGACATAACCAGGCAACGGGCGGCTCGGGTGTCGGACCAGGCACGGCTCTATCCATGCACGAGCTGCCCTGGACTTTGCTCCAGCAAACAGGGAGAAGGGAAGGCAGGAGAGTATCTGCAGGGAAATGTTCCAGCTGCTGGAACACGGTGAGACGTGGTGCCCCCTGCGGTGTCCTGGTGCCGGCCAGAGGCCTCTGCTCTGCTCCTGCCTCAGTTTCCCCAGCTGAGAGCTGAGGTGCTGCCACCATAGGGACGCTGCAGTGGTAGCCAGCATGGGATGAGGTCTGTGGCCATATTGCGGCGCTGAGGCTGATCCTGTTCCACTGCTGAAATGCTGCAGCTGCCTCAGACCTCAGAAATCCCAGATAAGGATGCTCAGGGTCTGCGCAAGGTCACTGGCGGGACAGAGGAGGAGGAGGAGAAGGGGGGCAGCGTGGGCACAGACCCAGCTGGGGCTGGGGCAGAGATGAAAGCTGCAGCCTGAAGGCGCCGTCCTCGCTGCTCTGCAAGGACCTTGGCAGCTCCATGGCAGCGGGGTCAGACCCTGCCCTGGGCTGCAGGCGCCAGCAGCTCCCGCTTATCTGGTGCCAGGACCGATCTGCCCACAGTGAGGCACCTGGAAAGCGCCTGTGCCAGCACAGCTGCTGCAGAATGGATGCCTGCCCAGCTGGGGATGTGGCTCTGTCCCTCGTGGGGGCACAAAGCTGCAGCCCCAACACTGCCAGCTCTGAACCTCACTGCTGCTGCGTTCTCTCTTGGCACAACCCGGATACCGGCTTCAAACATCCACATCAAGGCTGCTCGGCCCGGCGGCACCACTGCTGGGATAGGATTGTCCCCTCTGCCCCAGCAATGCCTGCTGTGGTGTGTGCACATGTATGTGTGTGTGCACATGTATGTGTGTGTGCACATGTATGTGTGTGTGCACATGTGTGTGTGTGTGCATGTGTACATGTGTGTGCACACGCCTCTGTGGCCCAGTGATGGCTAACAAGGGCACTGCTGCAGACAAGGTTGATGCTGGGCCCTGGGTTGAGCACCAGGAGGAGCAGCACCAGCTCCTGACCCCTTGGTGGGGGCTCAGAAGTGCATTGGGTTGGGGGGCAGCACTGCGCAGTGAGGCCGGTGGCCGTGCCAGGACCTTTTCCCCACCGCCCACAGGCACTGCAGGATCAGTGAGTCATGAGGCTGCGCCTGTGGAGCCAGCAGGTGCCTGGCTCTGGGCACGGATCTGCCCCACCACCTCCATGTGGGCAGCAAAACGGCTGAGAACCGACCTCACAAGCTCTGGTGGCTGCCGAGGGGCTGCAGCACACAGCGCTGTGGCTGGTGGGCGCAGGCCGTTCCATCCCGTCTCACTGCCCAGGAGCTGAGCTCCAGCCCAACAAGCTGCCTGATGTCCTTCTGTCTGTCCTTGCCACATGAGCAGAGGATACACGGCCCAGCTGGGTGCTCCTGCCTGCATTCCCCCTCCCCAGGAACAGGACCAGACACTGGGGGGCTGCAGATGACCTGCCCCATCCCCAGCCACTCTGCTCCCCTCTGCTCAGAGCTCTCCCTGGAGCGTGACTGATCCTCGCTGTCTTATTTGGACAGTGCTCCATAACTGTGTGCAAAAATATTTTTAAAACTGGTTCTGCCGACATCCAAGGAGAGGAGAGATGTGAGAAACAGGATCTTTTTGGGAGGCTCATGACTCAGAACTTGGAGCTGGTTGCAGAAAGTCAACACAAACGCCCTGATCGGGGATTAGCTTTGCCCCAGAGGAGCGCACGCTGTTGGGGGACACCAAAAACCCAAAGGCAGCCCAGCTGGAAGGAATTGTCCCAGTACTGGGTGCAGGTGCCTGGAAATGGCTGCCCAAACACTTGTGCTTTCATTGGGGTTGGGTCAGGGGTCAGAGCGGTGGCGGGGGGAAATGAGAAGCAGGGACAGGAGAGCTCTGCCAGTCCCTGTGCTCCTGCAGGAGCCAGCAGGGCTCAGCGCCACGTCGTGTTAACGCTGAGCACGTTGGGATCTGTTGGACTGCACAGCACCCACCCCTGGGTCCCACCGCCCGCATGGGACAGCAGCGTGCTGGGAAGCCTGCAGGAGGGACAGGTCGTTGTTTTGTAAATTCTTCTAGTCATTTCCAGGCGTTGGCAAACTCCCCCGGGCACGCAGCCAGGCGGTGTGTGAGCCTCCGGGAAGAGGATGTGTTTTAAAAGCAATGTTGCAGCTTTTCCCATTAAGCAGAGCATCCTCACGGGGACGTCAGCTCAGCGGTGCCATGAGCATGCAGAAACCTCCTGCTTTCCTGCAGGGATGGCAGCACCGAGCCGGGGCTCTGGGGCACCCCACCGCCCTCCAGCAGCGGGACCTGCCGGCTGTGCTCGCGTGCAAGCGGAGAGATTGTTCATTAGATCCACCGAGGGCGCTGGGGAGACCCTTAGGTCCCCTGCTGGTCCCGGGGAGACCCTTAAACGCACCGATGGTCCTAAGGAGACCCCCCGTCGCTCTCAGTTTATCCATCCGTTAAAGCGAGAGCTTCACGTCTGCCGGTGGTGGCTATCGGGGAGGCGTTCGGACGCGCTGGGAGACCCAGACCCGCCGCTGCTCCCCGGAAGGCCCCGCCGCGCCCCCGGCTCCGCGCAGCAGCCCTTTCAGCCCGCGCCATCCCCGGTTCTCCCGGCTAACCTCCGCGGCCGGGAGGACCGGCGGACCCCGAGCCGGCCCGGCCGGGTCACCCGGAGCGCCCCTCCTGCAGGTGGCTCCGGGGCCGCGATCCCCACCTGCGCACGGGCGGAGCGGAGGGGCGGAGCGGAGGGCCGGGGCCGGGTCCTCCCGCAGCCCGGCGAGGCCGCAGGCTCCGCCCCGGCTCCGGCTCCGGAGAAACTTTCCGTCGGCGCCGTACGCTCGGCGGGAGCCCGGAGCCGGGGCCGAGCAGCAGCCTCAGCCGGAGCGGCAGCCGGGGCGGGCCCGGCCCTATGGGCAGCGGGCGGCGCGGGGCTCTGCCCGCCGCGGTCATGTCCGCCCCGCGTGCACCTGCGGACGGCGGCGAGGCCGAGCGCGGCCCCCCCGAGGTGTCCCCCCGGAAGAAGAAGGGCAGCGGCAAAGCGGGCGGACTGCGGAGGGCCTTCAGCTGGCTGCGGGGCCGGAGGAGGAAGAGGAGGGCGGGGAGCCCGGCGGCCGCGAGCCCCGATCTGCGCGGAGCGGGTGAGGGGGGGGCGGGGCGGGGAGCGGCGGTCGGGGGGCACGGAGCGGGGACCGGGGGGCGGGGTGACAGCTGGGCCCGTCGTGCCGTTTGCGCCAGTGGTGGCGGCGGCTGACGAGAGCTGCGGGTCGCGGCCGTGGAGGTGGCCGAGGCGAAGCGGAGGGGTGGGCGAGGAAGACTCGATGTGAGGCCGCGGCGGAGCGGGGCTGTGTGAGGAGGGGACGTGGGGACCGAGGAGACGGCGGAGGAGGGTCGGCGACGGTGGCCGTGCAGAGGCCAAAGCGGGCTCGGTGCTGAACGGGGGCTGCGATGGCGGTGGTCGCGGCAGGACGGACCCGGCGCTGCTCTCCCCGCTGCCCCGAGGGCTGCTGCCGGTTCGGCTCCGGCTCTGCGCTGACTCAGAAGGTCGTTGGGGCTGAGGGAAATCTGGAGGCGCGCCAGCCTCCTCCTCCTCCTGGGCCCGTGTTTGCCGTGCTCCAGGTGTGGCCCTTCCTGTCCTCGCCGTGGCCCCGTGCTGGGCTGTCCTCATGTCCCATCCGCGCCCCGTCCGGAGCCGCCCGCAGGGTGCGAGGTGTGGAGGTGCGGAGTTGTGCCACGCTCTGCTCGCGCGGCTGCTCCCGGTGGCGGCGGTCACACGAGGGGCGGCACGGCTCCGTCCCCGCCGTGAGGGATCCCAGCTGTGTCACACGGCCGTCCTTCCCGCAGGGCGCGGCGGTGCCACCCGGCTGCCTTCACCTGGAATTTTCCTCCTCCGTTTGCCCCGGGGGGTTCGTTCCCAGAACCGCGGCTTCGAGAAGCCCACTGAAATGTGCGATAAGGAAGGAGGGGCCGTGGGAAGGCGGGGGGGGGGGCGAGGGGCCGGGCTGTGCGGGGAGTCCCAGAGATGCTGCCTGGGCGCAGCACACGGAGCGCGCGCTGCTGCGAGCCTGAAACCTGAGCAGAAAAAGCAAGCCGTGCCAAAGCATGTGATATTCCTCCCTGCAGGAGCGCCCGCTCCAGCTCTGTCAACCCTTTTCTTATTTTTATTTTTTATAACTAATACTTTTTCCTGAAGTTCGCCCGCTGATCAGCAGTCACGGCTCCACCCGCTCTCCGTGCTGTGTTAGCAGGGCGCTGCCGCCCCGCGGGCCGGACGCTCAGCATCCCGGCACCCAGGATGAGGGGTCGTGCAGTGTCCCCATGTGGGTGGCAGCGCTGCGGGTTTCTGTGCCCCTATGGGCTGCGGGTTCCCCGCTGCGCTTCCCGCAGAGCCGCTCGGAGGTGCGATGTCTGAATCACCCGGCCGGCTCCGGCGCTCAGCGGCCCCACCCGGCTTAACCGCCTCCAGCCCGGCTGTGCGCAACCCGGGGCTGCGCTGCGGCCTCGCTGCCTGCTGACCTCAGGCGGGTGCTGCGTGCCGTCCTTCCCGGCGTAGCAGCGCCGCGTTGCTCCCCGAGCAGCCGGGGAGACGACGCTGGTCCGTGTTGTGCGGTGACGCCCCGCAGAGCTGCGCTTTGTGGTTGCGGAGCTCGGCAGCGCCGGGTGCTGTGTGAAGCCGTGGGCTCTGCCCAACCTGGCGGTGTTTCCAGACGTCAAGTTGGGAACTGTGGGATGGGGCAGAGGAGCACTTAAGCAGGTCACTGTGGGCTCTGGCTGCTGGCGCTGCGCTCTTCTCTCTGTGTCTTTGTGGTGCTGAGATCTGCAGCGGCCGTGGCTCTGTTGCCCTCCGTTTGCGTGGCTGTGGGTGCTGGGTGTGGGGTGCAGCTGTGGGTCAGGGCTGTTCCTGCTCCCAGCCTCAGTGTCAGCCTGGTCCAGATTGCTCAGCACTGAGACCATGGGAATTGCAGGATGAAAGTGATTCCATTTTGGATCGGCCCTGTGGTCCATCTGATGGGAAATCCCAGCTCTGTCTGCTCAGCTGGGCTGGGAAGAGCAGGGATGGATCTCGACGGGTGGATCTCAGCGGAGGAACGGCACCGGGCAGGGGCAGCGCTTGTGGAGGATGGAACCCCCTCCTGCTGGATGCTGCCGTCCCAGCACAGCCTGGAGGAGCGGCTGCAGCATCTGTGAGCACTTGGGTGACAGCCACAGGCACTTCCACTGCTCCAACACGCGTTGGCGGCTGGAAGATGGAAAAAGAAAGAGAAATGTGTGAGCTGGAGGAGTGCATGTGAGCTGCAGCCCTCGCACGGGTCGTTCTGCCCTCCTGCAGAGGAGGAGCGCCACTTGATGCCCAGGGTGTGCATTTCCCCAATATTGTGGTGCCTCTGGAGCTGAGGGTGTTGTCAGCCCTCAGGATGCTGGGTTGAAGCAAAGGGCCCTGTGCTCCTGCAGCCTGCCCTGCAGTGCCGTGGAGCTGCTTTTCCTGCTGTCTGCAGGAGATGTTTTGGTTGGGAGCAAGGGAGCTGAAAGCTTTCTCTCTTCCTGTGTGAGCAGTGCTTGCAGACCCACGGGGGGCTGACAGCCTCTTAACCCTCAGCAGCACTGTGTGCTGCAGCAGGGGGGTGTGAGCAGGCCCCCGCATGGCCGTGTGCTGGGGGTGTTAGCCCGGATTTTGGCTTTATATGGGCCTCACAGCATTGCTTGCGATTCCCCAGCAAAGGAAAGGAATCGATGTTCTAAGAGCACTAAATGAGCGTTGGCTTCTTGCCTTTGATGCCAGCTTCGTGCAGCAGCAGCAGACTTCCTGAGTGCTGGGGTTAAGAACACAGCTTTGAACGCACGCAGCGGCTGCACAGCGGGGCTCAGTGCTGCGGGGCTGCGTGTGCTGCTCTGATAGCAGCTTGGTGCCTCTGCCCCCCACGTCCCCCATCTCCGCTGTCGCGCAGCAGCGCCGTCACCATTTAGTGCCAACGTGTTCTGGTCCCGAGCTGCTGAGCTGTGCTGAAGTGCAGGAGGTCGTGGGGAGGTGGCAGTGCGGTGCTGCCCGCTCCATCTGCGCGGTCACGAATTCGTTAAATCTGCAGAAGGCAGAGAGTGACACTTCAGAAAATGTGAACAACAGGAATCCGCCGGCCGGGCCCGGAGCCACCGAACAAAGAGAGGTGTGTCCTCAACCACAGCTATTCCACCTGGAGACAACTGCAGGAATTGCTCTCACAAATAGCGTTCCGTAAGAGCCGATAAAACTATTTCGCCGGGGTCGTGTTTCCTTTTAGAAGGAAGGTTTTATTTCATAAGACAATATCATCATTGACTTCGTCTCCGGCGCCAGGGGGAACGCAGGCCAGCGGAGGGCGAGGAGCTGGGCAGGGATGAAGCGAAAAATCCTTCACCTGCCAAAGGAGCAGAGGAGCAGAGCCCTGCGCTGAGAGCTGCGCTGCCCCGGGGCGAGGAGCTGCGCGGTGCTGACAGCCTGGGCTCCGGCTGCAGCAGGAACTAACGCGAAACCCTCCTGGTTATGTATTGCTGTTAATGATTGGGGATCTCGAGCAGGGGTTTTGTGTCACCTTTGCCTCTCTGAGCTTTGCTTCCCCATTAAGGGAACAAGGGCTGAATTCCTTTCTCATTCAGGCAGCGCGGCTCCCGCTCTGTTTGCTCGGGGATGGAGTCAGAGCGGGGACTGATCCTTCGCTGTGGGGCACAGGGGGGTCTCTGCCCCATGGGACGTGGGCTGTCCGCCTGGCAGAGCGAGTGTGGGACCGCACCAGGATTGGATGTGCAGCGATGATGAGATCTGAACCTCGTTGTCCATCTCCCTGCTCCTCCATCCCCCTCTTGTTGGCAGGGCTGGCTCTGACCTTGGCTCTGCTCCCTGCTGGAGCCCCCGGAGCACTGTGGCTGCTCAGTAGGAGTTGGGTGCTAGCAACAGGGAAGTGTATGCCTGTATCTGGGGCAGTGCTGCAGGCTCCAGCCCCCTCTTTTTTGCAGGGAGAGAAGTGAAAATGCTTTCCTTCAAGAAGTGTTTGGTGAAGCTGTGTCACGGCGGAGGGGGGAAGCGTGCAGTGCAGGGGTCTGCGTGCCTGCCTTGAAGCAGCAGTGCCAGGTTGTGGGGGTGCAGTGGAGTCACCCCGCACTGCTGAGCAGGGAGCTCTGGCTCTGGCTCGTGTGCCCACGTCCCGGTTTAGTCCCAGGGCTGCCCTCAGCAGGGCGCTGCAGCGATGGGCCGTGCTGATGCAGCACCACGGGGTCAGGCTCTGCCCCACCACACGCTGGTGGGAACCCGAGCAGCGTTAATTCCACTGCAGAGGAGGCTGAAGTCCAGAGGTGAACTCATTGTGGATCCCCTCGGGAGGTCGGCACGGGGCGTCCGGCTGGTAATTGTTTTTACATCGCCTCCATAGTTGTAGCGCTGCGCCTTCACCACGAAGCCATCCTTCCTATTTATCCGCGCCCTCGCTGAATCACCAAAGGAACATAAACGCCGCCGGTGGGAATTGCCCACCCTCGGACCAGCTGACCCCTCCCTGCCCTCAGAGCGCTTCATTTTCTCATTAAAGCCAGAAGCAGAGCCGCACTTCACACGGCAGGCTGCTCGCCGTGCCCACGCGTTTCGCAGCCGCCCGGCTCGGGCCTGTCTGTGCAGAGTCGCCCTTCGAGCCGCCCGCACGCAGCCCCGTCCGCCAGCTGCCTGCGGAAGTGCGCGGCCGGAGAGCCGTGGCGAGACCGCGGGTTGGGATCAGCCGGGGAGGGAGCGGGGCTGCGGCGATGTCCTCGTGCACCGGCTGGGCTCCGGCCGCAGTTTCGGGCGGCAGACGCTTGGAACTCCGTCGCCTTGCTGCCCCCGGGGGAGGGCGGGATGCGGCGCGCCCTTGGGGCTGCGGGTCCCGGGACCCCCCCCCACAGGACCCCCCCACCCCGGGCGTATCTCCCCCAGAGCCGGAGCTGTGCTCGGGACGCGCAGAAATTGGTGCGGGTTCTCCTCGGCGTTGCCGGTTCGTGAGCCGGGACGGCCGTGGCCGCCGTGCCGACAGAATGAATGGCAGAGAGCAGAGCGGGGCCGTAAGCCCGTGCCCGCGCTCCCACCCACGGCATCCACCTCGATCCGGGGCTGGGAGGGCCGCTGGGCGCTCCCGGGAGGCCCCTCCTCTCCTCCTGTGCCATTGGCTCCGGCAGAGCCGGCTGCGAGCCGGGCTCCCGCAGCGATGGGAGCGGGCGGCCGGGAGCCCTGCGCTGCGGGCCCCCCCGGCAGCCCCCTCAGCACCGCCATGTAGGGCCGCGGCATCCTCCGCCCGGAGGCGGTGGAGGCTGAGATCGGAGCCATGGGCAACGCGTACCGCAAGAGGAGCCCCGCGGGCTCCCCCTGGCCGTGGGGTCGGTCTGGGAAGCCGAGGGCAGGTAGGAGCCGGGGGGGGGGGACGCGTCGGCGGCTGGATCCGTGGCCCTGGGGGCTGTACGGGGCGGTGGCAGAGCCGGGGGAGCAGACTGGGAGCGAGGATGGGGACCGAGATGGCTCTCACTGTGTAGCTGCGGGCAGTCGGTCCATCGCAGCTTTATGCTCTGGGGGTGCAGTTCAGAAGACTGGAGAAGCAGAGGGAGCTCAGCTCTTGGATCCGAGGGAGGGTCCCGTGTGAATTGGATGCATGTATGGGGTTATCAGACCCTTGGGGTCCCGGCCAGCCCCCTGCTTGGTGCGAGCGGTGAGGCTGCTGACCCGTCCTGCTGATGTTAAGCTGCTTCTCTGTCCCCTGTGTGTGGTGCAAAGGGAATCTGACTGTGCTCCTGGCTTGGACAGGTGTGGTTGATGGCACTGAGGTGACATTAAGGGCTGTTTGGTGGCTTGTCTGCACTCCCTGCGTGCTGAGACCCGTTCCTGTGGTGTGTGCCAGCTCTGGTGTTTTTTGGTGCCTGTCCCCACATCCTGCCCTGCTCAGAGCCAGCACTTGGGCTCTGCTGCCAACTCTGCCGGCATCCCAGTGACCCTCTTGTCGCAAGGCAAACATGTCACAGCCTGGATTCGGCGCCCTGGCTGGGCTCAAGGCGCAAGAAAGCCGTGTGAAACTGCGAGGTGTGGCTCAGAGCTGACCTGCACAGCGCGGCGGGCAGCCAGAAGGCTCAGCCCTGCGGTGACTGCGGGTCCCATTTGTCCCTGGAGCACAGGGACAGGTCGGGGTTTGCAAAGTGGGCGGCGCTGGGAATGCTCACGGTGCGTTCTCAGCCTCATAACTGAGGAGTAAAAGGTGTGTAACATCTGTAACAAAGCCTCCATTTATCCACACCATCAATTACCTGTTGAAATCGAATGGGTATTAAGCAAAGCAAACAAGTCCCAAAGAGTCAGCTGGGAAATCCCTTTCCCTAAGATTTGGTGGGGAAGTGAAGCGAGCACCTCCTGCCCTGCAGGCTCCTCCTGGCCCCTCTCCCTGCAGTCTCCTCTCCATCAAACCATTGGGGCTGGTCCCAGTGGGGACAGGTCCCCTGCTCCGTGCCAGCCCTGTGCTGCCCCCTGAGGGGCTTTGAGCAGCTCCTGGTCCCGCTGGTCCAATCCCCGAGTCTGGGGCATTTCTCTCCCAGAACGAAGCTTCCTGCCAGCCTGGCTGCTTTGCCAGCTCCGTGCCTTGCTCCAGAACTTGCACCCAGTGTTCCCACAGGCCTGGGGTTGCAGGCTGGGGACTTCAGGTTGGCTGCACCACGGTGGCGTGGGCAGATGGGCCTAAAATGTGCACAGCGGGTGCAGCGCCGCCAGGCAGATGCTGGGATGGGTGAGGAGGGCTGAAGGGCACAGGGTGGAAGGCACTGAGAAAACATGGGGCAAGTTCTGTTTGTTCTCTGCCACCGCTCCATGGCAACGGCGCGGCGGCCACAAAGCCAAAGAATTTGCATTGTGTCGCTTCAGCGTTTCGGAGGGCGCAGCTGGGATCACGGGCTGGGGGCAGGGTGCCGGCCCCGCTCCCTGCCATGGCGATGCCCACTCCTCCTGCCCTGACCAGGCCCCGGAGATCCTGGATTTCAGGTCTGAGGATCACTGTGTATCACTGGCGGTGAGACCAGCAGCATCCCGTGGTTCCCATCTCCGGCTGCTCGGCCCCATCGCCACCCTCTGGTTCTCCTGGGGTGGGTTTGGTGTGGCTGGGGCTGGGCGCACTTCCTGCTGCTGCTCGGCTCTGTGGGAGTTTTGCTTGGCCTGCCGTGTGCTTTCTGAGAGTGTTTGCAGGCACTCCTCCCTGGACCTGCTGGCTGCTGCTGTGTGACCTCCCTGTCCTGGGGTGTGTTGTGTTTCTCCCCTCCCACAAGGTTCATTCTCTTCCAGCCGCTCCAGACCCGGTGCCCCGGCTGCAGGGCGTTCAGGAGCAGGCAGGCAGTGCCCAGCCATGTGGCTGCCCAAAGCCTTTTGATCTCAAAGAGCAGGAGCCGTGCCAGAAGGGGCTGGCAGGAGGCTGAGCTGCCCACGACCTTCTCCCTGCCACGGTGTGAGGGGCGCCGCATCCTCAGCCTGAGCGGCCCAGCCCTGCTTATCCCACGTCTCTCTCCCCGTGCCAGAGCAGGGGATGGATGTTCCCCTGTGTGCATCCCCTCTGCTCTTCCCCTTCTGCAGGAGCTGCGTGGGGAAGGGCCCTGGCAGTCCTTGAGTACCATGGAGACCGAAGCCTCTTATCTGCTCCTTATCAGGACAGCCCCGCCAGGCCCTGCTGAGTCAGGGTGCAGGAACGTGGCACCCGGCCAGGCTGCGCCCAGCAGAAGCGAGGTGCTGAGCACCAGCTGGGCCAATGGAGCTGCAGGTCCTGCCGCTGGGAGCCCTCAGTGCTGCTGTGTGTAAAGAAACCTGCAGGGTCTTGTCTCTAATCCTTTCCTGGATCTGCTCCCATGCGCAGCACAGGACCTGCTGTGACAGGCATGTCTGACATTTGCAGAGCGCCTTCGGTCCCTGTGAGCGCCAGGCACGATGGCACGTGTGGTGGGGATGGAGCGGGCGGCGAGCAGCGCGTGCAGCGCTGGGAAGGGTGCATGGGGGGAGGAGGACAGGAGCTCAGCGGAGGCAGAGCAGCGCTAACAGAGCTCTGGACTTTGGCACAGCTCGGTGTGGCTCACCGGGAGGGAGGAGGTGACAGTGGTGTGCCCGCAGCCGGGGGCTGCCATGCGTAGGGCTCACCCCCAGCCCTCCCTTCGCCTGCTGTCTGCCTGTGCGCTGTGTAGGCCATTCCCGCCTGGATCCGGCTCCCAGCTCAGACAGTGTTTGCCTTCAAACCTGTTTGGTGGCTTCTCAGGAGGGGCCGAGCGCAGGTGGGGACGCAGCAGGAGGCCCCGTGCAATGGGCCGGGAGCTGCACTGCACTGCCTGCCAGCTGTATGGGGCTGAGGGACGGAGCAGCCCAGGAGGGACTGCGGCTTCCCAGTGTGTTGTGTGACCGGAGCTCAGACTCTGTGCTTTTGTGGCTCAGCTTGTCCGCATTTCATTGCTGTGCTCCTGCCTGACAGCAGCGGTGGACCACAGCCCTCCCCCAGGTGGGGTTTCCCCTCCCATCCCCACCTGATTCTCTGTGGCCGTTCACTTTCCCGGGGCACTCGCGGTAGTTTTCTGCACTGTAATTGAAAGGAAGAAGAAGACTCTTGTTTGTTTTCCTGTTTAAAATTAATTTTATTTCTGTCTCTGCATGGGATTGCCTTTGAGAACAGAACCAGCAGTGCTGTTCGGGTCGTGTTTATTTACTTTGCGGAGATGTTTTCCTGGCTGGAAGATCAGCCCTGGAGCAAGGAGCAGGGCTGGCTGTAACCCTGCAGATAGCACTGCGGGGCAGCCAGGAGCCTTGTGGCCAAAGCCACCGTCAATATTATTGTGCTCTTGTCCTGCCTTAAGATGGCTCAGTCCCAGTGTGCAGACCCCATGCAGAGAGTCGGGGCAGCAACAAGGGTGGGGAGCTCCTGCAGCCCTCTTGGCACACGGAGACACTGTGCTGTCCCCAAGCAGCGGCCACATTTGCACGCCTGGGCATCACCATTTGGTGCCTGCGAGCACCGTTTGATGCTCCATGGTGCAGAAGGTCCCCAGTGCCACCCAGAAGGGAAGGCAGCATCTCCTCCCGTTGCTCCTCTGGGACCTCGCAGCCCCCATGCCAGCTCCCCTGCTCCTCCTCCCCATATTTCCCCGATGAGTCAGTGGTGCCGGGCGGGCGCTCCTGTTCCCCGCCGCAGGACCCAAAGGCAAGTCGGGGCAGTGCTGTGCAGGCAGCGATGGATGCACACACCTGGGGATAATGGCCCAGCCCGCTGCTCACAGGAGGTGCAGGCGCAGCGTGGAGCACGGAGCCAGTGCTCACCCCTTAGCCAGGCAGTGGTTTCTCCCCTGGCTCACCCAAAGACAGAACCCTTGCAGTGGGGCCTGCACCACCTCCTTGCAGCATCCTCAGCTGCGTGGACCCAGCTGTGCTCCTCTGGGGTCTCAGCTCTGGTCTCTCCCTCCATAACATCAGCAGCGCTTTGCCCGTTAGACACCAGGTTCTGAACAGAGAAATCATCCTTGGGGCCGTCCTACCTGTCCTGGGCAGGAACCGGTCCTCCTGCTGCAGGATGCGGCTGCCACGTGCGCATGAGGCACGTGTGTGCCAGGCTGGAGCGGGAGAGCCTGGAGGGGACGGGTCGATCCAGGGCGCTTCACAAGGAATGAGTGAGGGATGGGATGGGATGCCAGCTCTGGGCAGGCGTGTTGCTGCTGGTGTGGGCCGCAGCTGCAGCCTCTGCTGTGGGATCCCCGTGTGCTGGGCTGCAGCTCCATCCTGCTCCATCCTTTGCTGCCATGGATACTGAACCCTTCCTGCAGCACAGCGATGCGCTGCCCGCAGAGCAGAGGGCAGCGCTTGGTGCAGCACGTGCCGCCTGCTTTGTGCACCCTCAGCCCTTTCATTTTGGCCCTTTTCCATTTGTGCTGTGAAAAGAGCTGGGAGTGGCTGCCTGTGGCTGCCGGCACCTTCTGGGTGAGCGTGTGGGCAGTGGGGCTGATCCTGCCCTGCTGTGGGGACGGTGCTGTGCACTGCTGACTGCAGGGGTAGGTGTGCAGGAGCTGCAGGGAGCTCTGCATGTTTGCTGGAGGAGATGCAGAGGAGGCTGCACCACCAGGCCAGGGCCGTGCCCGTAGCGCAGTCCCTCTGTGCCTTGGGCAGCTGCTCTGCCCGCAGCCAGCCCCATGTTTGGCTGCAGTAAGCTGGCTGCACACGAGCTGCTCCTGCAGAGGAAGGAGGCTTTGCCCCACCTGCCCCACTGCTGGTGCAGCGTGCAGGATGGATGCGTGGTGCTGGTGGGGCCCCGAGTGACATCAGTGCTTGTTTGGTAGGGTCAGCACTGTGCTGGTGCAAAGCTCAGCACTCACCTCCCACCCCACGCGGTGCCCCGGGTGCTGCTCCCCTTCACGCCTGGCTGGACGGCCTTCCTTCAATGTGGGGGGGTGAAGGAGGGGTCTGGGGGAGCTGCCAGCCGCTCCCTGCAGCAGGGCCACACGCTGCACCCATCTGGCAGTGCAGAGGAATCCCGGCAGCACCTCTGCAGTGGGGCAGCCTGACAGCGGGTGCACACAGAGCTGTGGGTGCTCCCTGCCTCCCCTCTGCCTGCGGTTCTCTCCCCTCGTGCATGGGCACTGTGGCTGCCAACCTCCATTCCCCTCCTCTCCCCCCCACCTGCCCCAGCGGCTGGAGCTACTGGTTAGACTGGTCCGAAGCCCGGTTATCCCCCAGTGCCACAGGCTGACCGTGACACTGCCGTGCTGGGGGACATGGTGGGGACGTGGGAGCACCGGCCCTACCTGCCCTGCTGCAGCAGGTCCCAAAGGTTGATGCTTGGGGGGGAAATGCCTCCCAGCTCCTCCCAGTTGACCACAGTGCTGTGAAGGCCAGCACGCCGGTTTGCAGGGCTGCTGTGTCCGGTGGGGACCAGTCCTGATTGATGTGGATGATGCGGGGGGATTTCCCCCCGAGCACAAGAATTTGGGGGGAATTCTCTGCACTCAGCCCCATGCCAGGCAGGGTGCGTCCCCGCACGCTTCGTGCAGGAGGGGGGGGAGGGCCGGGGGGAGCGGGAGGCCAGAGGAGGGGCCCTGCTCTCCTCCTCCCAGCACCGGGAGCGCGCTGGGAGCAGCCGGGCTGTCCCCTCCTGCCGCCGCGCATCCCCCCCCGGCTCCGGCCTCTCCCCGCGCAGCCGCTCCGCCGGGCGAGCATCCTCCCGCCGGGCGTCCTGCAGCCGGTCCTGCGGCACGGACGAGCGTGGGGAGAAAGAGCTGCGGTCTCGGCATCCGCCCCCCGGCGCGATAGGCGGCGGCGGAGCCTCGGCTGGGGGCGGCGGAGCCCCTTCCCGCGGGGAGCAGACCCTCCTCCTGGCCACCATGGTGGTTTTCATGGGCAGGAACCTCTCCTCGCTTCTGGCTTTCTTCAAGAAGAAGGGTGAGTGGAGATGCGGAGGAGGAGGGAGGGAGAAGCGCTTCGCTTGTCCTTGCACAACCCCGGAGCGCCCCGACCCCCGCGTGCCTCGGGGGTCCCTGCAGCAGCTGCCGCCCCCAGGAGGGCAGCGAAGGTCGCCGGCCCCGTTCCACCGTGGGGACTGCGGGGCACGGCTCGGTGCTCCCACACGGCAGAACGCAGCCGAGCCCACGCGGGTGGGGATCGGGCGAGGGGCTGCCGGCGGCGGGGAGGGCATTTCTCAGGGGAAGGGCGGTGCGATGGGGCTTTGGTTGCCTCGTGTCCCTGCACCGGCATGGGGGGTCCCTGAAGACCCACCGATGTGCTCTGCGCCCGGCCGAGCCTTCGGGTGTTGAGGGTGCCGGTGGAGGCAGCTGGCTCGGCTGGGCGGCGCGGCTCCATTGTTCAGAGCGGCTCTTTGTGTGCCGGAGCTGCCGAGCGGGGCTGGGGCCGGCTGTGAGCCGTGCTGGGGACAGGGCCTGCGTGTGACGAGGCAGCGGCGGTCCCAGTCGGTGGTGGATGCCGAGCGGTGCGTGCCTGCATCCCAGCAGTGTTTCCCTCCAGCCCCGCCGCCTCCTGTTGTCTCCTTTCCCTTCCCCTCCCTGCCTGAAGTTGTTTTTTTCCAGGCAGGAAGAGCTGGAGGCTCTGCAGGCCGCTGAGGGTGGACGGAGCTGTGCCCATGTCCCCTGTCCGCTGGGGACCAAAGCTGGGGGTGGGTGCCAGCCATGGGCACCACTGGGTGCCGGGAAGGATGGGGCTGTGAGATGGGTGTGTGGGGCCCGGTGCTGGCCGTGGTGCGGCACCTGCAGCTCTGCCACCTGGTGCGGCTGTGGAGGGGGGACAGCAGCTTTAGGGCCTCCCGGGCACTGTGTCATGGTTTACGTATTCTGCACAAGCTTGGGGGTGAGTCCCTGCTCCCTGGGGTTCTTTGCAAGGCCTTGAGATGCTGCAGTCCTGTAGAAGGAAAGGTCTTTCTGTCCTTCTGTCCATATTCGCCCCTTCGAGCAGCCCGCAGCCCCACAGCACGCTGCTTTGTTGGCCCTCCAGTGAAGGTGCTGGGCGGAGGGCAGCGCTGTGCCCCAGCTCTGTGCTGCCTGCTGGGGGGAAAACACTGCATCTCTCACAGTGCAGACAGCCTGACTCCATCTGATCGATCGGGCAGAGCTGGAGGGACGAGGCCGGTCCCGTGCTCTGAGCTCACGGGCAGACTGCATCCCGCCTGGCTGCAGGGCTGGGGGCTGCTCACGTGCAGGGGGCTGGGGGGTCACCGCTCTGCTTTTGCAGGTGCTGCCAAGACCGAGAACGACAGGCGGCTGAGCGTGCAGTACAAACCAGGCGATGAGTGCCCTGACAACGTCTTCTTCCCCAGCACGCGGCCCCCGCACCTGGAGGAGCTGCACAACCAGGCCCGCGAGGGGCTCAAATCCCTGCAGCACCAAGGTGGGCACCGCCGGCCCCGAGGGCCCCCAGGGCTGCAGGGTGGTGTCCCCAGTGCCCCGGGCAGCTGGCTGTCCTGCCTGTGTGGGCGGTGCTGCGGAGAGTGACCAGAGTCCAGCACTGGGGGTGGCACCAGTTGCTACAGCCCCACTGCCTTGGGGGGCACTGGCTGTGCTGCTGGGCTCGGCAGCTGCGGACTGACCCTCTTCCTTCCTCTGCAGAGAAGCAGAAGCAGACCAAAAGTGCCTGGGACCAAGGGGACACCAACAGCCTCCAGGTGAGCATGGGAGCTCCATCCGGCCATGCCTGGGGCTCTGTGGGGGGTAAGGTGCGTGAGGCAGCCCCCCTACACCCTGCACAGGGCAGAGGGCACTGCTGTAGCCCAGAGGAGGCAGGGATGTGGTTGAGGCTGGGGCTGCAGGACCAGGACAGGGGGGTTGCGGGGCAGGAGTGGGCTGCTCCCTCTCAGTGTCGTCCCATTTGTCCCATGACGAGGCTCTGTCCCTGTCCTCAACACCAATGCATCATGCCTTGCCTCATGTGGCTCTGCCTATGGCCCCCCGCCATGCCTATGTCCTTCTGACCCCCCTGTCTGCCCCACCGGTGTCCCCTGGCAGTGCTGAGTGAGGTAAGGAGATGGGACGGTATGACAGGGACCGCCGGTCACATCCAGCCCCATGGTGGGGCCCCTCCCTGGCTGCTGACGGACGAGAAACTCCCACTCTCTTGGCTGAGCTGGAGTTTGCTGCTTCCCTGGGCTCTGACCCCGCTCCCTGCGCCTCACCCACGCGTATTTGCTTAAACTGCTGCCTCCCTTTGGCTCTCGGCCACCTTAACCCCTTAGAAGCAGGCAGTGAGGGCTTGGGGAGGAGATTCACAGGGCTGTGTCTTGTCCTGATCTCTGGGAGATGCTTTAGAACGGTGAGGTGGGCGCAGAAGGCCATGCCCATTTTGAGGCTGTGAACCCAGTGTATGCCATATTTCCCCTTGCATTGCCACCCCATAGCCTGCCCCAGCCCTGGGGTGTTTTTGGCTTAGTGTTGATGAGGTGGATGCTTCCCTCTGGTGTGGGGACAGGGCAGTGCTGACCCCTCCGCCCTGCTGGACCTGGCTCGCCTGTTCTCTGGGGTCTGCAGGACTGTGTGGGGTCCCTGGGGCTGCTCCCAGCCCCGCTCCTGGTGGGAGGACTCTGGCTGCCGGTGTGGCTGACTCAGCCTTTGGCCCTCGGCGTAGCTTTTGTCTGGGCTGTGGAGTCAGTTCGCGGCAGAGAAGGGGCCTGGAGGGGACGGGGCTGCGCCTTCCCTGCAGCCTGGGGTCCATCGGAGCCCACTGTGTGTCTCCACAGTCCTGTGCGTTGTCGGAGGATGACAGTGTGTCCTTACGGAGCCGGGCAGCCTCCTGCATCACCGACAGCGCCTCTGAGGACGCCCTCTCCATCCGCTCCGAGATGATCCAGCGGAAAGGTGCCGGGCTGTGGGGCCAGGGGTCAAGTGGGTGCCGGGGGTTGGGGAACATGGCAGGAATATATCTGGGGATTTGAGGCTCAGAGCTCGCATGGCCACAAGCCAGTGCAGGGATCTGGGGGCCTTTGGAGGAAAGAGCAGCTCTGGCTGAGTCAGAGTCTGCTACGGGTTCTGGGATGGAGCTGGGTGAGGGGACAGATGGGCGCGCAGTGTCTCCTCCCTTCTTGGCTGCAGATGCTCCCTGGGCTGTGCCGGATGTGTGAGCAGCAGCTGGCACTGGGCTGCAGACATCGGGGATGCATGGCCCAGGGCTCATGTCACACCGGCTGGACTCACTCACACCTTTCACAGGTTCCACATTCCGACCACACGATTCCTTCTCCAAATCTTCAGAGAAGGCTGGCAGGAAGAGGAAGGAGCGGAGGACAACAGTGCTGGGCATCCCCCAGCACGTCCAGAAGGAGCTGGGTAAGTGCATGAGCAAAGAGTTGTAGGGTTCGGTCCCAACCCTGGGGCTCTTTACCTCAGTTTACCTCAGCTGGGTGCATCTGCCTTGAGATCACAGCTGGCTCACTTCTCCCTGCTCCCAGGTCTCAGGAACAGCCGGGAGATCAGGGAACGTCCCACAGATGGGCACGTGGGCAGCCGGGCACCGCAGCCCCTGCTGAACGGCGGCCAGGTCTCCGGTGAGGCCATCCGTATTCCCACCATCGATGGGAACCTGCCACCACTGGACGTCCCCGGAGGTGCCCGTGTGCGCCTGGGAGCCTTGGAGGAAACAGACACGGCCCTGCAGAAGCACATTGACCGGGTTTACTACGACGACACGTTGCTGGGGAGGAAAACGTCGGCCAAGCTGTCGCCCATGGTGAGGCCGAAGTCTCTGGCCGTGCCAGGCATGACCACCAGCGCCAACCCCCCGGATCTGCTGAGCCCCGTCATGTCCATCTCACCCCAGGGCACCTACATGTCCAAGATCATCCCCAACGCCATCCTGCCGCCTATGGTGGATGTGGTGGCCCTGACAAGGAGCAGCGTGCGGACGCTGAGCCGCTGCAGCCTGGTGTCATCCAGCCCAGCCTCGGTGCGCTCTCTCGCCCGCTTCTCAGAGCACAGCACCCGCAGCCGTGAGCCCTCCTCCTCCAGCGACAACTGGAGCCACTCGCAGTCCACAGAGACCATTGTCTCCAACAGCTCCACCATCTCCTCGCAGGGTGGCTCTGACCGCCGGCAGGCCGAGGCTGGGCTGTGCAGCGAAGCCGACACCGTGCGACGCTCTGACAACGATCAGATCAGCGTGTACAGCTCTGCCAGCTTTGCCAGCGCCTGCTCCAAGCCTGCCGTGGCTGCAGTGCACACAGCGCACGGGCTGCTGGCCGTGGGGCCCCACAGTGTGGGCAGCAGCGGCCGCACATCCCCCGCCTTCAGCACCAGCAGCCAGGCTGAGGGCTCGGACACGGGCAGCCTGGCGAGCGAGCGCTCCTCGGCACGCAGCGTCTCCCTCAGGAAGATGAAGAAGCCCCCGGCACCCCCTCGCAGGACATTCTCGCTGTACCAAAAGGCGGAGGGGGAGCACAAGGTGCTGGGGCTGCCCCCCAAGCCCAACCGGCGGCCGCAGCAGGCGAGCGACGTGCCCTGGTCCCCGCACCCTGAGCCCTTCAGCCCGACGGTTGAGGATGAGGTCTTCTCCTCATCGCTGAGTGAGACCAGCAGCATCCGCTCTGAGAGCTTGGCTGGGACCAACTCCCCCAAGACCTCACGGGGCAGCCCTGGTGAGCGGGGAATAACGGTGGTGCTGAGGGAACCCTCAGCTCAGCCCAAGTGGAGCTGCCCAGATGGCTCTGACCGCACCATGTCACCCTCCAGCGGATATTCCAGCCAGAGCGGGACGCCCACGCTGCCTACCAAGGGGCTGGGACCCCCGGCCGCATCCCCAGGCAGGGTCCAGCCCCAGAAGCCTGACCGGGTCTGCTCCTTACAGTCCCCCGCGCTGTCCGTCTCCTCCTCCCTCACCTCTATCTCCTCCTCTGCCTCAGACCCAGTGCCCTCTGAGACACCGCACTGCGCTCAAAGCCGTTCGGATAGGTTTGTCATCCCGCCGCATCCCAAGGTGCCCGCTCCCTTCTCCCCTCCGCCCACCAAGCCCCAGACACCTACTGCCCCCGCCGGCCCTCTCACCCCTTCACTGGACCCGTCGGTGCCCAGTGCCGCAGGGCAGGAGCCCTCCACCAAACCCAGCACCAAATCACCACCGCCATCACCACCACCTGCCTACCACCCGCCTCCTCCACCGGCCAAGAAGGCAGAGGTGAGCCCCGAGACTGCCTGTGAGGCCCCCGCGGAGGCTACCTGGCCTCCACCACCCCCCCCGGCCCCTGAGGATCACGACCTGTCCATGGCAGACTTCCCCCCTCCAGACGAAGCCTGTTTCTCCAGCCTGCCCCCGCCTGATGCCGTGCTGGCCCCAGGAGCAGGACAGAACCACGCGCCGAGCACAGCCGCATCTTCCTCCTCCTCAACCACCATCTCCTCGAGCGTCCAGCAGCAGGGCTCACCGCCATCCCCCACCACGCCACTTCCCGGAGCCACCGCACCACCACCCGCGGCCACCGTGCCCCCACCTCCACCTCTGCCGCCGCCATCAGCTCCTGCTTTACCGCCCCAGATCTGCCTTAAGAAGGCGGCGAACGGCTCCCGGGCAGACAGCAAGAAGGAGCCAGCATCGCGCAGCAAGAGCGGCCCGGTGCCCAAGGAGGACGCCAGCCTGCCCATCGTCACGCCCTCGCTGCTGCAGATGGTGCGGCTGCGCTCCGTCAGCGTGGAGCCGCCCGCCGTGGCCGAGGAGCGCGCGGTGCCGCAGAAGCCCATCCGCCGGGCCCTGTCCACGCGGCAGCCCAATCCTGCCAAAGATGCGGTGCCTTCCAACCCGCTCCATGCTGCTGTGCACCTCAAGGTCTCTGCTCCGTCCTCCGGTGAGGCTTCTGGGCTGGCCGCAAAACCCCTGGGCGGCAAAGCGGCTCCTCCTGGCCTGGAGGTGCCTGCTGGCGATGGGCAGCTGTCCCCCAGGCACAAATCCCCCACCTCCACCGCCAGCTTCATCTTTGCCAAAAGCACCAAGAAGCTGGTGATCGAGACACCCTCATCCCCTGAGGCACAGGCCGACCTGAAGAGGAATTTGGTCACTGAGCTGATGAATTTCTCTGGGCAGCGCTCGGCAGCCCCGGCTGCTGCCCAGCAGGGCCCAGGCAAGGCACCGGTGCACCGAAAGCCTGGCAAAGTGCCCCCTCCTGTCGCCAAGAAGCCTTCGCTCGGCCTCGGGCCATCTCCATCACCCCTGAGCCCAAAGGCACCGGAGGTGCTGGGCTCCCCTGCACCAGATGAGAAAGTCAAGGCAGTGGCAGTGGAGGAGGAGAGCAGAACCGGCAGTGAGCCGGTGGAAATGGCTGAGGGCAGAAGCGCCGCGGTTGCAGAGCCGCCAGCACAAGGTATGTGGAGCAGGAGGGCTAGGGGTGCTGGCCGAGCCCTGTGTGTGTGCTGGGGGCTCCTTAGCCAAAAGCGACAGCAGTGCTGGGGGTGGTGGCCGAGCCGTTGGCCAAAGCCAATGGAGCTGAGTGTGGATGCTCGTGGCCAGGGGACCCGGCGCAGCACAGGCTGCATCGGGGCTGCTGTGGGACAGCAGGGCGGCGCAGCAGGGGGCAGGCCTGTGGGAGGCTGAGCTGCAGGAGCGGGTCCTTGATGGGCTCTTCCCTCTTGCCTTGCAGACGGACAGGGAGAGACGGCCTGAAGGACGGAGCTGCAGGACTGGTGCCCCCGCGGACAGGGATCCAAATCTCTCAGGGACCTGGGCAGGTCAACGGATGAGTGTGGAACTGGCAACTAACTTAACACAGGAAGCAAACAGCCTTAGCCTCCATGGCCTTGATGATATTTATGCAAAAATGGTGTTGGTTTCACTTTCCTAAGTACTACAGCTTTATTTTGCATTATTTTTTTTTACTGGACTCGAGGCCCACGCCCAGAGCCAGCGCTCCTCCCTGCTGCGCTGCCGCGTGGTTTGCGCGTGTGAGCAGAGCAGCTGCGCAGAGAGGAGGGCGAGGGGCTGCGAGGACAGCGCTGGATCCAACCTGCTCCCGGCCAGCCGGGTCTGTACAGAATCAAAGCACTTTGGACAAAGAACTGGAAGGCTTCGGCCGCCCCTGGGAGGACTTGGGCAGCAGCAGCAGCGTGAGACGGAGCCCTGGATGGAGCGGAGCGGCGCTGCAGCCCTGGAGAAAAGCACGAGGGCTCTCTGGGCCGGCGCCGCTCCCCGGCCGCGGCTCACGGCGCTGCTGGGCACGGCCGGCTGGGAGCCGCGCGGCTCGGCAGGAGCCCTGTGAGCTGCCGCCCTGGGCTGTGGGGTGGAGCCTTGATTTCTGTTTCTGTAAACTTTGGTCACATTTTGATTTCTTTGATTGTAAGAAAAAAAAAACAACAAAAGAACCAAAACCAAACAACCCTCTGCCGCCAAGTAGCCCCTCAGAGCTCTGTACCTGGCTGGTAAAGATGCTGACTGAAGCTCATTGCCTCCTGTGCTTCCTGGTTTTAGATCCTGGCTGCTGCCAACCACAGCATCACCGCATCTCAGTGCTGTGCAGCTCTGGGGCGCACAAAGACAGCAGAGGGGCTGACGGCTGGCCTGTTGGTCCCCACAGAGGGACAGAGCTTGGGCTCCATCTCTGGCTTCTCTTGACAGCACTAAAACAGGAGCAGGCAGAGCCATCGCCCCTGGACGGATGGACACACCCAGGTGCTGTCAGCTTGACGTTTTATTGGGTTTATGACAGACAGATGGTTTCCGAGTCAGTGTTTAAAGGCTCCCACCCCAGCCTGCCCCGGGCTCAGGTCAGACCTGGTGGGGCAGGGCTATGCCCTGGGCTCCTGGCCCACAAGCAGCAGCCCCTGCTCCAGGAGGGCACGGAGCAGAGCAGAGCAGGGGACAGGAGCGACCCGGCTGCCAGGCAGCTGTCCCCCACCCTGGTAGCAGCAACACAGGTTTGATCAAGCAGCTTTCCCTTTCAACCCTTACGGCAGTGCCTGCACGTGCTGTCCCAGAGATGCAGCCAGCAAGCAGGTTTCCAGTCCATGGCACAATGGAGAGCAAGCCAGTGACCTCAGTGATGAGCCAGAGGACACGGGCACAAGAAACACAAGTCCCTTAGATGTGGTGCCATTGGCAGGCCGCAGCTCTGGCCCACAGCAGAGGTACTGATGCAGGCTGAGTAGACCCAAGGCAAAGATGTTTGGGCCAGCTCTCCAGCAGCCTCTCACCGTTACAGTGCATGGGAGACTGCAAATTCAGGTCCAGAGCTGCCAGGTCCCAAAGGGCAAAGCCCCCTGTTCAGGGTGCTGGGGAAGGAGATGGCAGAGACTGGGAAGGAGAGCCTGGATGGAGGGGTGGAGGGGCCAGGCAGGAGGCATGAGCCGTGGCTCTGGTGCTTGTTAGCTGATGCTCCCCCCCTTCAGGCTTTTACACGAGATGCTCCCCAGCTTGGTCAGGAAGTTTCTCTCCTTCCATTGAGCGATGCAGTCCTCAGAGATGCGGAAATCAGCCTGGGGAGCAGAGCAGGGAAATGGGGTCAGGCCTGGGATGCACGCAGGCTGGGGCCATCTTGGGTGCTGCCTGACGGTTCACTGACCATGACACGGCGGCAAGCACACAGCCTCAAGTCACCCAGTGATAGGAACAGTGGCATCCACACGGCCGCCAGCACTGCCCTTCTCAGTGCCTGAAGCCCCAGCCCTCAGCTCGACTGCTCTGTGCCCTCACCTGTAGCTTCTCAAACACCTTCTTCTTTGGCTTGAGCTCGTCGTCAGGTTCCCCGTCCTCGTAACCCTCCACGTAGACACGCTCCCCAGCGCAGCACCCAGCAGGTGGGTCCAGGGGCTCCACCTGCCGTGGCTCTCCCACACTGCAGAGGAGAACACAGGACGCAGAGTCACCCCCAGGCAGCGCCCACCTTGGCACTGCCGGGCTCTGAGGATCCAGACTGCACCCCTGGAGGGGCCTGCCCTGATTCCCCTCTCACCTGGAGGCACACAGCACCATGCCCTGGGACTCCACGCCTCTCATCTTCTGGGGCTTGAGGTTACAGAGCAGCACCACGAGCCTGTCCTGCAGCTGCTCCCTAGGGACAAACTGCACCAGGCCGCTGACCACAGTGCGGGGCTCGGGCTCACCCACATCGATCTTCTCCACATACAGGCTGTCAGCATCTGGGTGCTGACAAGTAAAAGCAAGGTAAGGAGCAGAGAAGGGGACTGGGGTGACAAAAAAAAAAAAAAAAAAAAGGGCAGACTCCTCCCCCTCACCTTTCCCCATACACTGAGTGCCCTTCTCACCCTGTGGGAAGGTTACTCCCCTCTTCCCATAGCTCCCGTACCTTTTCCACACTGATCACTTTGCCAACACGGATGTCCAGCCGAGACGGGACAACAGTCTCCGGCTCTGAGTTCTTGGTGCCTTTCTCTGCAGGCTCTACAGTGCAAAGGAAACAGTTGCACCATTCACCTTGAATGCTGGGAGCTGGCCAAGCCCTGGGGAGCACACAATGACCCCCACTTGCTGAACTTGGAGGCTCCTGAATTCCCTGTTTGTCTGCACACACCACAGCAGCCCCTCCTCCGCTTTGCTGGCCTCTCAGAGATGCCTTCTGCCCTCTCTCACTGGGGCCCTGGCCTCTCCTCACCCTGCAGATGCTCTCCAAGAATGGCCCTGGAGAGACTCCCTCCTACCCAGCCCCACACGGCCAGAGCCCCATTTTTCCCAGCAGCTCCTTACTTGCTTTGGATGGGTTGGGATATGCTGCGCTGGTCAACTTCTTCAGCTCCGGGCTGTTGAATTTCTCTCTGATGGGGTCAAGCAGTTTATTCAGGGCCACTTCCACAGAGTTCTTCAGGTCTCCAGGATGCACAACCTGTATCGTGACAAGCAGACAGGGCCCTGTGTCTCTCCCCCAGCGTGGATTTCCAACTGCCAGTGCTGCTCTGAGCCCACAGTGCTCGTGGGAGCCTCAGGGACAAGGAAGGCGTTCAGTCCCTCGCTGTGCTCACCTGCTCAGCAAAGTCCTTCTCCAGAGCTTCATAGGCTGTGTATGTTTTGTTTCCTCCCCATTTTTCTTCTCGCAGAATCACAAACTCTGTGAGACACAGATTAAGGCTCAAATTAAGCCCAGGGGAGGCTCCCCCTGCTCAGCCAGATAAACCACCCCACTGTGGCCAAGAGCGAAGGGAGCTGCAGCAGAGCTGGAAAGAGGGTGTGCAGGGTGCAGTCAGTGTTAGGGATTGTATATTCCTGCCCCCTCCTTTTGCCCACAGGAAAAAGTGACCCCAACACCCGGTCATGGGGAGCCCTTCACCTGATTTGAGGGGAAAGAGGACGTGCTTAATGAAGGAGAGGACACCATTGTTCTCCACATTCCCTGGCTCACAGAAAGCCTTCTTCAGCTTCTTCTTCACATCTTCTTTGCGGTCCAGAAGGTCAATTTTTGAGTCCTGGAGGAAGAAATTTCCATAGCCCTTTTCTGGCCCAAAAGAAATAACTTATGCAGGTGTTGCTGCACCTTTTTCTTAGACCTCAGCATGAAGTGAGAAATTTCCATCTCTCAGGGTGCAGCCTCTCCATCCCCAGCCATGAGCCCATGCCCCTGCAAAGCCCCAACCACCACTCAAGAACCAACCTCTTCTGATGAGCTCATTTTGCTGCCTGTCAGACCGGGAACCATTGGATTCATCAAATGGATGCGCTTGGCATAGCCCAGGGAAGGGAGGTACTGGGAAAACGCAAGGAAGTAAGTCATGGACAATGCTACTCTACAAGTCAGCTTTAACCCATGCTCTGTGTTTGCTCCTGGCTCCGCATAACCTTGAGCACAGCAATGAGACCCAGAAAGCTATCATGGGTTCACATGGTCCTGACAGCCCGGAACATGTGGCAGCCCTGCCTGCCCCACCAGAGCCCTGTGGGCCACAAGAGCAGCAGCAGGAGCTGCTAAGAGCACTGTGACTCTAACTGAAATCACAGTCATGTTTCTCCCAGTGGATTAGAGAGACTCTGAGTCCCACGCCAGAATCACAAGGGACCCAAACACCCCCATTCCTAACCTTCTCTGCAAAGGTGAATATCTTCCTTTGATCAACTCCACCAAACTGAGCATCGACCTTGAGGTATTCCTCATCCAGGGCCTGAGGAAAGACACAAACAGCCTTGAGCTTGGCTCCGGGACTCCATGTTCCAGCTCACTCAGCCTTTGGAGGCCATGCCTGCACTCTGGGATCTGCCAGGCACAGTCCTGGCTTTGCCCAGCACCTCCTCAGCATATGCACTCTGCCAGGCAACCTCAACACCCACCTGCAGGCCTGGGTAGAGCAAGCCACTCAGCAAAGGGTGCTCCACCTGCTTCACCACCTCTGCTCCTGCCTTCTTCGCATCGTGCTGTGTCACCACAGATGACAGACGGTACACATCCAACGTGTACTCCCTATGGGAAGGAACAGCACAGTCAGCGGCACAGCTGCAAAAGCCACTTCGCATAAATATTGGTGCTGGCCACTGAAAGCAGCCTGGAGACACCTTCACTTTATTCCCTGAATGACAGTGCCTAGGAGCAGGCTTGGGAATGACAGCAGAGCCCCAAACCAGCTTCTCCTGTGCACGGAGGACCAGCAGCTCAGAACTCACTTGCTGAGCTGGTAGTCCGTGCCTCGGACAAACTTCAGCTTTTCCAGGGGCACCCCAATGCTCTCCAGCATGGCTTTGATCACATTCTCATAATAGCGAGTGCGCAACTCCAGCAGCTCCCACGGGGCCTTCATGTTGTCTAGGTAAGCGTGGAGGTCAGCAAAGAGGATTGTCACCTGGTAAAGAGGGGACATAGTCAGCACCACCTGTCAGAAGATGCACAGCGCAGGGGGAACCCTGCTGGCCGGCCTCGCACCTCACAGCCAGCCTTCAGGAAGTCTGCGATCTTGGACATGGGCACGAAGTAGGCAACGTGCGGCTTGCCCGTGGTGGCGGTGCCCCAGTAGATCTTCACCTCCCGCTCCTTCAGGATGCCCATCAGCTTATCCTCGCCCAGTACCTCCTGCGAGAGAAACCCGAGAGCGGCCGGGCTGGGGCGGGCATCGAGCCCCGAAACGAGGCCCGGCGCCGAGGCCCGGCCCGCGGGCTGAGCGCAGCGCTTCTATCGCCGTGCCCGGGGCCCGGCCCATCCCCTCAGCACGGGGGCCCGGCCCGGTCCGCCCCCGGTACCTGCAGGTTGCGGGTGATGAGCTGGTACTTCTCCTGCGGGCCGGACGCGGTCTCCATGGCGGAAGGAAAGGACGCGTCAGCGCTGCGCACAGCCCGGACCGCCCGCCGCACCTCGCCCACCGCGCGCGGGTTGCATCAGCCCCGCTCGGCGCTGCCGGCGTCTCTCTGACGTCACTTCCGCCCTCGGAGAGCCAGGCCGCGCTCCGCCAATCCGAGGACGGCGGGGCCGCGCTCCGCCAATCGGGAGGGGGCGGGGCGGGTCCGGCTGCACGTGCCGCTAAAATGGCGGCGGGTGGGGGCGTGGGGTGGCTGGAGCCGTTAATCCGTTACAGAACGTTTCCCTGGCGCGAACGCGGCCCTGCGGGGTTGGGGTACGGCAGTGAAGGAAGCGCCTCCCGTCCTGACAAACAGACGTTGGTTCTTTGAGTCCTTTCTGGTCGGGAGCTCCGCCGTCGCCCCCTCTGCGCTCGCTCCGGTTCTGCCGTGCCGCCTGAGGGCGCTCTGTGCTGCTGCGCGCGTTGCGCTGCTCGGGGCTGCCCGGCCTCGGCTGGTTTCATTCACGTGCAGTCGCTCTGGATGCAGTGATTCCTCTTGTTTGGACGGGCTGATGAGGGGGAGCGGCAAAACTGATGGTTCTTATTTCTGGAGTAGGTGATTTCCTCTTCAGAAAGCAATAATAAATAAAAGCAAAGGAAAAACAACAGGTGTCCCCTTCAATCTGATGGTCGCGGAGGACAGGAAATGCCTTCCTCGAGCCCAGCTTCTCCTGCTGTGAGATTCCCACCCACACGGGGCTCCCAGCGCCCGAGGTTTGCGTCCCCGTTCACTTTCTCAGGAAGGACAACAGGTTTTGTTTGTGGATGTTCTTAAGCTATTGAATTTTACAGGAAGGTTTTTATCTTCTGATCTCTCCTTACAGGACTCATTTTCTGTGAGCGCTGAGTGACTCGTGCACAACAGTTCTTCCACTGCTTGGGTTTTTCCTAGGCTGGAGAAGGCTGTTGGTTACTGAGAGCAGAGGTGAGGGATGAGGAGCAGTTAGGGCCTGTGAGACTGGATTGCTGAAGGAGTCCTGGGCACTTTAAATGTCAGCTGGTGAGGGTTGTAATTAATGAATATTGGCTTTAGGTGTGAGTATGGCTGATTTACAGCAGGTTTGCAGGGGGTGGTACAGATTGTAATGATTGGGGCTTTCATTGGTCTTGCTGGTGAAGCCACAGGGTGTGTGAGAGAATGTTTGTAGGATGAGGACTGGTTGTTGATGTGTGCTGTTAAGAGCCAAAGTGCTCAAGAGCAGAGGTAATGGGGACCTGATGGCTAGAGCCCCCTAATCATTGACTAAGGAAACAGGTAAGTGTTTATTAGTTAATTCTTCTTGTATGAGAACAGCTTATATTCATTTGAACAGGTACTAAAGGTGGATATTAAGCCAAGTTCTTAGACTTATGGAACAGCTGTGGCTGTTCAGCCAGCAGTACCTTTCAGGATCTGAGCTTGTGAATTTATAGGCAGGCTGGTGTCAGAGATGCCAAAGCCTGCAGAATTGCTGATGTTCTGTGTCAGTGTGAGTCTCACCTTGTCTCCCTGTGTCTCAGCTAGTAACAGTGCCTTCCCAGTTACACTGCACCAGAAGTCTATTGGGTTCCCCAGGGCAGCTTCAGGTCTAAGAGTCAGTTAATAAAGCTGTACTGAATTGCTGGTAGCACAGGAGCTGCACACTCATGCTGTCGTCTGGGACTAAAAACTGAGAGCTTTCCAAAGCAGTAAAGTGCTTGATATTTTATCCCGTAAGACACTGTGAGAGGTAGAAAACACGAGGGCTGGTCCAAATGAGAGGGAAGGAGGCTGGGAGTCCTGGGCAGGGCCGAACTGGAGCTGCGGTGCGGCTCCCGGCAGATGGCAGCAGCCGAGCAGCGCCGGGTTCCGGCGGTTCTCCGCTCCCTGCAGCCGTGCTCTGAGCGCTGCCGCTCCTTCTGTGGCGTTGGGCATCACGATAACATCTGCTCCTCAGGAAGCTCTGCCTGTTTCTGCCGTGTTAACGGCGGCTGTGACTTGCTGGTTCCCTTGGTTGACGTTCTCTCCTCTACTTTCCTCTGTGTGTTATCTTTGCAGCTCTATTTCAAGAACTGTTCTTATTTTTGTGACTCTGAAACAATACAATGAAAAATTAATGTCTGGCACTTTGCAGCCTTCTTCTGCATCCTGGTTTCCCAGGCATGCCCCCAGAACGACTGCCATCTGTTATTCTAAAGACAGAAGTGGCAGACGTGCCACAGAAGGGAGCTAAAGAAGCATCCCCAATGGGTGCACGCCCAGAAGGGAGGATCTGCAGATCCTACAGAACTGAAGTGTTGGGATAGTGATCTACTGCTAACACCCTCTACACTTTGCCACTCTCAGAGCTGTCAGCAGCAGAGGCTAAAATGAAGGTGCTTGGGAAGAGCAGGGATGCATATCTGCTGGAGAGCAGTGACAGGAGGGCAAGGAGTGTTCTGGTAGCTTACAGAGATGGCCGCCCACTGTGCTCATTTCAGCTGCTCATGGCTGCAACAGTCGTTGTTTCCCGAGAGTTACAAGGAGCTGGCAGTTCTGTGGTTCGTTGTGTGGAGGCTGCACTCCTGCGCAGCCACAGGGCTGCTTTCCAGTGTGTGGACACAGCATCAGTAATGCAGAGGGGATTGTGAGGGGAGCTGAAATGGCCTGTTTTCCTTTTAAATTAAAAATGCAAGACATATGTTCTGAGAGTCACAGAAAATCAGGCAGAAGCTCCGAGTGAACGAAGCTGGTGAGCGAAATGGAGAACTGTTTTGCTGGGGAAGAACGCGGTGTGTGATCGCACGGCTTGGTTCTCCTATCTGTGCAAAGCTCTTGTGTTCCGAGTGGCTGCAGGCCCGGAATTCATCCTGATGCAGTGTGGGCTCCCCTGTTGTCTCAGAGAAACCTGGGTGGGCTGACCTTGGCCCCGTGTGCTCCTGTGCAGCTGGGCCTGCGCCCTTTTGCCTGCATCGTTTGCAGGGCAGATGCAGAACGATCCCAGTGAGCTGTGCTGACCCCTGTTCTGGTTGCTCTCCCTCCTGTTCTAGTTTCTACAGGGTATTAAATCGGAATGGATAAATTTATTTGTGGCTCCCCAAAGGAATCTGAATGCTGCTGAGGCTGCGTTGTAGCAGATGTAGAAATGAGATGCGATTTGAGCATCTGCTTGGAAATGGGTGGCTGAAACTGATAATTGACCACCAAAGATGCCTGCCAGCTGACCGTTTGTTAGCATTCACACTTCATTATGGCCCTTCATTCAACAGTAAATAGAATCATATCCTTGATGAGATCCTCCTCAGCAATTCTGCTTGTTCTGTATCAGTCTGCAGTCAGGAGCACTGAGGCTGCTTTTGTAACTGTGGCACCTGCCACTGAATGTGAGCACTCTGCTGCTCATGTCCTCAACAGCCCATGGGCTGGATGGGCCTATTTTTGGAAGGGCAGGGGAAGGACAAACTGACAGCATCCCTCTCTGAATGTAGACTACTCCCCTTTTCCACCCAAACATCGGTGCTTTGGGAGAATTGCTTTCACAGCCATTCCCACTGCAGTTGTGCTCATGGATGGAGCTGCACCACCTGCTGCTCTGCGCCTCTGCCTTCAGAGCCATGCGTGGTGCCTGCAGGCTGTGCTGGCTCTGTCTGACATCCAGGTCTGATGGAGATTTGTAACGCTTCCCAATTTTATCAGACTTCTTGCAATCTGGGATAGACCTGATTCGTGATTTTCTTGAGTCAAAGAGAGAAGAGGAAGAAATACTTCATGAAGAGTCGCAGATGTCTGTGACCATCTGTCCTATTGTAACCACAGAGGTCAAATACCTTTAGAAAACAAAATACTTTAAGTTTAAAGTGACAGGAGGGGGACAGAGGAGGAAGTGACAGAGGAGGAAGCATTCCACCTGAGGTGGAAGTGAGATGGTCACAAAGAACTGGCAGGGAGGATCCAGCCTGCGTTCCTTTTTCAGGAGTGGAACCACTGGCTGCGTTCTGACCTCGTTGATCTGTTGTGTAAGGATAACGATGGACATAAGGTCAGGACATGGAAGCTTGATGAGCAGACTGTTCCAGGAGTTCTCTGCTCCTGGGAGGTCTTGGGCAGCATTGATCTGACAAGCCTTACGTGCAGTCTTTTATTGTCCCTGCTCTTGGTAGGAAACAAAGCGAGATTTGTTCTTCCCTGCTGCCCTGCAGCTCTGACCCACATGGTACAGACACACAGTGGTACAGAAACGCAGCAGCTGCACCTGATGGCAGCACTCAGCTCCTCCAAGTCTGTGCCCTTCTGGCTGTGACTCAGAACAGAAAGCAAAGGGCACCTCTGTGCAGGAAGGTTAAGGACCTGCAAGGAGCAGGCTCTGTGTGGCACTGCGTTTGCCTTCTGACAGCTGTCTCTGTAGCCTCATTTCTTCCTAAACAATGCATCCAGAAAAGGTGGATTTTCAAGAACACATCGGAAACTTTCTCTACAAGTTTTTGTTCCCTTGGGCAAATGAAAGCCAATAGTGCAGCTTATGAAGGAGCCCTGGATTTGCTCTCGGAACACTTTGTTCCCTGGGAAGGAAGGTGTGTTACGTGGCCCTGTGACTCTCATCCATCACATGACTGCAGTGCGGCGTGGAGAGACCTTTGAGTCTCGGTGGGACGAGGGCGCTCTGTGCTCTGCATGGAGAGCACCTTGAACGGCTCAGCAAGGGCAGCGCTGGGATTTGCCTCTCCCTGAGCTGTGGGTCCTGTTCTGAGTGAGCAGGACAGCGCGCCCTGCAGCGAGGCTGGAGCTGTGGTGCTTTCCTACTTTGTGGCTCAACTTAAAGATTTGTGCATTCTCTGGAACAGACTCCCTCCTTCTCTCCAGGAATTCTCTGTATTGCACTCAGTCTGCCTGGCTGGAGGGGAGCCTTGAAGACCAGAAACAGCATTAGGAATCAGGCTGCTGTGGGATGTCTGGGCTCTCATTAATGCTTTGATGAACTGCAGATGCTGTCAATGAGCTGCACGTTCTGATGGATTAGGTTGGCGGCTCTGAGTGCTGGACCCCTGAGCAGAGGGGCAGCCCCCATCCAACCTCACCCTGAGGTGGGGGTTGGTGCCTATGGGAGGAGGTGCTTTGTAGCTCTTACAGCTGCTGTCCAGAAGCACTTCATCTGTTGAGGTGCTTTCAGTTCATTTTGAAAGAATTGTCAATTCTGAATATCTGGCATGAAAAAGAAAAACTTCACTCCTGGAATGGTTTTGGCTGAAGCCTCGAAGTCGCTGTTGATGTTTGGTGCTCTGTGACCCCATCCCAGCAGGGCCTGCGGGGAGCAGTGTGATCCAGGCACAACGTGGCTCTTCTCAGCTGTGACACCCAGCGATGTAGGCAGGTCTCTCACCCCAGTTGTTGGCATGAACCGCTCACTGTGCTGCTTTGGGAGCTGGCTGCTCGCCGGCTGTTCATGCTGAGCAACTGCTGCAGAAATGCACTGCTGTGCCTGGATGAGAAGGAAGGAGCAGGGTGGCTGCACAGCAGCTCTTCCCTCACCATGCAGCAGTGCCTGCAGGGCTCATCCCGGCCACAGCTGCTGGTGTCACGTAGTGCTGGGCTGGGGGGCTGTGCTGCAGCCATGGAGCGGTGGATGGTGGTCTGAGTGACACAACGGAGGGCTGATGTGCTGGGGCTGGAGGTGATGTGTTGGGGGTCCTGCTGCTGGGCATCCAGGGGCTCTGTGCCTGCTGGTTTGATTTTTAGGTATCTCTTTGAGGCCGTGAAGAAGCAGTGCACAGCAGTCAATGATGTTGATGTAAGCCTTCAGTTCAGCCATGCTGAGTTAATGGCATTGCTCAGTGCTGTGTCTGGACAGTGGGACGATGTGTCTGTGTGCTCTGCCTGAGCTCTGCATCCCTGTGCCATGGCTCAGCCAGCAGCAGTCCTCCTGATTACTTTTTGTCCTTTGTGACTGTGGATTTCGTGCGAAGGAGCGCTGCCATGAAGCAGCTCTGTGCTCTGTAGAGGGTCCAGGTTTGTGAGAGGCTTTGTTGTGGAAGATTTCATTCTTTGATGCTGCAGCTGTGATTCGTATAAACTGCAGATGCTGTAAAGGGAGCAGTATTGCACGTGAAGTGTTCACAGGGGATGCGCTGAGCGTTTGCAGCCGGGGTACAACTGAGAACTCTGCTTATGGTCTTTGCAGGAGTGGAACCCAGCAGTGTGAGCCTGGAGGACGCAGGTTTGTGTAAGCACTGTGATAAATGTCTGACAATTAAAAACTTAATATCATTCGCTAATGTATTGCGCTCCAACAGCAGCTGGAGAACTCCTCTGCAGAAGAGGCCTGGCTGGTGCAGATAAGTCGCATTCGGCAGTTGGTGGCACTGAATGTGGATTTCTCAGTTAAAAAGGACAGCAGTGTGCTGGGAAGTGCCCAGTGGCACCGTGGGGCTGTGCTGCTATGGCCACCTGGTGACTCCATGCCCACTGTGTGCAGGTTGGAAGAAAAAAGGCAGCTTTCCTGGCTGCCAGCTTTGCTGGCTCCATCTGGGATCTCAGATCCATGCTGCGTCTTTCCTGACTCTGCTGCTAATAATAAAGGCTCTTCGTTTGGAAAGGAGTTACACAAAATTGGTACTGATGCATGAGCTGGAAGAGAACCCAGCTCGCTTTCCCTGAGATGTGTGGGCTGAGAGTGCTAAGTGGGAACAGCACTGCTTTAATCTGTAGGGTCATCAGAGGGCTGAATCTGTGCAGATTTGTGGAGGAAACAGAAGATACTGTGGTGTAACAAGCAAGCTGATCACACTGCTGCTTCAAGAACTGGGTTTGGTCAGGTTGTGCTGAGCTTTGTTCTGTGCAGTTAGGAGATTTTTCTGCAAATCTGGGGAAATTACATTTGGTGCAACATATGGCATGATCTCCATCCTTGCTGGAGGTGCTGCCTGACTGCCCTGTGAGCTGCTGTTTGTATCAGCACGATGTGTGTGGTGTGGTGTTGTGATGTAACCTTGAATGGCTTTGGCAAAAAGGGGCATTAGCAATCTGTTCCTCTCTGCTTACATCTCTTCCAGAAAGTCGCTGCCAGCTGAGGTCACACAACCACTGTGCCATGGGAGCTTCCTTCTCTGGTGCAGTGAAGGGTCGGTGAAGAAGATGCTGGTGCTGCCACTGGATGGGAGCGGAGCCGGCGTTGTGCTCTGAGCAGAGTTTGCTCCACAGCACGGCTCACTGCTACCAAACTCACGGGGGAGGAACGCAGGGCTGAGCTGTGCTTGTGGGCACCGTATTGCAGTGCTTGGATGCAAATGGTGCTCAGCTTCAAGCAGGCACTGCGTGTGCTGGCAAAGCATTCTGTTTTCAGCTCTTGCTCTTCACTGTGCCTGTGGGCTCTGCTCGCTTGGTTCCTGGGATGAGCAGCCTGCAGCAGGGCTGCTTCAATGAGAAACGCCTCCCTGCAGGGCTCCCTGGATCCCCCCTGCCCTCCCACTCCCCGTTAGCATTCAGTGAAGCCTCCCTTCTCCAGCCCTGCTTCCAACCCAGCCTCAACCTGCAGTCAGGGGAACACGTGTAGGGAAGTGTGGGTCACCTTTAGGGTGAGCACTTCTGTCATTTCTTTCTTCTTTCATCCCCTCCCTTTTTTGGCTGTAAAGCACCCCTGTGTCACACAGGGATTATTTTTGGGCACTGCTGATGAGAATGAGGTGAGTTTTCTGACACCAACTTAGGATTGAAGTTGCGCAGCCCAGAGCCCTCGTGGTGTCTGACACCGATGGGTTACGGTGGGAAACAGCAGTGAAGACTTTGATGCTCGTGGATCTCAGAAAACAGGATTTCCTTTTCCTTAATGTGGGAAACCCCTTTTCCTAAGGTGGTTCCTAAAATGTGGACTTCCTACATCGCTTTCATTCAGAGCTGTTGAAAATCTTTAAGAGAATCATTAGGAGGTAATGGTGCAGTCCCTCTCTGATGAGCTGAGCTGCTGCCAGCCCCTTCTGTCTCCTCTCATTAATGGCATTACTTTACCTTTAAAGCCTGCAGTTATGAAACATAGCCATAACCCTTTTGCCTCCTGCCTCGCCATGCAGCCAATTCTGAATTCTGAGCGAGCGGTTATGCTTTAAATTTTAATTCCCCATTTCCACCCAACGAGGAGCGAGCGCATCTCTGTTAGGAAAGACGTGGCTTAAACCTGGAAGTGGGAGCAGCAGCAGAGAAAGGGATTCGGGCTGAATTACCAGGGACAGCCGCCTTTGTAAACAGCACATGATCTGCCTCCCCCAAAGCCACCAAATTAGCAGGCTGATTTCCTCACTTGCAGCCCTTTGTGGGCTGCCTGCTTGGCTGTCTGCTCCAGGATTACGAGGAGCATCTCCCTTATCGTTCTGCACATGCTGCACCATCTGTCCTAAATCTCCCTTTATAGGGTTATGGATTCCAAGCGGTGTTTCTTTCTTGGGGGATAACAGGCACGTCTGAAGGATCTCACCAGCTATGGCTGCAGTGCTATTTATGCCTCCAGCCCTTATATTTTTTTCTGCCCTCATCCCACAGAGCTCAGAGTCATCCTGGCGTCCCACACCCAGGAAACCTGTGGTTACTGCGCTATGTGAAGTCCCCGTGTTCTGCCCTGAGTTCTGCTTGAAGTGGACAAATGCAGGGGGTTACAACTTGGAACAAGACACACCTTTCATCTTTTATTGTACGTTATAAAATGTTTATTGCTCTGTCTGTGTCAGAGGTGTTGACCTCTCCCTCTGGGTGATGGAGGAGTGCGTTCTGGCAAAGGATCCGTGGAAGAGACCACGGGTTGGCCTGCAGCTGGCTCAGGGAAGCCCTTCGGGTCCACAGAGCCGGGCGGATTCCTGCCGTCCCCCCCTGCGGTCGGTGCTGCGGAGGCGGAGCGGCGCCGGCAGGGTTCCGTGCGGGGACTCGAACTCAGGCGCGGTGTAAAGAGATTCACGTCCTCCTCAGGCCAACCTGTCTGATGGAGCAAATAGGATCTTGCCTCATCCCCTTGTGCATGTGGAGTGGTTTTGTGGAGCAGTAAATGCGGATACCCCATGGCACACTACCGGAGTTCATCCGTTCCACGCGATGCGCGCTCAGGCGTCCCAGCGGGGAGCAGAGCGGCCCCTTCCGCGGCCCCGCGCACGGAGGGCAGCGCAGCCCGGCGCTCCTGTGCGCCCCGCGAGAAGCCGTTAAGAACTGAAGCCCTCAGAAAAAGGTCCCTTAGGCAAAAGCCTTCTGCAACAAATGGCCGTTGCCGCCGAGACCTTGCATAGCGACCGGTATCATCAGTTTTTTTCTTTCTTTTTTTTTTTCTTTTTTTTTTCTTTTTTTTTTGCTGACTGGCTACATCTTGATGGAGTGCTCGCACACTGCAGGTGCTGACAATACCACGAAGAAGATGGTTGGATTTATCCTGGAAGCTGAACAAGAACTCTTGGTGCCCCGTCATCTTGGTCTGCGCCCCAAATGTCTGAGATGAAGAGCAGCACCGTGTGATGGGAGGCGGCGGTGCTGGAACCCGGCTGGGGGGCAGCCAAGGGAGCCCCGCAGTGGGACTGCAGCCTGGGGTGCCTCTCTTTCCTTTGTTTCTTACAAACTCCGCCTGTGAGACATTGCACGAGGCGTGCAACGGAACAAAGCAAGCTGAGAGCACAAAGCAGCGCACGCCTGTCTGCAGTGAGCTGCTGTCCTTCCTTCCTGCCGGCTCGGGGGCAGTGCTGGTGAGCAGTGCTGGAGCTCACAGCCATACAGCCGAGATGGGGTGACGGTGAGACAGCGCTACAACAAAACATTGCACGTTTCCAAAGATGAGAAAATTGTTCCAGGAGACGGAGTGTGAGGGTGGAGAGCATGGGAGGCCGCTGCCGTGCAGTGATCCATGAGTCCCACGCAGGACTGCAGGCAGCGGCTCTCACTGCTGCTTTTCCATCTTGGTTGGTTGGGTTTGGGTTGTTTTGTTTTTGCAGGGTTCTTCCTTCCGGTCAGATGTTCGCAGAGATAAGGAAGGAGCTGTATGCCATCAGGTGACAGTTGCCGGGTCCCCTTCCCAATCGCTCTGATGCTATTTCACCTCCCGGTCCTTGAGGCTCAGAGGCAGAATGTGAGCGTGAGAAGTGGAGTCCATCAGCAGCAGCTGTTATGCCTCAATGATGTTCACTGAGGGTTTGTTTTTTGGGAACTGGGAGAGAGGAGACAAAGGAAGAGAAGGTGTATGGAAATAGCTGGGGAGGAAAAAAATACCCACGTTGGGTCCGTGCAGTGTGCGTGAGTTCTTACTGTGTAAAACTGCTCGCTCCCATCCCCTGTTGGTTGTGAAGGTGTTGGCTTGACTTGTGGTGGTCTGCTTGTAGATGTGTGTGCATTAATGAGCCATCTCCAGTAATAAGGAAATGCAGTGCAGTGGGTGCTGGTGCCTGCAGTGTGGGGGATGCTCAGGCTGATGCTCAGGCTGCTAATGGTGCTGCAGCGTTGGCATGCATGGAAGCGAAGGGGCCTTGCCTTCCTGCATCCCAGCTGGTGGTGGGGAGCTGCTGGGAGCTCCTGCCTGCTGCCCCCCGGCACTCACCTTGCTGCGGAGCAGCCCCCCGCCCTGGTGCTCAGGTGTGCTGTTCTCTGAGGCGCTCTTGGCTTTCTCCTTGCTGTTGTTGGGCTCGTTGTCTTTGATGATGTCGTACTGCCTGCAGAACAGGGCGATCACCCCTGGTGGGGAGAAAGCATTAATGAGCACCCAGGAGCTGAATCTGCAGAGCTCTGTGCCTCCTGGTGGAGATCACAGCATCATCCATGCTTGCTCCTTTCTAACAGAGCTCCTCAGCCCTCCGGCTGCTTCCTACACAAGTTCCTTGCTAAGGTGGTTACAAGGAGAGAAGCTTAAGGCAAGTGGGACGAGTGCTTTAAACATGTTAGCGTGGCGATAGCGCTGCCTGTGTGGTTGGGTGGGATCTTTGCTTTGCAAGCACAGGAGCTCCTGGAATTTCTGGTTGGTGGGAATGTTCCTTATGGCCCTTTCCTCTGGGAGGATGTGGAGCTGGCAGATGCAGGGCAGGCACCCAGCCTGCCTGTGTGCAGTGTCAGCCTGGGGCTGCAGCGCAGCAGGGCAGCATCTGCGGCTATGTAACAGAGATGGCAGCAGAAACTGCCAGTGGAAATTTCCTCCCACATGCACAATGAGCACAGGAAGAGGAAAGCAGGGGCAGCCATGACAAGGTGGGAAAGGCTGCAAAATCCCTGTTTTCCCCCTCACTTCGCTTCAAAAGTGTAATTCCTGTCTGAAGGGAATGGCGGTGGTAGTGGGTCCTTCACTGAGGTGCTGGTCTGAGTGTCAGGCTGTGCTACAATGGAGATGAATCGGTTCTTCTGTCACTTTGTGTGATTAGTTGTGATCGTTTTTACTGGCAGGGCTCTTAAATTGGGATGTGCAGAGATAAAAGTTGACTTAAATGCCAAAAAGACTCTGGGCTGGAGGATTTTTGTAACCTCAATTTAGGCCTAATTCGGTGATCATCTCTAGCAATAATTGCCTTCCAGTCCCTGCAAATGTGAACAGCCATGCATGATCAACTCAGGACTTTTTCCAGTTGTCTCTTATGGGTCACAGATTTGCCCCTGTGCTCATTTCCCAGCCTGGCAGTTCCCTTGGGTTGCCTGGGCCGCCCCCTGCACCCCCAGGCGCTCTGTGAGCGTGGAGCAGCTCTGCCTTGAGAATATTTGGCACTGGGAGGCAGCAGCAGCTGAGTGCCGGCCTGGGGAGGCTGCGGCTCGAAATAGAGAACAAACATGCAAACTGTTTTTTCCCCATCAACTCATGCGTGTGATTTCCAAATGGAAGGAGCCGAAGGGCTGGTGATGCACAGAGCCAATGGGGTCGGGGCGTTTTCCTCTCCCTTCCTGCTGCCTTAAAGCATAGGAGTGAGGTCTGTCCTGAGCACAGTCTGCTATGTATTGGTATCTATTGAAATGTGATCCCGAATCCTCGTTGGAGAACCGTTTTCTGTGGAAATGCCATATCTCTGTACTTGCTACAAAAAGCCGTAGTGAGAGATCCTCATATTGGAGGAGTGCATCTGTTTGGTGCTCTGCTCCAAAGCACCTTCTGGGCACTGCTTTCAGTGCTACTTTTCAGCTCACCCTCCTTCCCCTCCATCCCAACCTTGCACAGACTTTTCCTTCCTTTTGGTTTATGTGCTTCTGCTAACGTTCTCCTATTTCCTGTTAAATGCTGCTCTGTATGTTTAGTACAGAATTTGGAGAGGGTCTGGGCTTATCAGTGTTTGGATGTTGGGAGCCATTTGTTCTTTACACGCTTCCTTTGTTTCAATTGCTTTTGCAGTCAGTTTTAGTGTAAATACAATAGTTGGCATTGAGGGGGGACTCCTGGCGTCTGGTGTGTCTGAACTTTGGCAGAACTCGGCAGGGAATTTCTGTTTTGCACGAGAGTTGAGGTCATAATAAGGCAGATAATTGTGGCCTGCGCTCCAGGCGTCCTGGTGAGGGCTGATGGCCTTAGCATCAGTGCTTCCTGGAAAAATGGAGCTTGCAGGATTAGCCGTGCTGAATTAGACGACTGGTTCATCAAGTCTGCGTGGTGCTGTGCCAGCCCAGAGCACCGATTCACCTGATTTCAGCTCCTGGTGTGCAGGGGGGCACACACAGGGCAGGGAACGACGAGCTTGGACAGAGAGAAGGAACTGACCTGCCCACATAAACAACACCACCACAATGATGAGTATTTCCCCTGCGCGCAGCTGTTGGTTTTTCTTCGCCATCTCCTTCATTGTCACCTCATCTGCACGGAGGGAAAAAGAGATGATGAAGCGCCAGACTTTGGCTCAGCCGTGGCCCTGGCTCAGCGCCCCAGGAGCGCCGCCGCTGCCCCGCGCTCAGCCCTGCTGGCAGGAGACGGGGAGAGGGAGGAGAAGTGAATGGGGACGGGCTGACCGCGCTGCCTGGCGCTGTGGCGGCTCGCTCTGCTCTCTGCTGGAGCCGTCTGTGCCTGTCACAACGCCTTGCATGCTTCGGCAGTTCTGTCCCAGCTCGGCACAAGGAGCCAGGCGCGGTGTTTCTCAGCGGAGCTGTGGGGCTTGGGGAGGCACTGAGACTTTTTGCAGGGCATAATGCACCTCCTCGCCTTCAAAGCACTAAGAGGATTACAGCTTAGGCCTCCAGGGAGGGGAGCAGTGCTCCTCTTAGTGCTTGCAGATGAACGGTAATTCTGTGTTTACAGACACCAAACCATTTTGGCAGAGTCAAGAACTCGCGGCATCCCAGGAACCGTGGCCAACAGCCCTGCAGCAGGCTGGGCCCTGGGTCAGCAGCAACCCCTGCAGTCCCAATCCCTGTGCTCCCCACCCTGTCTGCAGCAGAGATTCTTCCTGTGAGCAAACTTTCCCCATCTGGTTTGGCTTAAGGGAAATGAGGGAAGGAGCTGCTGGGCAGAAATCGCCCGATCTCATCCATGGAGGTACTCAAAACCCAACTGGATGTGGTCCTGGACCTCCAGCTCTGGTTCAGCCTCTTTCAGCAGAGGTTGGACCAGGTGATCTCAGATGGTCCCATCCAACCTCAGCAGTTCTGTGATTTGGCATCAACTTTTGAAATATAAGAAAATCGGCATTCCCGACTTGTAAGAATGCAGGGCACTCTGTTCCCAGGCTGGAAACCTCCTTGCTTTGCCCATTAAATCTGAAATAGAGGAGTGGACAGCCAGCCTTTGGCAGTAGTGGCTGCTGACCTCTTGGTGCTATTTTCTGAAGCGAAGGAACCTCATCTTCATCTTAGATGCGTGCGGTCGCTTTCAGTGCTGGGGTGTAAAGTGCATCAGGATGCTCACGCAGGAGTTTGTTTATGCTGGGCTCAGCCCTGACAGCAGCGCAACCTCAGCATCTCATTGACTGCTGGGAATGCTCAGAGCCTCCCACGCCTCTGTGCAGGGCTGTCAGAGGGCCTCAACCCTGTGTGCAACTAACCCAGCTGTCCTCAGTGCACAGCGTCCGTCCTTCCTCCCTCAGAGCCCTGCGCTGACTGGGGGCCACATGGAACTCACCCACACTTGCCTTTATTTTTAGAAGCCAGTTTCTCAGCTTCCCTGGGGGTCTTGAAGAGGACTGGCTCACTGGCAGGGCTCTGGCCTTGGATGCTGATGGCCTGGACATGCACAATGTACTCAGTGTCCTCCTCTAGGTCCCAGAGGGCACAGGAGCGGGTGGTGGTGTTCACCTCCTGGATGAAGCGCAGCATCCGCACGTCCTTCTTCTGGAAGCCGAGAGAGGAGAGCACAGAGTGGCGGAGGGACCTCGTGTGTGCACTGCTGGTGTCTGAAACCACTGCTTCCTGCCCTGTCCACCATGGGCACGGAGACCTCTGCAGCGAGCGGCACAGCGAGCGCTGCTGCAAGGAGGATGGGAAGCGAGTTCCCCCCCGAGACCATGGGACAGGACGAGAAGGAATGGCTCACACTGCGATGAGAGAGTTTGGAAACTGAGGGGACCTGGGGGAAAATGAATGCGACCGAAACTGGGGAACAATAGGCATCGTACCTGCTGGGAAATGGCAAATCCGATGACAACTTCGTCCTCCAGAACGTCCCAAGTCACTACGGCTGAGTTGGCTTTCAGGTGTTTGACTGTGACATTGACCGGAGCCGACGGGCTGTCTGCAAGGAGGGACACAGAGCTGCAGCAGGAGATGGAGTGAGGGCAAGGAGCGGGGAGGGACTGGGGGAGCAGAAGGAAACGTGAGGTCTGGCCGTGGTCTGAGGCATGAGAAACTGAGCTGCAAATGGCCTTCCTGCCAGCAGCTCTGAGTGTGGGACCTGGAAATGGCAGATCTACGTCTTAATTACCAGCAAGGCTCTGGAGCTCTCTGCTGAGGGTGAGTGGCGTTGGGCACATGGAATATCTGCACACACCCCCCAAAACAATCTGAGGATGTCTGAGCATTGATGAGCTCACACATCTCCTGTCTCTCAGCCACGTGCCGTGTTTTCTCTGCTGCGTCCCATTACAGTCTGACAGCGACAGCTGGGAGGAAATGCAGAATCTGTCTGGGAGGCATGAAAGCAGAATGAGAGCTCTGGAGGGTGGAAATTCAGAGGTAGTAAATAGGGGCGTTCTTTTTGCTTGTCCTCGTGAGCTTGTCAGAATTTTTTGTACATGTTTTTGTATTTTGCACACAGCTGATGGGCTCTCTCAGATGGTCGGAGGATTTTGCCCACCTTCCCCTCCATCCACTCACTGCTGCCAGAACAGCACACACTGCAGCAGCCCTTGATGGACTGCTGTGATGTGGAAGGGCCAGGCCATGAACCAAAGGTGGTAAATGCCGCCCGGATTGCTCACAGCGCCAGGAGGTCGGTATGGTGAGAATGGGCCACATTTCCTTGCATCAAAGAGTAACACTTCTCTTTTTAACCATTGCAGGGTGCTGCCCTTCTGAGGTTGAGGTCAACCCCATCAGAAGGAGACGTGTGCACATCTCCAGTGACACTTGTTGGGTTTATAGTCAGCCTGGATGCCTGAATGTGGCTGAAAATGCTCCAGCCGGAGCCTCAGTGCCAACTGACAGCTGGCCTCGCTCCTGGTGAGCGTTCCCTTGGGAAGGGAGAGAACAAGGGAGTGCAGGACACCTCAGTGAAGGTCAGCACTGCTCTCTCAGCAGACCAGTGGTGATATACTGCTGCCTTCTATCCACAAACTGCACCTGGTGCACCTGCTGTGCAATGGGACCCCAAGGGTCACCCCGACGCCGCTCCCCTCCCAAGGCGGCTCCTCGCCATCCCCATCCCCACGTGCTGACCAGAGGACCATCTAATTTTAGCAGTCAGCAGACGGAATGCACAGGGAAGGGCTGTGAGTCATGGCTGATGAATGTGCTGGAACACACAGGGGGCGCGGTGGGGCTGGAAGGTGACAGACAAAGCAGTGGGGCTGCAGCCGGGCACCTCGCCCCGCTCCCAGCGCAGCTGTGCTGCTAAATCCCAGCAGGGTCGCCTTGCCGAGGTATTTTTAGGAGGAGTCGCCCAGTGTGGGTTGAGAAAGGCTTTGGAGAGTGAGGAATTAACCTTGTGGGGAGCAGGGAGCAGAAAAAGCTTCTCATGGGGAAAAGGGAACGCGGTGCAGCGCTGTGTCCCCACTGAGATGTGTGACCTTGGGGGGGAAGGGGGGCACAGCACAAAAATTGCCAAAGTTTCTGTCCTGCTGACACAGAGCGTGGGGGAGCTGGGAGTGCAAAGCAAGGTGAAAGAGGAGCCTTGGGGAGGTGGGAAGCAGTTGGCAGAGCTGCAGCCGATGCCTGGAGCCTGCGGAGCAGAACGGAGCGCGGGCAGCAGCTACAGCTGGGAGACAACAGCAATATCCAGATCTGAGCGTCTCTCCTTCACTACTACAGAGCAGCAGCGGCTACACATAAATCAGTACGGCAGTGATATGAGAAGAGAATGCAGCACAGCGTTTGTCAGAAGTACAAAGCCAGGAAGATGAGTTCCCTGCTCCCAGAGCTGAATGAAGCATTGGCGAACAAAATCCCAATCCGTGAGGATGCTCTGCTCCCGCTCCCAGGAGGTCTGTGATGAGATCACGGCTTCCCCAAATCTGGTCAGTGCTCTGAGATGCTCTGCAGGTGAGGCTCCAGCTGCGCCCATGGAGCTGAGCGCTGTGGTTTCTGTTTCCCCGCTGGATCAGGGGCTCAGCGCCTCCCGCAGGGCCGTGGGCTGCCGGATCCAAAGGTTCCTCTGTGCCTGGCTGTGACTCCTGGGAGCTGCTGCTGTGTGGGGGCAGTGGGGTGGGCAGCCCTAAGGGCGATTGCTGGCAGCATGGAGCACGCTGTGCATCAAACCTTCCTCCTATGTGTTTACTGAGTGCCCCTTCCCTGCCTGCTCCATACAGAACTCATGGTGCAAGATTTCTGGTTAGCAGTGCGGCTTCTAGTTAGACCACGGCTCGGGGCCTGCAGCGCCTTCTAGAGCAGATCATGTATTGCCAAAAGTCAGAGCTTGGCCCATTTGGAGCTGGAGCTGCGTGCTTGGCTGAGGAGATGCTCTCAGTTTCATGTCAGCATCCCCCTGTTGTGATGGGGCCGTGACTGAATGAAAACGAGGTGGGTTTTGGTGAGGAATGGCTGCTCCACAACCAATCGTGCTTTGCCTCTGCCTTGTTTCCTGTCCACAAGGAACCTCTGTGAGGCCCTTTCAGCAGGTGTGGGTTGGGACCATCTCTGTGCAGTGAGGAGCTGTGAGAGGCAAAGATTACCCTTAATCCTTTCTTAGTGCTGGGAATTCCTTCTGGCCTCTCATTAAACGCTCTGCTGATTGTTAATGGACTTTCATTTGGGAGAGAGGGGAAAAAAACCTAACGCAACTACTTCAGAGCTTTGGGTTGATTCCTCCCTCGCTTTTTGCTGTTGGTGCAACACGAGGAACAGCAAACCAGCCAGCTGTGCAGGAGCATCTGCCCTCATGGTGACTGCTGCAGAGCTGCGTGGGAACGTCTGTCCCCATCCCGCCGCTGCCACATCTGCTGCTTGTGAGCTTGGAAGTGCCTGGAGTCAAAAGCTTCCAAGGTGGGCAGGGCTAAGGCGATGACACGATGTATGTTGGTTCACTGAGCCCCCCTTCCCCACGCAGCTCCTGTTGTGCACAGGGGGTCGCATCGGCCATCGGAGCATCCGACCCCGGCAGCTCTGTGCTCCTGCACTGCGGCCTCTCCTGCAGACAGAGGGATGGAGGGGGGCAACCTGCGAGGGGAAGAAGCATCGCTACGGTCTGGTGTGATGCTCTGCAAAGCACCGCTGCCTGCCCATCGGGTGTGAGCACAAAGCCCTGCTGTTACTGCATTCGGAGCCGCTCTCTGCTCTCCCAGCATGGCTCCCTTCACTGGATGTAATGGCTTGTCAGCTTTATGGGGTATGTAGGCAGGCTGGCGCGCCGTTCAGCTTCCCTGAGTGCTTTAATGAGGAGAGCCTGGGGGGCAGTGGGAGGGAGTGGGGCACGGCGCAGCTCTGTGCCCAGTGAGCGGGGCTGTGTGGGAGCACTGCAGCCTTGGAGAACACAAAGAGCAGCCCCTGGTGCCTCCCTTTGGGACAAAGGGAATTATTTCCTGCTGCTCGCCCACTCCTGCAGGCAGCACGTTAGCAGGCAGCCCCAGCTCTGTGCCTGGTGGTGACGCTCGCTGTGCTCGGCCTCGGGTGTTGTTCTGGGTGGGAGGAATGGGGCCCATCAGCCTCGTGGCCATCGCTGCCCTGGTGAATGTTGGTGCTGCCCAACCTCTGTCTGTATCCCAACTCAGTGCTGGGTCGTTGTGGTGTTTTATCTGGGAACCAAACGTCCTGGCAGTGTTGGTGCCATCAGAGCAGTGCTGGCCGGGGGGTGGCTGAGCACCCCAGGCTTTGTACCCAGAGCTCTGGCTGCTCCCACGCCCAACACCTGGGTTTTTGCTGCATGCATAAAGATCTGCGTGTTTCGCTGCTCCATGCATTTATGCTTTTAACTGAATTATGCTTGAGTCAGATCTTAATTTGGCCTCTGGGTGCTTTATAAGACAGGAGGGGTTTATTAAACAATCGATGCCAAATGAGGCCACACACAGCACCAGCACATGGGCACAGCCCCATGAAGGTCTGAGTCCTGCCGTGGTGCTGTGCACGGTGTGTGTGCGAGCAAAGTGCCCTGCAGCAGCCCTCTCTGTCCTCCCTCTGCATGTTCCCAGCAGGAGACAGCACTCAGAACAAGGCAGCACAGCACCATCACTGCTGGGAATCTGACACTGGGGTCAGAAACCTCCACACCGCAATTAAATCTCTCCTACACTGAAAGCAGAAATCAATACGGTGCTTACGCCACTCGTCAGCTGGCCAGGAATCTCTGTGGCCCTCAGGAGCTGGGAAGGGGCTGCAAAGAAGTGCTGGAACTGCTGCTGTGCAGAGCTGCTGTGTGGGTCCTGCACGTGGCCTGGCTGTGCCGTGGGCTCTGGGCTGGAGCTGCGCTGGGGCTGAAGCCTCTCCTGGTCTGGTTGGTCGCACCTTTCCCTCCACTCCACAGCTCTGCCTTTTGCCAGCCCCGCAGTGCCAGAAGGGGAATTTACACCATTTCCTATGGGTCATTGCAGGGATGGCAGCTTTTGGCCTTAACGGTGCATTCTTTGACAGCTGCCTTTGGGAGCTCTGGGTGCAAGGGGGGAAGAGCTGAACCCCGCTGGGGCTGGGTGCCCCTCTGTGAGTCTCCCTGATGCTTCTCTGCTCAACGGCCTCATGGCCACGTGCTCAGGTGGTGCTGCGGCCACGGAGCCGATGGGGACACTGCCACCACCTCCGTGTGACCTTGGGATGACCACGCCATGCCCACGTCCCTTTTGTCCCTACCTGTACCCTCAGCTCCCGGCCCATACAGAGCTGGGAGGAGCAGCCCCAAGGTCACGCATCTTCACACACGCGGAACCTTTGGGGTCACATCTCCACTGCACAGCACAGTTGCCAGCAGGGCTGCGCTGCCCAAAACCTCACAGGGACCCAATGGCCACAGCCACTGCTGGGGAGACGCAGGCAGAGGCTGCGATGGGCAGAGACACAGCGCTGTGTTTACTCTTCATCACTGCTGAGGTGATTCAAGGATAAGGAAGAGCAGGGGAAGTGTCCCACTTTGCAGGAAATCAGGAAGGCCAATTGCAGATGCGCTCTTTTCTCCATCATTCTCTCCTTTTAGGAATGTTTTGTTCATCTCCCCGTCTTTCCCTTCAGCACGCTGACGTCTGGCCAAGGATGTGTGTGCCAAACCCAACAGTGTCCCGAGGGGATCCTGCAGCTCCAGTGTGGGTGGGCTGTGGGTGGCTGTAACCCCACAGCTAACAGAGCCACAGAGCACAGGAATTTCCACTCCCTGGAGCCGTGCATGCTGACAGTTACCCACAGCCTCCGGGAATGCGAGCTATCCGGGCGTTCTGCAAATCAAAGCAGCTGCTCCATCAGACCCCGCAGCCTCCGTGCCGAGCAGACAGAGCCGGCAGGGCCGGGGCCGGGGCCGAGGGCTCACAGGCAGCTCCCGGCAGCGCTGCTGAGACGTGGCACCTGCTGGGCACTGAGGCGAAGGTACAGCTTGGCTGGAGCAGGACCCGAGTGTCTCCTGCTTGTGTCAAAAACAGGACAAACCCCCGGGGAGCTCCATCCTCCCCGGAGGTCCCCTTGGAGGAGCCGATCGCCTGGAAGCCTCACGAGGCCGGGATGCTCTGTGCCCCACAGGACAGCTTACAGGAGCTCTCCGCTGCCGACACGCGTGGGCACCGCGCCGCCGCTCCGCTCCGCTCCGTGAGCCGCAGCCGCAGGGCCGCTCCGCACCCGGTAACCGGCGGTGTCCCGGCGCCCGACTCCCCCCACGACCGCGCTTCCCCCGCCGCTCCCCGGGTCCCGGCGGCCGTTACCTGCCTCCACCGGCCGCAGACCGGCGTAGCTGAAGCAAAGCAGGAGCGCGGCGCCGGTGCAGCCCAGGAAGGGCTCCATCCCCCGCGGCCGCCGCGCCGCGCCGGGCCGAGCCGCTCCGGGCCGGCGTCCCGCGGGCGCGGCGGCGCCGTTCAGCACCGCGGAGAGCTCCGGGGCCCGGTGCCGGCGGGGCCGCCCGGTTCGGCCGGGGGCGGCGGCGGGGCTCGGCGGCCCTCGGCAGCGCGGCTCGGTTCGGCTCGGCTCGGCCGGGAGGCGGCCCCGCCGAGCCCCGGCTCCGCCCGCTGCAGCGCTGGGCAGCCCCGCTCCGGTCCCTCCCCCGGCCCGCGGGCGGCTCGGCCCCCGCCCCGCCCGGCCGCGCCGTCCGCCTCAGTTTCCCCCCGGCGGATCCGGGAGCCCTCGGCCCGAACCGCCCCCGGACCGCTCCCCACCGCTGGAAGGAGCAGACGGGGCCCGTCCCCGTGAGACCCCCGGCGGGTGCATGGCAGCGGTGACATCTCACCATCAGGGCTTCGCGCAGCCCCTGCGTGTCACCGGGCTCTAAATTCGGAGGTAATGAGCGCTAGATGAGCTGTTCGAATTAGCTGTGCCTTTAGGTTAATTAAACTGTCAGCGCTCTGGCTTATGGTGATCTGCTGGAGGAATCGGTTCAGCCACCGTGCTGCACGGCAGTGACTGGGCCTCACTGAGCCCTGTGTGCTCTCAGATGCAGCCATAAATGTGTCTGACCCCGCCGTGTGTCGGGCAGCATCCCCCAGGATCTGCCTGCCACAGATATCTCTCCTGCACTGCTGTGAGTGCAGCGTGGCCAGTGGGCTCCCAGGAGCATCTGCATGGTGCTCGGGGTTACACCAAGCACAGTCCTGACAGACTGAAATCGAGCAGCACTGTGTCCCTGCTCTGCACATGGTTTGCTCTGCTTTCCCCTCCTCATCTCCCGGCGTGGGACTGGGCCCATCTTCCCCACCACAACTGCCTGCTCCCCACAGCAACGCCTCCATTGCTCCATTGCCAGGCACGAGGCTGAGCAGAAGCAGCACCACGTGCAGCTGCAGTCAACTCTGGCTGCCTGCTGAGACACGAAGTGGTGATCGCAGCTCCCAGCACCAGCATTTCTCTGCCTTCATTTCTCTGCAGGGACTCCCAAATCCCCAGCAGCTGCGTGGTGCAGGGATTGTTGCCCACATCTCCCAGCAGAGGCTGATCCAGACAGAGCCGCTGCAGCAGGGAGCAGTGAGGCACAGCTGGGGGAGGTGGGAGCGCTTCTCCTGAGTCCAACCGGGGGCACACAGGGGCACACGCTGCTCCCAGCCCTGCTTCACCCATTCAATTGAACTCAAACTCTCTGCCTGTAATACAGCCAAGGGAGTCCCTGCAATCCCCAAAGGAAGGAGCCACTGGGGCTGGAGCCGTCCCACACCAGCAATGAGCCCCAGCTGTTCCCCCTCACCCAGCACCAGGAGGCTCCTGCAGTAAGGCTGTGATGTGTTCTGGTATTTTTCCAGAAGATGAAGACTGCACGGTTGCCTGTTTTTTCCCTTTCTTTCCCTGCTTTTTCCTTCCCTCCCTTTCCAAATACAAGAGCAACGTTTGTTCTTTCCAACATCTGCCACCACTGGTGGGTTCCACTGCCACCGCACAGCGCTGCTTCCATCCCTTTGTCCCCTTTCCTTCCCCACCCCTGGGGAGGCTTTTGGGGTGCTCCGGCTCTGCTGCCTGTAGCTCTGTTTCCACGGATCCTCCTCAGCCCCCCCAGTCCCAGCACTGCAATATTCAAATCACGCAACGCTCATCATGTCTTCAGTGCAGCAATTAAGTCGCAGCTCTAATTAAGCATTTAAGCACACGACGCACTCGTCTTCCATCTCCATCCCCAGACGGACACCAGGGAGGCCACGGCCATCCCTGTTCTGCTCCAGCTCGGGACCGCAGGAGCTGCAGGGGAGCTGCAGTCAGGGTGCTGCAGGTCTGGCGTGAGCGCACCTGGGAGTGCCGCGTCCCGGGGGATACCGAGCACGGGACAGCCTTCGGCTCCTGGAGATGCTGCCCGGTAAAGAGCTCTGCGCATCGCGGAGGGACGGAGCGGCGCCCCGGGGCCACGCCGCGCACCGCCACGGGCCGCTGCTGCCACCTGCCGGCACCCGTACCGGGCCCGCCCCGCGCCCACACGTGACCGCCGGTTGCTACTCACGGGGGGGAGCGGGGGAGAGAGGGGGGCGCCGGCTGCGAGCTGCGGGGCGTGAAATCCCCACCCGAACCCCTGCGGCGGTGCCACGCAGGACCCGGAGCTCCCGAGGCGCCCCAGAGGCTGGGCGAAGCGCCGCCAGAGGGAGCCCGAGGGACGCGTGGAGGTGGCGCCGGTGGCACTGGTGGCACTGGTGGCACTGGTGGCGATGTTGAACACATCTGGCCCTTAGGGTCTGTGGGATTGAAGGACGAATCCAAGCCCACCGTCCTCTCGGTGCTCTCCCTCACCCCGCCGCCCTCCTCCCCTGTCCCTGCACACTGCTGGGATGGCAGTGGCACCTCCCAGCCCTCCGGCCCTGCCATGGCGTGTGCTGCAGCCCCAGAGCTGGCGCTGAGTGCAGCCCAACCGCCTGCAACACTGAGCCCCGAGGCGTGGAGAAAGGGGGCAGAGTGGAGCCGGGAGCCCCCACTGCTCCTGCAGTCCCTGCTTGAAAAACCAAGCGCCAAGAACCCAGAGCTCATGCATTCCTGCCCTGCTGTCACTGGGATCTGGGGGACTGCTTGTGCCCCGGTGCCCCAAAACACGGCCCTGCCCTGTGTCCCAGCACACCTGAGCACATGTCCCACTGCCATCATACGTGTGCCCCTTGGGAACTGGCACACGGCCCTGGGAGCTTCGACCTCAGCAAGGTGAGTGCCCTGGGACAGTACCAGGACATGGGGATGGGGACGTGGGGACATGGGATGAAGCCACTCGGTTATGAAACATCCCTGCATCCCCATGGCTCTAAGTCAAGATTTAGTGAGCGAGTGGCTCCTGATCCAGATGAGATCGGGCATCACAAAGGGCTTTGTATTCCAGGAAGCCTATTAGAGATTTAAATTATACAAATGGGCTTTTTACCAAAGATCCTCATTATCTGGGCATTTGCATTTAATCCTCAGCTATCCCTGCAGCCCCGGCCCTGCGCTCTGCTCACCTTCACCACGTCCTCCGGGGCTGAGCAGGGCAAGGGGATACAGACGAGCTGTGGGGTCAGCAGAGCCAAGGGGAAGGGGAATGGGACAAGGCAGGGAAGGAGGAGCAGATGAAGGGGATCCCGTAATTTCTCTGCCCAGTGAGGGGCTGGCATCGCAGCACAGCCCGTGGTCGTCTCTGCTCCTCTTCCCTGCCGTGTCCCACAGTGCCTGAGAGCTGCAGGGCAAAAGCAGGGAGTGCTGGGGATGGAGGAATGGGGTACAGAGGGGAGGGGATGGGCCATTGACCCCCAGCCAGGGACCTGGTACACTGCAGGGGGTTTGATGGTACAGCGTGGTCCTGCCCGCGCCCCGCATTATCCTCTGCCTCCTGTGATCCATTTCAGTGTGGGGGATTAGGTGGTTTTAGGGCCGGGTTTGAGTTAAATGGGATGCTTTCAAATCATCCTGCGTCAGTTGTGCCCTCTGTCACTCATACAGAGGGGGATTAAAATAGATATGAAGATTATTGCAGGGGACAAGGCACCCCCACCTGCAGGGAGCTGCCAGCAGCACCCAGCACACAGGGAGCCTTTGTGCTCCACAGCATTATTTCCTCCTCTTCCTCACCTTGCTGCTCACACCAAAGCCCCATTTGCAATCCTTCAGCCCTTTCCTTTCACCTTTCCTGAATGTCCTCCTGCTTTCATCACCATTTCCGTGTTACCAGCCCAGACCCATCCCACAGCACCCTTGAGCTCAGTGCTCACAGCTATTTAAAAGGAGTGAAGAGCACTAAGAAACCAATCTTGCTTTTAATATCAGCAATTGCTTCTTCCTGCAAGGTCCCCATGTGGTGGTAGAGGTGTCCCCAGCCACGGGTTGGGCTGTCCCTCACAGATCCAGGGAAATGGAGCCCCAGCTCCCTGCCTGGACCCTTCTAAAACTCCCAAAACGGAGCCAGGGCTGTGGATTTAATCACTTTATGCATATTTATTTGTGGAATTCGGAGAAGAGTGCCTCTTCCTCCCATCTGCCCTTACCATCTGCTCCCCGCGGTGTTTCGGAACAATCCCAGGCTTTGCCAATTGACAGAGAGGTGCAGAAAGGCAGGAAAACCCGCGGGGATGTCGCTCCGTCTGGGCAGCAGTTGGCTCTGCGGGCGCCTTTTCCTGGTGCAGGGGCAGCTGCTTTGCTCCATCGCCTGAGCGGTGACCCCTGAGATGTGCCCACCTCCCGCATCCCACCCCAAATGTCCCCTTTTTACTCCAAAGCACCTGGCTGGGCACCACTTGGGCCAGCAGGGGGGTGATGGAGAAACCCATGCCCAGGGGTTGGTGATGCACAATAGGAGCTGCCCATGGCCTCCAATTCCTCCATCGCTGTGGGGTTCTGGGGCTGCGGCTCCTTCTGAGGGGATGGGGGGGTTGGCGGATGAGCTGGGAGGGGTGGTGGAGAGAGCGGTGCCCCAAGGAGAGGGCCGTGCACAGAGGCTGTTTGTGCTCTTGCTGCAGCCCCATCCCATCCACCATGGAGCAGAATCGCACCCTATGCAACAGCCGAGCGATTTTTACAAAAGTGCCCTTGAAAACCTCTCCAGGGCCACATGAAAGCGCCCGCCTGGGGCTGCAGGCACCTGAGCCACCGATGGGCTCGCAGGAGTCCCAGCGCTCCCAGTACCGGTCCAGCGCTGTGCCAGCCCTCGCAAGAGCAGCCCGAAGCTGTGGGTTCGGCAGTGCCCGATGGGGGGGGGGGGTGCGGGGCTTCGCGGCGGGTGGGGCAGCCCGGGGCGGGCGGGGGCTGACTGCAGCCGGTGCCCGCCGTGCCCCCCCGTGCCCCCCCCCGGTGCCGGTGCCGCCCCGTAGCCCCGCGCTGCGGCGGGCACAGCCGGAGGGCGCTCCCCGTTGGCGCACAGCGGCGGCGTTGGAGGCTCTTCCCGGGCAGGTAGGGGGCGGCGGGACCGGGGGGAACCGGGGGGAGATGGGGGGAACGGGGACAGCATCAGGCTCAGCCTTGCGGGTGCGTCCCTCTTTGCCGGAGGCTGCAGAGCCCCCGCCCCGGGGGGGTTCCCGGTCCGCCCGTACCCCGCAGCACCTTCCTGCGGAGGTCCCCCGATGCCTCCCACCGCGGGGGCACCATCCCTTGGAGGGGGGGGTCCCTGCAGCTCCCTCCCTGGGGGGGTTTCCCTGTAGATCCCTTCTGCCCCAGATGCATCTTCCCTGGGGGTCCCCTCCGTCCTTCCTCCCCCCCCCCAGCTGTGCCCATTTTCAGAGACTGCACAAAGCCCTGACGCTGAGCTGCAACGCTCCACAGTGAGGGAGATGGAGAGCGGTTGTGGGTCCCACAGTCTCTGGAGGGAGTCCCTATGGGGTTCTTTGTCATGGGGAATCCTGTGCACCTTTATCTCAAAGGAAGGGGGGTTGGGGTCTGGGGGGTTGGGGCAGTGGTACTCTGGGTGCCGCAGACACCCCCACCCCTCCCACCCCTCACTGGGGTCCCCACTGGGCACCCAGGTGCAGGGAGGGGGCTGTGGCTGAAAGGGGACACTGTGTCTCCCAGCTCTCCCCGGAGCTCTGGAGCCGTCCGGAGGCACCAAACACAAACGGAGAGGTCGGAGGCACCAAAAATAACCCCCCCTGAGGGAGCTGACCCAGATCCATTCAGATCTGCACCCAAAGCCCTCCGCCGGGGCCGAATCCCCTCCTCCCCATTGCTGTGCCCTCCTGATGCCAGCTATATATCACCCAGTATATTATGCAAATGACCCATCAGGGCGTATTACCCAAAGGGAGGGGGGCTGGCGCTGCGCTGCGTTGTCCCTGGGGCTGCCACCAGCAGCTCAGAGGGGGACGGCGGCATGGAGGGATCCGCATCGGTGCACACCTCTGTGCGGGTGCCTGGGGGCTGCCGGGGAGCGCTGCCCCATCCCTCTCCCCTCCTGTAGCTCTCAGGGACCCGCGCAGGGCCAGGTGCTCCTCCTTTGGGGTCGGCGTGCCCAGCAGCATGGGGAAGCAGAACAGCAAACTGCGCCCCGAGATGCTCCAGGACCTGCGGGAAAACACCGAGTTCTCCGACCTGGAGCTGCAGGGCTGGTACAAGGGCTTCCTGAAGGACTGTCCCTCGGGCATCCTCAACGTGGAGGAGTTCAAGAAGATCTACGCCAACTTCTTCCCCTACGGCGACGCCTCCAAGTTTGCTGAGCACGTCTTCCGCACCTTCGACACCAACGGCGACGGCACCATCGACTTCCGAGAGTTCATCATTGCGCTGAGCGTCACCTCCCGCGGGAAGCTGGAGCAGAAGCTCATGTGGGCCTTCAGCATGTACGACCTGGATGGCAACGGCTACATCAGCCGAGAGGAGATGCTGGAGATCGTGCAGGTACGCGGTGCCCGCGGTGGTCCTGGGGGCCGGGTGGCCATCCCCACGCACGCCCCTTGCCCAGACCGCAGCCCGGTGGCTGCAGTGTCAGAGGGGAAGCGCTGAGGCTGATTTGGTGGCACCTCACTGGGCGCTGTGGGAGCAGCTCCCATCCATCTCCTGTGAGACGGCTGCTGCCCACCATCTGCCCCAGCTCTGCTGGGAGCTGAATCCCTGCATGGTCTGGGACCCGGCCCTGGTGCGGGAAGCCCTCTGTCCCCATCCTCGGGTCGGTGGCAGTGGGCACTGTCCCCATCGGTGTTGTCCCCATCCCCGCATCCCTTTCTCAGGCCATCTACAAAATGGTCTCCTCTGTCATGAATATGCCCGAAGATGAATCGACTCCAGAGAAAAGAACGGAAAAAATCTTCCGACAGATGGATACTAATAACGACGGTAAATGAGAGGGGAAGGAGAGGATTAAGGGAAAGGTCTCATGGTTAAATCCGGGGGTCTTAGAGGGAGCTGTGTGCTCACTGATTAAATGTTGCACGGTTGGGGGGAGCTCTGGCAGTGAGGGGCTCGGGGTGCTGATCGCACATGGGGGGCAGCCGGTGGGTGGGGGGTGTCCCCAGGTGCCCCCGTGTGCCTGGGTGGGCTGGTGGCTGCTGCACTGAGCCGTGTCTCCCTGCAGGCAAACTGTCCCTGGAGGAGTTCATCAAAGGTGCCAAGAGCGATCCGTCCATCGTGCGCCTGCTGCAGTGTGACCCCAGCGGTGCCGGGCAGCTCTGAGCCCCCCCACGGTCCCCACAGCCCCCACCGCCCCCTCCTGCCACCACCACTCGTCCCTGCCATCCCCACCTCCATGTCCCCATGGGGAGAGCACCAGGAGTGCGGGGCAGCATGGCAGAGCCACTGCTGCTCCTCTGATGGGCACAGGGACGCGGCCAAAGGGATGAACCATGGTTGCTCGCGGCCACCCCAGCACCCCCCAGCATGCAGACACTGCCACACCAGCCCCCTCCCCACAGCCAGAGTGTACGTGGGGCCATGGGCAGGGGCTGTGCTTTCGGTCTTTTAATACCTGCAAAATAAAGTGCGTGTCAGTGCAGTCAGCAGAGGGAAAAGGCTCTCCTGTAAGCTCTGAATCCAACCTTCCTTGCAGCAGTACCAGGGCAGTAATGGTGGACTCACGTCCTGGCCAGCAGCGAGCAGCATCCGGCGCTCAGTGCTGCTCCATGGCTGCGCTGTGCTGTGGGGTGGGCACTGGGATGGGGACCGGTCCTGTGCCCCACTCAGGGCTGGAGATGTTTCTGTGCTGTCCGGGATCTGCGAGCTCACACAGCCCAGTGCCAGTGGGAGAGGGCTGCAAGGAGCCTGGAGATGGAGAGCTTTGGGTGGACAAACCCTGCCCCCCACCCGGCAGGGGGGCACGGAGTGGGATGGCGACTCATAGAAATGCAGGTGGGAGCAGAGGAGTAGTGTGGGGTGAGGGCAGAACACTGCAGAGCAGAGCATGGGGCCGTGGTGGGAGCTCTGGTGATGAAGATGAGGAGACCGGTGACAGGGAAGATGAAGACCCTTTGGTTGCTGCTGGGATCATGGTGGTCTGGGAAGGAGAGGGGCTGGGCACTGCGGCTGCATAATGCAGGGACACCCTGGGGATGCACCATGCTGGAGGGGACAAGGCAGTGCAGGGCAGCCCAGCACGCAAACCACTGCTCCTCTTCCTCGAGGAGATGCTGCAGGCTGAGATGTGCCCCTTCCCTCTGGTCTGTGGTGGTGCTTACAGACCCCCAAAGGCACCATGAGGAGGACTGCACCGTGCGTCTGCATGAAGGATGGGCTGGATGCGAGGTGAAGGACAACCAGAGTCTTTATTCAAATAGTCCTTAGGACGGTTGCAGACGTACAGACACACATACATATTTACACTCGTACGCACCTCACAGAGCTTGAACCAATAAATTAAAACAAAAAGAGGGTGGGGGGCATGTTTTCCTTTATCCTTTTTTGTCACGTAAGAAACAGCAGCTCCCCGAGGCGAGGTGGGGGCTGCAAGGAGAAGCCACAGCCACAGCCCTGCCCCGGCAGATGCGATGACAGCAGCGCGCTTTGGGCAGGAGGGCACCTCACACCCGGGCTTCGATGCACTCCAGTGTGAGCATCTCGTCCAGCCTGCGGCCCTCGGCATGGGCACAGTGGCTCAGGTGGGCACTTGGGCTCTCAGCACCTCTGGCGCTGGGGGTCTGCGGGCAGGGGGCCGCGCTGCGGGAGCGGGGGGAGCCGCAGTCGTCCGAGGTGAGGTCGGGCACGTCGTCAGACTGGCTGTCCGAGCTCTCCAGGTCGCTCCGTATGCTCTCAGGCTGTGCCAGGGTGATGTCCCAGGTTTTGCTGGCAACGCAGTCCTTTTGCTCACAGCTTTGGTGTTTGCATGTCGGCTCCTGCTCACCATCCTCCTCTTCCTCCTCCTCCTCTCCCTCCTCCTCCTCCTCTTCCTCATTCTCTGCCATTTGGGTGTGGACGTGCAGCGAGTCCTCCGTGCTGCTGCCGCTGGCCAGCTGGTAGTGGCTCGGTTTGGCCTCGATGTCCACCTGGATCTCCATGTTATTGCACTCCCTGCACAAAGAAGCGCCCCTGTGTGACTTGGCTGCAGCCCGGGGCACCCATGGGCGCCGCAGCGCAGCGCAGGAGGTTCGTGCTTCCACTCCTGTGCCGGCGCAGCACCAACGCAGCCAGCAGCCACCAGGGAGCAGCCTGCTGCACCGCACCACCCACCACAGCGCAGACATTTCCAGGATGCCCACACCACACACCTGTCCTGCGGGTTGTAGGAGCTGATGATGGAACCGGCCATGGCCCGCGTGCTGGCGTTGTCGCTGATGGCCCCCAGGCTGACGGAGTCCTTGGGGAAAATCTCCTTCTGGACGTCTGCCTGCACCTCCAGCCTGTGGGAAAGGAGAGGGCTGCTCAGAAATGCCTCAGGTGGTCCTCAGGGGGCACCAAACGGTCCCTGTGTGCCACGGGGTGCATGAAGGATGTGGTTGCCCCATGCCTGGAGGTGTTCAAGGCCAGGCTGGATGGAGACCTGCACAGCCTGAGCTGCTGCAGGCCACCCAGACCATGCAGGGGCTGGAGCAAGGATGGCCTTCAAGGTCCCTTCCAACCCAAACCACTCTATGGTTCTGTGGACAGCAAAAGGCTCAGTGCTGGCCCAGCTTGGCATAGCAGTGTTAGACACCAATGGCTCCCCTTGTTTCATTTAATTTTTGGCTCCATTTAGGTAAACTCATTTTGTTTTCCATGTCAAAGTTGAAACAGTGTTTGTATCCATGACTCATGCAATTCCTGAGAAGAACAGCTTTCCACAGAAGCAGCATGTGGCTCTGTCTTGGCTGCCGTATCAACACGTCTCCAATTACTCAGCAGCCAAGCTGAGAAGGAAACCATGGTGTAAAACTGTAGTGCAACCTCCCAACTTGGAAAGCAGAGCCCTACATGAAGCTGCTCGGCCAGCACAGCCCTGGGAACCCCATCCCCTTCTCCTGCCCCATTCACCTGCTGTATTTCCCTTTGCCTCCTGAGAGCACGCCGCCGCTCAGCGTGCCGCCCGACAGCGCTGCAAAGCTGGCTGTCTCACTGTAGTTGCTCTGCATGACGCTGAGCCCATCCGTGGGGCTCCCACTGGTGCTCAGCACGCTGGTCAGCCCCTCGATGCTGCTTTCACCAATGCTGGGGTTCTTCAGGGCTCGCCAGGCATCGGCCACTGTGGGGGAGGGACAGCAGGGAGTCAGGGAAATTCTTCACTCAGAGGGCAATGAGGCACTGGCCCAGGGTGGGTGCCCCATCCCTGGAGGTGCCCAAGGCCACGGATGGGCCCTGGGCAGCCTGAGCTACGGGCAGCCAGCCCACAGCAGGGGTTGGGACTGGATGATATTTAAGGTTCCTTCCAAGCCACACTATGATTCTATAATTCTATCTCCTCCTAGTTAAACTGAAGTAAGCTTATGTTCAGATCTGGGAGCTATGCAGGCCCCCGTCTCCTCAACACAACAGGCAGTGAGAGGGTCCTGCTTCGCCCTCCCCATCACACTACCTGTGATCGGTCCGTCGTCTTCATCAAACTCGATCTTCACGCCCTTCCCATTGGCAGTGCTGACCCCGCAGCCCCCGCCGCGGCACAGCGAGATGGGCACGACGCCGTAGACGTAAGCCAGCATGATGGGCACTCCGATACCTGCAGAGTGAAGAGGAGCTGAAGGCCGAGCTCTGCTGGGCAGACTCTCTGGGTTGGGACTTCCAGCCCTGCTCACGCTGGAAGGGAACCACGCAGTGCCTGCTTACCAACACTGACAGCAGCGATGACCGGAGAGGCGATGACAGACAAGGTGACCCCTCCAGTAATGGCCAAATTCCTCTTGTGCTTGGAGGTTTTCTTCCCCTCATACCTGCTGTGGATCTGAGGGAAGGACAGGCACTGGGTGAGAACGCAGACACTGGGAGACACTATGAGCCCCCACCATGGGGTGTGCCAAGAGGGCTCCTCCTCCCAGCTCAAGGTTTGGGCACAATGTGACATCTGAGGAGATTCAACCACCGGCCACCGCCTCCTCTCCCCATACAAAGCCCAGGAGATAAGACAGGGCTTAGAAAACGCAACCGAATTTGGGTTCTACGAAGAGACCCACCCTCCCCGTGAGCCCAATTGCTGCTCAGATGCCTGGAGCACACAGAATGCCCCGAGCTTGGATCTCTCTGCTCCCACCGCGTGCTTTGCCACCTTTACCTTTCTCCCGACATAGACAGGGATGCCAATGACCATAGCAGGAATGGCAATGCCAGCAATGAGGGAAATGCCTACAGGAGCGCCGATCAGCGTGCCCAGCTGCCAGAGAATCTTCTTCTTGCGACTCCATGGCTTTTTGCCCCAGAATGTACAGCCAGATGGGCTTAATGGAAGGAAGAAATGACATTAAAACTTGAGCAATCCCTGAGAAACCCTAAGCCAACTTCCACAGGAACAAACCCAGAGCTTAAGGAGTAGGTGAACAACACAAAAAAGGTTTCTCCCCCATTCTGATTAATCTGGCCCTCGAGGTGATTATCACACCACCAGGACTGTGTTCAGTGACACGGCCTTTGAGGTCCCTTCCGACCTCAGCCATGCTGAGTTTCATAACCCAGCACGCCACAAAGCTCTCAAATGCCATCGCATCAGGAGGGGCAGAAGAGCCTCCACTCTACCACAAGGTGGGAAGGAAGCCCAAAACTTTGGGTCAGAAAGAAGAGAGTTTGGCCAACGGATTCTTGGAGAGGCGCGAGGATGGGAAGCAAAGCACCTGAGGTAGTGCAGGTCGGAGATCTCCTTCATGCACAGCCAGCAGAACTCACAGCCACACACCGCACACGTCATGTGGTTGCAGCTCCCGTCGTTCATCTTGATGATGTAGGCACTGCAGCGCGGGCACGGCTTGATGTCGTCTGCTGCGGGGGAAGAGGGCATGGGGTTGAGGTGTGTGAGCACGGGGGGTTTCCTTGTTACGCCCGGAGCCTTTGCTTTGGATCACCTTTGCTAGCACAGAGGGTGGGGATGGTACAACCAGTTGGTTGTACCCTTGGTTTTTCTTTACTCTGAGAAGGTAACAGCGATGAGACAGCACCCACCAAAGCGATTTGCTTGGATAGAAAGGTCTGGAAGCAACAGCCCTTGTAAAAGCTCTCTCTGGCCTTGATGGGATGTGTTTCAGGGCATGCTTCAGTGCTGGGAACAAGTCATTCCTGCTCTGTGCTAGCCAGGACAACAGGGTAGGTCAGAATCATTATTAAATTGCTTCACAAAGGTGATTCATGGGCCAGGAGCAGCAGAGCAACTGGGGCAGCAAGGCATGGAGGCCTCTGCCCTGGCATTTGGGAGCAGCCATTGGGGCTGGGGCTGCAGAGCCGGGTGCTGTGATGCCCTGACAGGGTGGGGGTCCTCCACCTCCCCCTTCATTCGAGCACCATCTGGTCAGATTACGCAATGGCTGTCTGTGCTACGGTGCAGATTGGCAGCCTCCAACCCTCAGCAACATGAGATCCAGCTGCTGAGAGCCTGGCTCACACCTCATTAATCACTGCACCCAAATCAGAAGGAATGGGGTGGGAAAAACCAAAGAATCTCCTGTTCAGTGGCTCAATTCCTCCTGGCTGGGATCTCCTTTAGAAGGGTGAAAAAGCTCAGGAACTGCTTTGCATTCACTGCTTTGTACCGCAGCAACCACACTGTCCCTCATCAGGGCTCTACAACCAGAGCACGGGGCTGAGCCACCTCTGGGCAGCCCCACTCTGAGCACAGGAACCAACACGACGGGCACTGCAGTGTGCTGTGTCTGGGGATAGGGAGGAATGGGGAGAAATGGCCTCAGTGCCCACTCCCAGAGTCACCACAGCTATTTTTAACAAGCTCTGTGCACACAGCAGCCCCCACCAGGCAGTGCTGGAGGCTGTGGGTTGGCATGTTTTCTGTGCTTGACATTATGAACACCTCATGGGAGCCTCCCCAAACATGGACAGGCATTAATACTACATTTTCTGCAAACTGGAACTCGCAGCTGTAAGAAGCACCTATTTGTTCAACATCTAGCTCAGTAAGAAGCATTCAAGATCAAAGCAGCCACAAGCATTGCTGGGGCGGATGAGGAGAGCTGAGGAGGAAGGACCCGAGCACGTCACCTCTCCTGTCCCATTTTGCATCCTGATTTCTATAGCAGCCCATCAGATTTGTTCTGGGCAATGCCTCCCAGCTGCACAGCTGGAGACCCTCAGCTGTACCCCTGAAGTGGAAATGCTGAGTCATGGCCTGAGGCAGTGATGGAGCACCTGGTGGGAAGGCAGGGCCAACCCAGGGCAGCTCAGGTACATGCAGTGCTGCTGAGCAATGAAGGGCCCAGGATGCAGCCCTTCCCAGCCCTCCTTTAAGGGTTGGCAGTGGAGGTGAGGATCTCTTTGGAGATCTCTGCCTCCCTGAGGCCTGCCGAAAGCAAGCAGCTTCTTTCCTTTGTTTCTGTGGCTGCTGCATTTGAGCAAAGTCCTCGCTCGCTGCAGCCCAGGACCTTACTGCTCTGCTCTCGTTGCTGTGCTTTCCACCACATCCCAGCCCCAGCCCTACCCACACCTCGCAGCACACACTGACCCCAGCTCCATGAAGCCCTACCTGGCCCGGACTCCTGCCCGTAGCTGAGCCCTGACGTGTGCTTGGTGCGCACGCGGAGCGTCTGGGCGCGCTGCTGCCGGGCCATGTCGCACGTCTGGTTGGGGTGCCATATCTGCTTGCAGTGGTAGCAGAACTCCGTCTGGCAGCCGTCCCGCTCACAGGTCAGCTTGGGGCAGCTGGCGCAGCCGTAGGCAATAACAGCATAGCTGGGGAGGAAGATGTGGAGAGTCAGAGAACAGCAGCAGTGCCCAGCACGGCCCTGCGGCCGTCGGTGCTGCCCAGGTGTCCCGAGGCTCTCACTGCAGGGTGCTGCACCACCCTGTGCTCTGACACGTTCCCGCTGTCCAGTCCTGTGCCTCGCACCGCAGGGCCTGAAATTAAGAGCTGCTAATTGGGTTACTTGGGGCAGCTTCCTTTATACAGACAGTTTGCAATATTGAGTTCTCTCCTTGATAAGCACTGGCAGCTCTCACTGTCGATTTCCCCTGATCGATGCTCACCCTGCCTGCCCTCTCTGCTGATCCAGGCTCTGATGCTCCCTTCTGCAGCTCAGCAGCTGTAGGACAGCCAGGTGTGAAGGTGGGTGCATGGCCGGAGGGGTTAGGAGGGCTGAAGTTGTGCCAGGCACAATGATCCTGCACAGGACTGCACAGACACTAATGATCCTGCTTCTGGATTAAGCCCAAACTGGTGTAAAACCAACAGAATGAGGGCAGGGAGCTGGAGCATCAGCCCCTCCTGACAGCACCGCAGTGTTCCTCAAGGAAGAGTGGGCACAGAACACTGCACGGCGCTGACCTCCACCCCATGGGCTGAGGGCTTCCAGCACAGGGTGCCAACCATCCTCAGCATTTTGGTCAGTGGTCAGAGGAGAACAACTCCCATTTAGGGTTTTATATTTAGAGCTCGTACAGCTCAAGTTGTGTTGCCTCTTCTCAGAGGCTGCAGCGTGAGAACCGCCGAATGTGTCATACCACAATGATTCACATCCCGTGGGAGTTGGAGCAACTTCTTCATGCTGGGGTACGAAATAATTGCCAAAGAAACACTGCTGGGCAGAGCGCGGGGTTGGAGGCACGGCGGTGGGTTTGCATCAGCCCATCCTGGGGGAGGTGGGACGAGGGCGGTGCGGGGCGACGGCCCTGGGCCCTCCTGTGTGACTTTGGGAGGATCCTGCTGAGCATCCTCACTGTGCCACCACCACACAGCACTGCCTGTGAGCAGCCCACAATGCGTGGAGCAGCTTCACGCTCTGGGTTGACCCCTCGTAAGAGATTTAGGGTTTTTCTACATACTCCCATGAGAAATGAAATCCTCCTCGTTTACATTTCGTTCCTGGAACTGAAGCAACAAACAGCAAGAACGAGCCCACAAGCCTGAAACCTACACAGCTTTCTCTATGAGAGAAAGGAAGAATGGCTCCAAAGTCAAGGTCAGCGAGAAAGGAGCTCTCACGCAGGATGTGGCAGCCGACACATCCATCCCCACCTGACCTCCCTCCGTTAAATGGACTCTTTTTGGCTCAGCCCAATGTAGTTGAAAGGGGAAACTGGCACTGAGTGCCTTTCTGAGACCCCAGCAGCCAGGGCTGCCCAGACAGCCACGGCCACGCTCTGCTCCTGGGAAGCCTGAGCCCCGCAGCACGCTCAGCCCCATTCACATTGCTCAGCCCACACAGCACAGCGGGCTTAAAGGTTCTGTTGTTCTCCACAGCCGGCTGATTGTAGCAGGGAGGGGTGAAAACGCTGCAAATACAGAAAATTATGTGTATTGTGAGTGACGGTGCATCCACTGCCCAGCGTTCCCATGGCAACACGCGCTGTGTTGTGTCGGCACTCCTCCTCCTGCACAGCACAGCTCTTCCGTTTACGAAAGACTGCAGTAGGTGTGCAGCACAGGATGCTGCGCCGCGCACCAGGCTGGCAGCTTCCACCGTCCCACAGTGCAGCTCCCAGCAGCAGCGTCCTGCCCAGCAGCGCTGTGTGCCACGTTCCTGCTGGGCATGGTGCAGTGCCACCACTGTGGAGGGAAAGCCCACAGTAAATAATTCATAGCTCACTCTACATAAGCACAAGGGAAGGCACTGGGTGGGGAGAATGGATCGAGTGATTAACTCCTCCTGCTGCCGGAGGGCTGATTCCAGCAGCCTTTGTTTGAGTGCAGAGAGCCCACTTCCAAAGTGGTTTGGAGGAGGATGCCCAGCACTGCTCCCCTCACTAAGGGGCTTGCGGGTCGAGCTGCATGACACCCATCTGCCCCAACCCACAACCAGGCTGCAGCTGGGCCCCTTCACAGAGCTGACAGCACCAGGTTTGCTCCAGCACTGAGAGGAGGGGCAGCCCCTGGTGCTCAGCCTGCACGGCCTGCCCTGCCCCGGCATCACCAAACACCCGGAGCCTGGGTTTCCTGCAGATGCCAGCACAGCTGCTGGCTGCTCTCTGAAGAAACAGCCCTTGTGTAGTGCTGCTCAGAGGACCTGCAACGGGGGACCTGGGACAGGTTAACCGGTTTGCATGGGACAGCAAAGACAACACTGTGATTACATCTTCACAGCCCTCCCACCACGCTTTCCATCCCCCGCTGCCAGGTCAGACTTTCCTTTCATGTTCACACTGCCTGGAGCTGCACCTCTCACGGCAGCCTGGCTGAACTTTGCAGCACTTCTCTGAGTTCCCTGAACAAAGGCCTTTTCCGGGCAGCTTTGCCTTAAGCGTAAATAGAAACCCAGCAGAGTTCGTTCAAAGGAAAAGAGAAGAGAAAATGAAAGCAGTGCACTGATAAGTGCAGTCACCCAGGCTGGGCGGGCTGACTTCTGGACAGACAGATATTTTCTCACTTGGGCAACGGATAATGAGTCAACATCACTGCTCTGTGCCATGCAGGCATCCTTGCTGGGAAATAGGGACCGTTTACAGCTCCTCCCTCCCCAGGAAGGTGCAGCGTGCCCCTGTGCACACACTGCTGCAATACACGCGGAGGGGAAATTCTGTGCTTCCCATTTGTGCAGAAAAAGCAGGCTTTCTTTTAGATGAAGGAAATGATAGCTCAACTAAAGCCCCTTCCAATTTCCACTACGAGGTCCCCCCTAGTCTGCATTTCCACAGTTCTCAAGGCCAGATCCTGGTGTGATATATTGGTACCCCAGGCCTATCAACTCCCCTGCACGGGCCGCTGCCTGCCATGCAAAGACAGCCTGCAATGAGGGCTTTCCACAGCAATCTGCATGAACAGAAATGTGCGTTAGTGACAGCACAGCACGGGGCCAGAGCTGCCTGGGGAGCTGGCACCCAACCGGGGCAGCAGGTCCCATTGCTGCAGGCTGTGCTGGGCCTCGGGTTGGGAAGGGACAGGGGACCCCTCCCCGAGCTGTCGCAGCAGCAGCCCCTATAGGAACAGGGGACCCGTCCCGAGCCGTCCCAGAAGCGGTCCCCCACGGGGCCGCGTCCCCTCCCCGCACTCACCCGCAGTCGGGCGCCGGGCACCAGCGGCAGTCGGGGTCCGCAGCGAGGCAGCGGCGCAGCATGAACTCCTCGTATTTGGCCACGAGGTGCGGGGAGTCGCGGAGCAGCCGGCGGATGTCGGCGGGGTTGAGGCGCTCGCTGCACTCGGGGCAGCAGATGTTGACGCGGGACTCGGTGATCTCGATCCGCAGGTACTGCCGCAGGCAGGCCCCGCACGAGCGGTGCGGACACGACAGCAGGCGCGGCGCGTTCTCGGCCGGCTGCCGCACCAGGCACAGCGGGCACTCCAGCTCCTCTTCGCCGCTCCCCTCCGCCGCCGCCGCCGCCGCTGCCGGAGCCTCCTCGGGGGGCGGCGGCGGAGGGGGCGGCGGAGGGGGCGGTGGGGCCGGGGGAGCGGCGGGAGGCGGCGGCGGGGCGGCGGGCGGCGGATCGGCTTTAGCACGGCGGCGGCCGCCAGCGGCGGAGGCGGCGGCGGCGGAGAAGACGCTCTGGAAGGAGAGGCGGCGGCGGCGGCCGGGCTTCGGGCACTTGGCGGCGGCCGAGTGGATGGAGGAGGAGCGCGGCGATTCGGAGTCCCGCTCGGAGCCCATGGCGACGGGGCGGCGGTTGCCAGGCGACGGTATCGACGAGCCGCGGGCGATCCGGGAGCGCCGGGCGCCGGACACCGCGTCCCGATGGGCGCTGCAACGACAGCGGCACCGGAGCCGTGAGCGCGCCGCGCCCCGCCCCGCCAGGCCCCGCCCCGCCCACCGAGCCGCGCCCCCCCCCGTGGTTCGCCCCGCCCCCCACCCGCCCCGCCAATCACGAGGCGAAGCCGCCGCCGCCATTTTAGTTGCGGGCAGCGCCCTGGGGGGCGCGAGGAGCGCGGGCTGGAGGTGCGGGGCGGCGGTGTGTGCGCTGCTGCCGGCGGTTGTGGAGCCCCGCCGTTACCGGCACCGGCCCGGTGCTCTTCCTGCGACATCGATGGAGCTCTGGGGTCCGGCTGGAGCTTCCGTGACCGCGGGCTGCCTGGGCGGGCGGTGAGGCCGAGCTGCGGTGCCGAGGGTCCGGACGAAGGATCGCAGCCCGCAGAGCCGCTCCGCGCCTCCCGCCGCCCTGACGACCGCGCCGGGCTCTGCGTTCCCCCCCGCGGGGCTGCAACCCACTCTGCCCGCGGGGCTCCTGTGAGCCCGCAGAGACCAACGAATAGCCCAGCTGGGCGCCGCCTGTGGTTGCGGTGGGAGGTGAAGCACGGAGGTCTGCAGCGTGTGTTGAACCGGCACAGAACGGCCGCTTTCCCTGCAGGCTGCCTGCTTCGCACCGGGCGCTCTGCAGTCGTTTTGTGACGAGGCGAGTGCGGCTTCAGCGCTCTCTGGGACGTCCGCCGCTTCTCTCAGCAAAGTCCATTTGCGCAGTTTTCACGGTTTGCGCTCCCTCCCTGCCTTTCATTGCTCCTGGCGGCAGAACGAGGCTGAGCGAGCCCAGCCCGCGCTGCTGGAGGCACCTGGGTGCTGTGCTGTGCTGCAGGCTCAGAGCCTGAGCCTTTCTGTGCAGCAGAGATAACGGTGGCGCTTCTATGCTTGATAGAAGGATGAATGTAGGCACAGAGGGAGTAAATCACCTGCATGAGTGCACACGTGAAGCTTCCTTCCCTCCTACTACCCCGTCAGCTCTCCTCTTTCTTTCTGTGGTGTTTCTGTTAGTTCTGTGCCTGCCATACCCCCTCCCTTGTAGTTCTGCCTGCTGCATCCAAGTCATTCCCCAGAGCCTGTCTGTCAGCTCTCCCTCACCTCTGCTACGCTCTGCTGTTCCAGCTGCAATGCATGTGCCTTTGGCCCAGCTGCAAGCTTTGGACCGCGCTTGGGATTGGCCTCAGTGTTAAACTCTGCTAAATGGGGATTGAGAACCCTGTTACTAGCAAGCTAATTCAGCAAGAGAGCAAAGCAGTTCTCCAAAAGAGGCCAGTGGCATCATAGGGAGGCCTGGAAGCGCTTTGCCCCGAAGCAATGTGAGTTACTGAGCTCCATCCCTGCTGTGCTGCCAACTCCTGTTACCACCTTGTGTGGAGGAATGGCGATGCTGGGATGCTTCTGATGCAGAGCCCTGATGTGTGAAAGGATCCTCTCCCCTTTCACTGGTGGGAAAGGAAGGCTGGAAAAGGAGAGAAGAGGTGTTACATCAGTGTAAATCCAGATGATGTTGAAATCAGCTGTTCCTAGCTGAGATGGGTTGGGTATGAGACGCTTCCAAATGGCTGTCGCTACCCATCTGCAGCTGAGATTGTCTTGGTCTGATGATTTCACTTGAAAAATCACACTGCTGACCAAAATAGAGAAACCTGGGCAGGGCCTGTGTGTGGGACAGGGCTCCCAGACAGCACTGACAGCTCAGCCCTGCGTCCGCTGCAGCACAAGAGCAGACTGTAACTAATTGTGGGAAGGTTTCATCTCTAAAGCTCATGTGAGGCGGGCCTGAATTACCAGTAATGCAGCCACAGAGAGCAAAACCATCTGGAGTCCCTGGGAAAGGCATCAGCTCGTGATGTGCTGACAGGGCAGAAATTATTCCTCACTCCCTCATATGAAGTATTGTGATACAAGTGGGGCTGGGAGGTGGAGGGGGAGATCGGAGGGGCTCGTGCTGACTTTAGCATCATCCTCTGCCTCTCCTGCTCCTGTGCTGCTCAGATCTTTTGCCAGTCCTCACACCGCTGAGAGGATTCAGTGCTTTTAGCATTCTGGTGGATGTGGGCTTCTAACTGCCACGGTCTGGATGTACCAGCTGCCTGAAAACAAGTTCTGTGTGGCTGAGATGCTCCAGCGTGGAGTTTCCATAGCCCTGGCCAGGAGCGCGTTCCTCAGGAGGGAGCAGTTTGAAGCCGGTGGTTTGTTTTGATTCAAATTGAGATTTAAATCAAAACACGGCGTGCGGGGCTGGGACAGAGAGCACACGGAAGAAGGCTGCTGGGAGAGGAAATGATGGGAACGGCACTGACGGGAACGGCATCGGCTGGGAGGGAGGTGAGGTTAGCTGTGACCTGGGGCTGTGGGGAAGCTGGCACAAGCCTGACTGTTTAACTCAGGGACATTTTCAAATATGAACAAACAAACAAAACAAAACAAAAAAAAAGAGAATTCAAACGCTTCAGAGAACGAAACTCAGCCCTGATAGGCAAATTTGCTCTTGCTTACGCTGGCAGAAAGCTGGAATGCTGCTGCTTCAGTCAGAGCAGAGGATCCTCAGCAGAGCAGAGGATTTGTCACGGGCAGCTTTTACAGCTGCCTGAAATGCTGGATCTCCCAGGGAGGCTCCCAGCAGCAGCACAGGGAATGCTGCCTCTCAGCACCGGTTGCTGCCAATGGGCGCTGCTCTGCACGGCTGGGGCGATGGGAGCTGATGTGCATTGAGCCCACCTCAGGGGCACAGGGCTGCCTTCCAGGAACTGCCTCGGCTGCCCGCACCCTGAAAGTCCCTGTGGAGGAAAGTGGCTGCTCTGACACAGGCTTCGGGGAGGAAGAACCCTGGTGATGTAATGAAAACTCCCCTCTGTAATTCAGAGAGTGAAAGCAGAGGCTGGCTTCCGAGAAGGGCTTGTGAAACTGCTCTCAGACTGGGAGTATTTGCATGGAGGGCAGGGCTGTGCTGTGGCTGGGAATGTTGCCGCAGTGGGGCCCTGGCAGACGAGCACCAGCTTTGGTTTGCTGCTGAGGAAACAGAAACTCCCACTTCTACCGTGTCCCCTTCGCCTGCCCCCTCCCCCCTTTCCTGGTTACTCAGATATCTGGGGAATATCCTCCTCCTGTCACTGGTCTGCAGGACAGACAGAGTTCAATCTGCCCAAAACCTCCTGGTCGTTTTGGCACTGATTGTGAGTCCCTCCCTCAAACGTCCCTGGAAGTACACAGGTTCTTCTCAGGGTTTCTCCCTCTTCCCCCAAACGAACATGCAGTTATTCATGGGTCACCGGCTGTGCTTCAGAGCAGATGGAGTTCAGAGGAAATCCAGCTCATGTTGCTGCCCTCCAAAATGGCCACATCTGGGGTGAAATGGGACAGGAGGGGAGTGGCTTTACACCAGGAGCTCAAACTGCGGAGTTCTTCCTTGTTGCTGAGCAGGAACACTCTGGAATGACTCAGCTCTGGTTTCTGGGCAGGCTGAGACCTTTGGCCCTGCTTTGGTGGCACAGCCAGGGCTCCTGAAGGGTTCTAGGTGCAATGAGGTGCACCATGCAAACAACCCTGAGAGGCTCAGCGTCAAGAAAGAGGTGTGAGGGAGTCGGACCATGCAGCACAAGCGGAGTTTTAAGCTCAGTGTTGACCCCATCTTGGCTCCTTGCCCCATTGCTCAGGAGCGTGTGGGCCTCCGGCGTTCCTCCAAGTGTCCCAGCAGAGCAGGATTGGCCGCTGTGGGCTGCGAGAGGTTCCCACCCTGAGAGCTCTGAGATGAGCAGCGAGGGATCCTTTGTATACATGAGGTAGCAGCTGCGTATCCAAGAGCTGAAGTTCACTGGGGTCATTTTCTGTGCAGCCCTGGGGAGCCGCTGGTTTGTAATGACAGTGCACTCTGATCATTTCTCAGATGGAGATGCCATTAGCAGACGTTTATTTCTCTCCAGGGAAGACAACAGTGGCTGGGGAGGGCTGTCCCCAGTGTGCCAACTCTCTGGACTGATCTCGTTAGTTCGTGTCCTGTTCGCCTCCTGCGGTCCCATGAGACGTGTTGAGGGAACAAAGAGATGATTCTGCTTGATTCCCTTTTTCTCTGCAGGACTGACAGGGACTGGCATTCTTTTAAATGAAGAGCAAAAGACAGAAGAAGGGAGCCTTGGGCTCAGGAATTCAAGGCTCCTTCCATCGGATTCTGGTTTGCTCTGTGGTTGCATCCCCTCTCCCCTCCATCTCCTCATCCTACTCTGCTCTCCCGTAACACCCACACATACTGCAGACAATCTTCCACTCCCTGCTGTGACTTTCCATGGAAGATGCTGTCATGTGAAATCCCGGGAGGGAGTTGCCACATGGAGCACTGTGAAAGCATCGCACATCTCCTGCAGAGCAGGCTTGCAGATGGAGGAATGCTGTGCTCCCCCTCCTCGAAATCCTGAACACTTATGAGGAGGGGTGGGGGTTGCGGGGAATCATCTTGTAAGCTTGGGAGCCACCTACGCACATGGCAAGGCTTGTCAGCAGCTGACAAAAGAGGTGGGAGGTGGGGAGATCTGAGGGGGAACAACTTGGGGGTTCAGTGCCCATGTGGCTCAGCATCCTGTCTCCCCAGGTCTCAGCCAGACGGGCCATGGGCCTGGCCCTGCTGCGGATACACGCGTGCCAAAAGGAGACCCTGAGCAAGGACGTAGAGATAAATGCTGTCTGCTTCAGTGATGACGTAAAGGTAGGGAGCATTAAGCAAGTGCTTATAATAGTAATCTGATACGCTTTTCACCTCCACAGAAGCATTTCCTTTTGTTATAAAAGCACAGGCTGTTCTGATTTGCTTATGTATCGGCTGTCCTGCACACTCTCTGTACAGCTTTGGTGATAAAAGTGAGATCGCTGCTCTCAATTCACTCTTCCTGGTGACCAGCCGTCCCTAATGACACAGGATTTATATCTGAGAAGGTTTAGCCAGCAGGGTGCTACCATCAGGAGTGCTGGTTTGATCCCTACAATACAAAGAGGCAGCCAGACTCCCTCCTCACCCGAGCTGTTAAGCAGACAATTACGTGTTTGGTGTTGGCATAAACACAGGCAAATTAGTCACTGGAGAAAACCCCCAGTGCCTGTGACAGCTAGCTGTGGTTAAGAGACAGTGGGGGTGACAAACACCTCTGGCAGCCACCTGTCTGTGACACTGGGGAGAGAAAGAGACACAGCGAGGCTGGAGCCCAGCGCTGCCTCAGGAGCCTCTCCTTGTGATGACAGCGATGTTTTGGAGAGCTCAGCACCTTGCAGGGTTTGAACAAACCTGGCCACAGCAGGGATAGCAAAGATCGAGGTGAAACCTTCAGGAAGACCATTTGTGGGGAAGTGGGGAAGGGTTCGTTTTGCCCTCAGACAGCAGATGCAGAGAAGTGACATGCTGGCACAGAGCTTGTCTTCTGCAATGAGTGCAGAGTGAGGCACTGGCCTGATTTCCAGGAAAGGAGAACAGTGTGTCACATAGAAAGCATTGAAAAGACCTGAAGCTTCTGCCTCAGCTTTCTGTCTCGCTCCTGCAGACACATGGCTGCTCGGGAGTTCAAAAGGCTGAACTGGAGACTGTCCCCTAGGTGGCACAGGGCAGGAAGCTGTGGCTTCTCTCCTGCAGAGCGGTTGTTGGTGCACAGAGGTGGTGTCCCTGTCTCTGCTGGGGATGCCTGCATGGCTCAGCATCTTTTTACAGAGCTGACCTTTGCAGTAGTAGTGTGAGAGCTGGAGCTGGATAGAAGAGCTTGGTGTGAGGCAGTAGCTTTGGTGCCCCAGAAGAGATGCTATGCTGGCCGTCCTTCAGCAGCATCTTAAAACCTCACAGCATCTCTGACATCCTTTCCAGCTTGTGCACCTTGCAGACAGGTAGGGTTGGGCACACTGTGTTTCCTCCACCCAACCCACCCACTTCCTATCTTCTGCAGGCATGACAGCTAGTGAGTTAATCCTGCAGGCCATAAACTAAGCTGTATTAGCAGACACCATCTGTCCTTTTTCATTTGCTGATGCACGACCTATTTTGCTGTGTAGTGGAGCAGGCGCTGCAGTTTCAGGGCTTGCATATTACAGCGTCCGTGCTGCCTGGGTATAATCCAGAGCTCTCAGTGACCTGCTAGTGGGAGAAGGCCCAGCAAATTGAGTGCCAGGGACCTGCTGTCACAGGCAGGTGGCGGCTGGGGTTTGTCTCTGGGGCTGCTTGGCTTCAAAGGAGTTTTAGCCCTGATGCCACAAAGCACGAGATGACATCTGGGAAGAGAAAAGTTTGTGGGTGACTTCTGATGACAAGAACACAACTCCCGTCAGTGCAAGCAGTCCTTATGTGGAGCCCCTTCAGCAACGCTGTGTCTCACTGCTCTGTCTCAGAGGCAACGCTCCCAAAGCATTCACCACCTCCAGAAGTGCCACCGTAGAGCTTATTTTCACACTGAAGTCAGATTTGGGGGAACAGGCCCCTTGCTGTACTCCATACACCAGGCCGTGCCACGCTGAGCTTGGGTAATTCCTTTGCTTTATGGAAGCTGAGCAATGGCAATCACAACAGGATGAGGAAAGACAGGAAGAGAATTCTTCCCTGGTTTCTCTGTGGAGATCTTATCACATCTTGGAGCAGTCTGATGACCCTTGTCTGGGTGCAGAAGTACAGATGCTATTAAAGGTTACAAAACCACCAGGATATTTCCAAGCCAGTTATTGTACTTAACTCAAGAATTCTCAAAGCAGTTCCAAAGGTTAGCATCTGACTTAATGAAGCCGCATTTCCTTCTGAATTTACCAACTTTTCATTTAAGTCAACACCAGTGGCAGAAATTTTCCCTGAGATGTGAAATGAAGAGTGAGGAAATTTTGTCTCTGTGCCGCTGGGAGACAAGAAGGGAACTGAGCACAGTGGGGTTTGGTGCTGACATGTATTTGCTACCCAGCTGCTTGCTGTCGCATAGCGGGGTCCCAGAAGCAGGCTGGGAGTTTTCAGCTTCCTGCCTCACCCAGCAGAAGTGGAAGACGGAGGGAAGGAGTTACTCAGCCTGACCTTGGCACTAGCCAGACAATTGCTTTCTGAATTAGCTCAGCTGCACCATTTGGGATTTCCCAGAAACGCTCAGCTTGCTGGGCAGGGCGGCCCTTTGTGAATCTGGCCAAGCTTTGGATCCCCACGGCTCCCAGCAGCAGTGACTCCTGCTGTCTCCTTCCTGTCTTCCCTGAGCTCTGTACCACAGGCAATTGCGTGGGCTCTGGGTCTGATGTGACAAGAAATAACGACTGCCTTGTGAGATGCCATGACGGCGTCCCTCTGCTCTGCCGCTAGGTGTGATCTTCCTCGTGTGCTGTTGGGATGGTAGCTGGTGTCAGGAACACTTTCCTTGCAGTCTGACAGCTTGCAGAGTAAATCCCTCCAGCAAGACAGATCCCAGGGCTTCTTATTTCTTTCCCAGTATTTTGGGAGGATAATTGGCTCAAGAATTTTCTAGATCTGGGGCAAAAAAATAAACATCCCCCCTCTTCACAGGCCAGAGCCATGGGCCTCTCGTGTGCTGTGCGAGGAAAGGGAGCTAGGAAGGGCAGTGCTTCACCAGGACTAGAATGTACCCAGATCTGTGACAGCAGGAGGGAAGAGGAAGAAGCAGCCCGTGCGGTCAGCCCTGGAAGGGGCAGTTCCTGCTGAGAACTGGCTGGGGAATGTTCCCATTTTCATAACCAGCAACAGCTGTGAAAAGGGGAAAGGAGTGATTCTGGTCCCTCCAGCAGCCAGGATGGGGAGAGCAGTGTGGTGCTGCCAGACTTCTGGCCCAGCAGCAAGGAAAATGCGTGTCATTTTCCAGAGGGCTGAGCCAACGCTGACCAGGTGGGAAATGTATGAGCTCCTGGCTGAAAACTGGCTCAGTCAAAGTTCTCTTGTCTCAGATGTGATCGTCTCTCAGCCTGATACTTGGCTGCCAAGCCCCTGCCCTTGGCCTGGCTCAGACTGCAGCTGCTCTTCCAACAGTCCTGTGTACCATCCTCTGCTGTGGCGCTGGAGCAGAACAAGATGAGCAGAGGAGAGGGAAGCTGCAGCAGTGTAGAGTAAATGCCGAGTCACGGCCTGAGGCAGTGATGGAGCACCTGGTGGGAAGGCAGGGCCAGCCCAGGGCAACTGTTGGCGAAAACAGCCCTATTTTCACGAACCAGAGGCATTCTGGCTTTACACAGCCTCCCTTTGCATTTCCCTGCCCCCCGCAGTCAGGCATATTTGGGGAAAAGCCTCTCAAGGCAGTGCTGACTCCTGGGCTTCCTGCTGGGATGTGCAGCTCGGCTGCAGCAGCGTGCAGGGTTCACATCGCTCTGCTTTCTGCCCCAGCTGTTCTGACCTGCTTCCCCTGGCTTCACAACCAGCACCCAGGGGTGCTGCCCAGTCCCAGCATGCAGGATCAGTGCTATCAGCATGGGATGAGCACCAAAACTGCAGCTGGAGAACGTGGCAGTGGACGGGGAGCAGAACCCTGTCTCTGGGCTGTGGACCAGGAACGCCTCTTTCCCGCCTGAGCAGCCAAGGCTTTGAGCCCTGCCAAAGCCCAGTGTTTGCTCCTGCATTTGGTGTGCGAGAGATGGCAACGAAGGCATACGTGAGGCAGAAAGAGGAGTCCTGTGAAGAGGGGAAGCAGGTTTCTCTTGAGTCTTTTTGTGATCTTGTTTGGTTTGGAAATACTGGAAGCGAGAAGAGATGCTGGCAGTACGCAGTGAGGGTGTTTCTGTTGTCCCAGGGGCAGAACTAACGGAGATCTCCTTCAGTCAGAGGAGCCCAGAACTGCTGTCCAGCCATTCACCACCTGGGACGGAGCCAGTGGAAATCCAGCTCCAGGGAGCCGAAGCCTTTGAGTGTTTGTGAGGAAGTGCTGCTCACAGTCGTGGAGCCTTGCTATGGGCACCTTGTCTTGCAGCCCTGGTCTTGCCCTGCACTGGGCCTGCTGTATGACAGGAAGCTTTTCTTCTCTTGGTAGCAGCCCAGCCAAGTTCTGGAGCCTGTGGGCTGGGATTTATGTCAGCAGTGCGCTTGGCCACATGAATCCCATTGACTCCGTCCTCATCACCTTCTTTGAAGAAGCAAGCAGAGAGAATGAGCTCTTGGAGCAGAACCAAGAGGGGCTGAGACTGACAGGAGTCAGATGACTTTGGCAGCTCCTCCGTGTGCTTCCAGCCTTTCCCAGATAGTTTCAAAAAAAACAAAAAAGATGCTGGCAGTAGCTAAAAAAGGAGCGAAGTCCTATGTGAGTAAGTTGGGTAAGAGTGCGCCTAAATTTTCCCCCAGAGATGACAGTGAAGGCCAGGTTTAGTTAGAAATGCTGGTTTAGCTAAATATTTTCATTAAGGAACAGGGAACTATTGATTACTCAAGTAACCTCAGCTATTAAACAAATGGGAGCCTCAGCAGAGGGAAATTCCAGCCTAGGTTTGGGGAGATGACAGAGGGGAGCCCAGGGCAGCACTGGGAACGCAGTGACCTGCACTCCTGGGTGCACAACTGCCCTGCTGCACTCACAGGCACTGGGGAAGGGTGAAGGCAAACAGGGCAGGCGCCTGTGTGTGCCTCTGCCAAAGGAACTGGGAAACATTCTCTGCAGCGGAGTCGTGGCCAAGAGAGACTGGAACAGGAAGGATTAGAATGTCCAGCAGGACCTGGCTCAGCTCCCAGCGCCCTTGTTGGACCCTGGCACAAGGGCGGCTCCCCATGGTGCCCCAGCCCTCTGCAGAGCCTTGCAGGTCCACAGCCCAATTTCTCAGAGGGCGTTTGTTGCGAGCTGGGTGCCAACAGCCAGCAGAGCACAAGCTCCCAGCGCATCACCTATTGCATTCTGGAGAGGTGGAAATATCTGCCCTTCTACCTCCCTCACAAAGACCACAAGAAGTGCCACAAACAGCCCTCGTGCCGAGCAGTGACGGCCCACGGCAGGGACAAACACCCACGAAATACAGCACAGCTGTGGAAGAGAGATCGCGTGAAGGCACTCAGGGCTCGCTGGGGACACTCAGCTGCTTCAGCTGATGCGCAGATGCCGGGCTGTGTAATATTCACATGATCATCCCCTCTGCAGCGTAGGCAAGTTATAGGGTGAACAAAAGGAACAGTGGGGAAGGTCAAGGACTTGGAGGGGCGACTGGGGCTTTCTGCTTGTAGGCGGTTCTGGCGCTGCTCCCCTGCTAATTTTGAATATCCTTGAAAAAATCAAGATGAAACACAACCTAGAAGCAGCCCGAGCTGTGTGTGCAGTTCCGCATGGCCAGCAGCTGCCTCAGGGACTGGAACTGCAGAAAAGCAGAGTTAACCCTTCCCGAGCTGCAGCCAGCACAGGCAGAGTCCCATTTGGGAGCTCCTGGGGCCTCCCTTCCACCCCAGCTGCTCCGTGCGGCTCTGCAAGCTGGCAGGAGCTGCTGCCAGAGCCTCTCCCCCCTCTGTGCCCACGTCAGAGGCACGCAGCACAGCTGACTGCGCAGCCACCTGGGTGACAGCGCTGCCACCTCTCCTCAGCCTCCCCTCTGCTGAAAGCTGCTGTGGGGGGGCCTCCAGCACAGCACTGCTGCAGAAGTCCCACGCAGCAGCACAAGCTGTTGCTTTTTGCAGAGTTACCACAGTATGGCCAACTTGGGCCGCTCCCAAGTGCTCCATGTAGACCCAGCAGCTGTGTGCGGGAAGATCATGCGTCTTGCAGCAATAGCCTTCCTTAATTAAGGTATATTTCTGCTCCTTTCTACAAGTCTGCTTTCTTAGGTATGCTTGGGCGTTCCTGACTGCTCCATGGCCCCACTGCTCTCCCCAGCTCCTTAAGTGACGTTTTGTGATTCCACAAACGTAGCAAACATGAAACTTTTTTCAACAGAATGCTTGTGACAGAGGCATTGGCTCTTTGTGTTCTTTGATGTTAAAAAAAAGTTTCTTCAGCTCCACCTGAAGTTCTGTTCTGTGCCTCTTCTCTCTCCTCCCCAGTAATGGTTTGTGATACCTGCAGGGCTTGCCAGCAATGGGCTTTAACCCTCAAAGTTTTTTGCTTAGTCGGATACACACTGTGGGTCTGAATGGGCAGAGGAGTGCCCAGCCCGTCCTCTTTGTTGCTATGAAATCCATTCACCCTCTGCCACAGAATCAGAGCTGTTACACCACCAGCTGTTCCAGCACTAATGAACAAGCCCAGCTTTTGGAGTAGAAGGAGATGAAATTCCCCCTGGGCCAGCTGAATACATGGGTTCCACTAGGATGCTGCATGGCACAGAGGTGACCATCGCTCCTTGTTCTCTCTGCTAACAAACTGGATCCCCTTTTTGCAACCGTTACACTAAAGGACAACATGACATGCAAAACGTTTCAAGGGCTTTGTTTTCTGCCTCCAAGGTCTGCAGATTCGCAGGATCCACATCTGGAGAACTCCCAGCAATAAATTTGTACCAGGCTGCCTTCCCCAGGATGACTGCTTCCTGCACAGGCTGGGTAAGTCTTGTGACTGCTTGAGACGCGTAGCTTAGGATACCCATCCCAAATGCACACTGCTGGGCTCAGCTCCAAAGCACAAACTCTGCTCACAGCTTCCTATCAGCTCGATGTAGCCCAGGGAGGCTGGGTCTCCAAACTTGTGCTGCAGGTTTAAAGGTTTGTACTCTTATCCAAATAGGGAACTCTGGTCCCCTTCTCCAGAGGGACTGGGGCTGCTGCACACTCCTGGAGGTTTAGGTGTGCCCGGCTCTTCCCAGCAGTGAGCGACACGCACTGATATCCTGGGGGGACGCGTTTGCAGCTTTGCATCGGGCATCCAGGCTCTGACCGGGTCCCAAGAGCCCAGCCCTGCTGTGCCAGGTGCTCAGAGCATTGTGCAAAGCCGCCGCTGCCAGGAACACCCCCACATCAGCCCGAAGGCTGCCGAGGCAGGTCCTGAGCCTGCAGCCGCTCGTAGAACCGCCCTGCCCAGTTCCCCCGGCTTCTTACCTTGCCCGGAGCCCACTCGGTGCAGCTCTCTCCCCTCCGCAGCCTCCCTCGCTCTCCCTTCCCCACGCCGCCTCGCCTCGTGATGTCAGCACAGCCCTGCCTCCGCACGCCGCCCAGCGCTCCCTGCCAGCCCCGGTTTTGCTGCTTCCCTTCCAACGGTTTCCACAGCAACACGAGGGGAATCCCATCCTCTGCTCCTCCACCTCTCGGGGCCTCGCTTGGTATCGCCCACTGCAGCTCTTGCTAAGGAGCCTGAAGACCGTAGGAAGGATAAAGGAGACGGCAGGGAACGGCAGCAGCAGCGCGACCTGGGGGGAATCGCCGCACCCGGGGGAAGGGAGAGCAGAGCGGAGTTGCAGTCAGGGCGGCGGGCTGAGATGAAGCACGGTCACCTCCACCGCCTCCGTGTGGCCTGCAGGGCACCAGCGCTGTGCTCTTCCCACCTCGCCTTGCATTGCCAGTTCTCTGTTCCTCAGTCCCACGTGCTTTTTACATTGGGGCTCTACAAACGCGATGCCACGCTCACCCTCACGCAAGCTCTACCCAAGCCAGGGATTTGTGCTTCTTGTGCACAGCACGCACGCTTTGCGGGGACTTCCTTTGCTCCAGGTGAAGGTCAGAGAGCAGATATCGATCAGAAACTTAAGGTCGGCTCCAGAACAGACTGTCAGGAGCCATCAGACTCATTACTGCTAACCACAGATCCGCAGGGAAAGGGTTTTCTGCAGTATCATTCACAGATGGTTTCAGCAGGAAGGGAGAAGGCCAGATCCTACATTTTTAGGTCTGCGGCACATCTTCAATGGAAAGAAATGGCCCAAGGCTTTTTGATCCCTTCCCCCCATCTGAGATGCTGTTTCTTTTCAGCAGAAGTATTGCTGCATTAGAGAACAGGTCACTTCCTCTATCAGCAAGAATTCAATGTCCTATTTGATGCTAGTTCTTGAGCTATAAATAGGAATTTTCCCCTTTTATAGTTGCTGAATAATTTTCTAAATGAAATATGAACACAGTTTTCAAAGGAGTGCCTGATAAGCAGCTTGCTGGAGAGAAATCATTGAACAGAAGGAATTTACAGCACCTGCAGAGCATCACATGCTATGGAAAACATTCAAGGTCACAGTGATGGAGGCGGGTCACAGAACAGATCCAACTGCAGGGGACAGAACCTCACGTGAGCTGCGTGACCTCCTCACAATTCATTTTGTGCTCTGCATTTGGGCAAGCTGGTGATCAGCTGGAAGAAGCCCAGCTCAGAGAGCCAAGAGCTGCCATCCCACACACAGGAGGAGCAGGCAGAACAGGTTCTGAGAACAACAGTAGGCAAGCAGCAGAAGGACAGACTCCCAAACGATGAGGAAGAGCATAATTTAACATCCATCATCAAAAGAAATAAGGGAAGAACACCACAGATGCAGAAGAAACAAGCTTGCCTTCAAAAGATGGAAAGTGCTGATCAGAAGTACAGAAAGGTAATAAAACCATCAGAGCACAGAGAGACTGCATGGCTGAGGAGCGGGGGCATCCAATGGTGCCGAAGGAACCAGTCCTTTCTGGAGGAAGCAGGCACAGGCAGCCTGACCTGATGGCTGTGATGTCACACGGCCTGAATCAAAGCCTCAGCTGCGAGCAGCTGCCGCCTGGGACCAAAGGCACTGGAGAAAAAACGACTTCTCATCAGCACCACCTTCCTCTGGGATTCTGAGAACCCATGGCAGGGCCTGGGATGCTATGGAGGCAGGATAACGGGAGAAATGCCTGCAGACCCTTCATCCCAGCAGATTTTGTCCTGTGTATTTGACAGATGCTGGTCAGGAGGGAGGTGAGCAGCAAGGTAGGAAAGGCACAAGAGGAAACAGAAGGCAGCATCTGGCTCACAGTTACTGCAAGAGAGGAAATCACGGCAACTCCTCCCCCCACCAGCAATTAGAAAGGAAGAGGGAGGAAAGGCTGGGTATGACTTCAGTTGTAAAAACACCTGAGAGGAGCTCTGAGCACAGATGGTCAGCATACACAGGGCTGTGCTTCCAGCGCCATGCATGAAGAAATAAGAGGCACAAAGTCAGCAAGAGGCATTGCTATGGTGATACAAAGCTTTGAAACGCTCATTAGAGCGCAGAAAGGATTGCGGCCGTGTTTTTAGCTGCACAGAAATGTCCTTGAGATGGCATCAGGGCAGAGGTTCACCCCCCTCAACTGTTAGTATGTTGCCTGCTTCCCTTCTTCCACGTCTGCAGGTCAAAAAGGACACAGCAACAGATACAAAATGCAAAGGGGTTATTTTATTGTTGATTCAGAGGTTAGACAAGGCACCATTTGATCTAAAAGAAATGCAAAGAACCCAATTAAATGTTATTTGTGCAGTCGATTAAGAAAGGTTCTTTTGCATTTCTTCAGCATTTTGTAATTCCAGCTTGGTCGAGATCACAGAAAAGCCACCTGATTGCTCGCATAGCACCACAGCCCCTCAGCTCAGCAGCAGAACCTGGGGAAGTCTGTGCTGGGGTGGAGGAATGCAGCAGAACAAGAACATCAAAACTTTCAGGAAAACACCACAGCAGCCTTTTTTGGTTTTTTTTTCTTTTTTTTCCCTCCTTTTCTACTTCAGAAAAGTCTTTTGTTCATTTTGGTCCTTGCTGACAGGAAGCAGCTTTAGAAATCACAGCAAACCTTCAATAGCCCCCAGCTTCTAAGAACCAGTGAGATGAGTCCTGAAAGCCCTGGAGAAGCCTGGAATGGTACCTAGCGCTGCCTGCCAGCATCAGTGACCGGGCTCTGGTCACTGCTACAGATGCTGCTTCGAATAGTTCTGCCTTCCTAAACACTGGTTTCTAAGCAGAAGGCCACCTCCTCTTCAGAATGATTCCGCTGAATAAGAAATACAAACAAAAAACAACCAAGCCAACCCCTAATCCCCTTGTTTACCACCTCCTTTTTTCTTCCCATCCATCCCCCCTCCCAGCTGCCCTCCCTGCCTCCCCTGCACCAGGGGAAGGCTGCAATGGCTGACGTAGCAGTGTGCAGCGTTTGGTGAGGTCTCATCTGGTTCACGGAGTCACTCAGCTGGAACAAATGGGAACAAAGAAAAAAATACATTTAGGGAAAAAACAAAATGGTTTATGGCATAAAAGGCTGTCGAGCTGGATGCAAAGCAAACACAAGGGAGAAAAAGAAATGGAGAGTGGAAGAGCACGCTGTTCTTGCTGTGGAAACCTCAACCAGATTCAGGAATGCCAGCTGGCCAGGAACCCTGCATTATGACAGCATTAGGGGACTGTGGCTCTGGTTCTCTCAAGAAGCCAAGATAAAAGCTGCTTCCAGTCAGTTTCTTTACATCGCTGAGAGGCAGAGGCAGCTCAAACACATCTTTTCTGCCCCAGAGCACAGCAGCCCTGCGCCGAGTGCTCAGCCCACCTTCCTGCACACTGAGGCCTTTTCTTGGGAGAGCACCAGTGCTGAGGTAACAGCCATCCTGGGAAACTCAGGCAGCTGATGAAACCAGCACCCTTGGTTACTTTCAAATCCCCTCTCTGCACACTCACGCTTTCAGGAGCAAGAAATCAACTGCTTTCAGTTTCTAGCATTATTTCCAGTTTGCTGAAAAGGAAGAGGGCCGTTTTCCTGGAAAGAACATACGAGGACAGAGTCATTTCCAGACAAAAGAGTAATTATCAGGAAAAACCAAGGGATTTCAGAGCACCTGTTCTGACACAGCCCAGCACAGGGGAGGCGAGGGAGACGCGCCATCTTCCTTGAAAGGGAGGACTCAGGAACATGAAATCTGAACACGTCAGGCCAAAGGACAAAGTTTTATCTGGGCCAGTCTGCATTGCAGTGAGAGCTTCTAGGCAGGGCTGGGTGCATGCATGGACAAAGGTTGTCCCCAGCCTTGCAAGGTCGTTCGTGGTGGCGTAACAGCACCGAAATGTCCAAGCAGTAAGCAGAGCTGGACAGCCAGGATGAGCTGTTTGACTTTGCTCGAGAAACATGAGCTCATAAAAATGGTCACTGGCTGAAGGGCGCGAGAGGCCAGCGGTCAACAACTCTGTCCCCAGGGCTTTGAAAAAATCATGTTTTGCAGTAAGGCTTTATTTAGACATTGGGATCGGGGGAAACTCAACACACCTTCATCTCCTTGGCCAAAGCCAAGGGAGGGATGCAAGAATAGAACTGATATCCCAGTCCTTTTCTTGTCGTCCAGAAATCAAATCACTGCAGTGACTGCAGCCTGACCAGAGACTTCATGTTGTTTGTTTGTTTTTTAAAAGCCTCTCACTAATACTTGCTCATGTTGGAGTCCATGCCTCACCACACCTGAACTGAGTCCACAAATGAGAAACTGAAAACCCCCACTGTCTTTCACCCTATTTTTATGCCACAAACAGCATCAGAACGGAGAGAAAACCACGCTCTTGGGGAACCTGCCGTCCCACAGGGTAACGTGCATTCAATGGAAACAAGTCCTCACCCAGCCCTGAGCAGCAGCAGGCCGCACGCACAGCCAAGCTCTGCCTCCCACAGCTGCTCATCCTCTGGGGAGCAGCCAGGAATAGCTGGAAGTACAGCTGCTTCTCCTGGGGAGCTGCAGCTCCACAACGAAGCCAGAGCACAAGGGTGCAGAGCTGAGTTCTGACAGCTGCGCTCAGGCGCGCTGCGACCTCTAGGGGCCGAGCCGCCCGCACCTGCGGACAGACCGACGTTCAGAACACTGAGATGGAAACCGTTCAGCTCGTTTAATAGAGAATTAGCAGAGTCCTGCCTCGGGCTGCATCACCCCTTCTCATCTACTCTATTTAGTTCTTCACTCTCCCTGGCCCCGAGGAGACAGAGAGAGGCAGAAAGAGAGACAGAGATGGAGAAAGACAGACAAGGGTGAGCTCCATCAGGGACGGAGCCCTAAATGAACATAACCAGATCTTTACATGTCGCTCTCGAGAAGGCTGCCAGGATGCTAGCAAACACCACATCGGGAGACTGGGAGGCATCCACCGCAGTATGGATCCCTCGCTTGCTGTAGTAGGAGACCAGGGGGGAGGTCTGTGTGTGGTAGGCCTTCAGGCGGGTTTTCAAGGCTGTTTCATTATCATCTGAACGGCGGATCAGGGGCTCTCCAGTGACCTGGGAGAAGCAAGAGGACAGTCTCCAGCCAGCTGCAGCCTGCTGCACTCCCCCCTTCTCTGCGCAGCTACAACCCCTGCTCCCCTGCTCCAGGCTGGGCTGCAATGCAGCGCTGCAGAGCTGAGTCCCCAGGTCAGCGTGGGAGAGCAGTGTGAACCCAAAGCAGCCAAACCAAGTCCCAGAGCCGTCACTGAAGAGAAGGATTCAGCACGATGGTCTTTCCCTCACACACCATTCTGCTTGCTAAAAGGAGCCCCAAGACCGAATGCCAGCTACAGCTGCTCCCCAGGAAGGAAAGCATTTGGGACCCACTGCAACTTCAGCTAAGGACAGAGGCCACCAAGCTGTGACGTGGCAGAGCCCGGGCTCCACAGAACAGCCATACCCTTCGCTCATCCCTCTAAGCCTTGCTCCCTGCAGTACTGTTGGCCTCGGCTGCCCAAGCAGATCCCCACGCTCCCCAGAAAGGCAGGACAGAAGGTGGGAGAAAAGGAAACAAGTTTTTTCCAGAGATGCTGCAAAGCACAGCTAAACCCAAAGCAAGGTAAGCTGCGGCCTCGGAGCTCACATACATCATCCTTCATGTGCTCTTTTGGGGGTCTGAACTCCTCGTGATAAGAGCGGCCACTTGCTGGGTGAATCAGCCTAAGACAGAAAGCAAGTGTCAGCAAAGGGGTCCTGTGCCAGGATGAGGCTCCTGAACCTGCCAAACATCAGCACAGAAAAACCTGCAGTAGCAATACACTTAGCTTCTCCCTGTTAGGAGAATGTTCTCTAGCTATTTTGGTACCAACGGCCTCTTCAAGTGCTTGGAATAAAGTTGCACTAGGAAGTGGAGGAGCACAAAGGTGACGGCGCCACAGCAAACAGCAGGAGACATCTGCATCTCTGCACAGCCAGGACTGATCCTGAACAGGAGGTTCAGCAGTGCCCAAACAGCTTGCATAAGGGAGAAGTAATAGCACTAGAGAAGCAGATATTAGCTGTCAGACAGCAGGCTTAAGGGCTGAGCTGGGTCACCAAGGTTGTTGATTCATATCAGCAACAGGCTGTGTTCAGATTGGCCCATGGAAGGCTCAAACAGAGCAGATATCTGATACAGGGCTAACTGCAGGGCTGGTCTCAGTGCTGTGACAATGACCAAAATGATCCCAAACAAGGACACTCTCCCATGAACCAGGAGCCCCCAGAGCTTTTGGGAGAGAAGAGTTACCGTCCGGTGATTCTCCGTATGAGCAAGGAGTCAGGGATGCTGAACTCAATGACGGAGTCCAGTTTCTCTCTCCTCTTCTCCAGGAGCTCATCCAGCTGCAAAAGCAAACGCCCAACTCAGAGAGGGAAACCAGGGGCTCCCCATCTCCCAGAAGAAAAGAGCTGCCCGAGCAGCAGCTCACGTACCATCTCAGCCTGCTTCACCGTGCGCGGGAAGCCGTCCAGCAGGAAGCCGTTCTTGCAGGGCGGGGTGTCGAGGTTGTTCTCAATCAGCTCCACCACCATCTCGTCGCTCACCTGCAAGAGGACAGATGGCTGCGTGGTCAACAGGCAGCAGGGACTTACACGCAGCTGCCCACAGAGCAGCTGTACTTGTGCCAGCACCCAGCCTGCACCAGAGCCTTCCTACGGCCGATCCCAGTCCCAAAGGCAGAATCACAGGTCACTGCTGTAGCAGGGTGAAAGCTGCACGCTCCGCCATGCCCACATCCCACATGGTGCCAACATCAAGACCTTATGAGCCCACGAGGCATTGCACACCAGGGACACCCCGGCCTGTGCAGGGACTTTTAACAGTGAAGTTACAGCTCTGGTGCAAAGGTTGTATTTCAAAATGGGCAATCAATCTTAAGACAAATTCCCTAGATCTCTTTTTTTTTTTTTTTTCTTAAGCCAATTCTCAGTACAACCATTGATACCAACATAACCTTTATTTCCTGTTACTTTGTTCCTTCGCTCACACATCTCTGAGTAAGCAGGCCCGGCCAGGAAGGGCAAAGCATGTGAATTGTTCATTGATGCTCGTGAACCATGTGTGAAGGTAAATGCCCAAATAGCTGCTGACAGACTCTGGCCCTGCTGGGCAGCTCTTCCCACATCACCACCTCTGTATATCTGGAACCAGTGCCTTCCCTATGCTGCAGCATTTCAGAAGTACTACCAGGTGCTGCAGCCCCAAGAACGGGTGTCTGTTCCAATAGCAGCTCTCCTTATCATCAGCAGGTGCTGCTTCCTCCAGTACGCACAGCTGAGACCCAGCAGGACCCAGAAGCAGGCTGTCACTGCACATAAACGGGACCATGAAGCAGTGGGTGGGGAGCAGCCTGGGTAAAGCAACACTTCTGTGCTTTCCTGATTACCCCTTTCAGGGAAGGGATGAACACATAATTGAGCATAAAAAAAAACCATCCCAGATCCAAGTGCTGCTGTGTTCCCAGCTGAGTTATCAGGCGGCCAGAGCACCCACGGGACACAGCAGCACAGCGCCCGCACCTCACACACACAGCAGATACCGGCGCTCACCAGATAAGGTCCCTATCTTTCACAACCAGGCTCAGTGTTGCGATGCACGCTTTAAGCTACAGCTGGACGTGTGCCACCTCGTTCCTGAGCCTGCAGTCTCCTTGGGGGGTTATGAGCCAGTGACAGCAAGCCGCAATGCCCCAGATCTGCCCACACTGCTTCGCTGTGGGGCAAGGCACCGCGGTTTGCTGCCCCTCAGGTTTCCTTAAGGGATCTCAGTAATTTTGAAAGATCTCCAGAACAGAAATGTGCTAGAGAACCTAACCCTGGGACGCAAGTGGCTTTTGTGCAGCATTACACTGTTACGCTGTAACTCCCACAGCAACATTCCTAAGTCCGCTTTCATGTTACAGTTACAGGCAAGCAGAAGATCTGGGATGCAGGTGAAAGGAGAAAGCCGTCAACCCTGCAATGGCCTGGAATGTGAAGTGACACTGGAACTGCATCGTGTGCGAAAGCTCCATGCCAGAAAGGAACAACTGAGGACACAGAGGCTGCTGGTAAGCAAGGAGAAGCGTGACGGAGGAGGATGCTTTTACAGGACGCTCCTCCTGCAGGGTAATAAGGAGAACGTCGCCTTCACCCTACAATCTGCCCTTCCTGCACATACTGGGTTTTGTCACTTGGGCTTCTGACAAGGAGGTGCATTTTGGCTGCTGCTGGTACAGGATGTGTCAGTCTGTCCCCCCAGCTGCTACCCACCAGCTTCCCCGAATCCATCGTCTCTTTGAGTCGCTTGCCCAGCTCGGAGCCCGAGGCCACCATGGCCCGCAGCATGTCCCCCGTGGCCAGGTGGCAGACACAGTACGTCTCGGCCAGCTTCGGAGCCTGCAGGAAAGGACGGACGGAAGGTGAGCGCCCAGCGCGGTGATTTCAGCGGCGGACCCGCGGCGCAGCGCCCGGCTCGGATCCGGGCAAGGAGAGGACGAGGCCGCTCCGATTTACTCCCACCGGGACGGGCTCCCCCAGACCCAGAATCACGCTGACCGGACCTCGTCCCCACTTTCGGCAGCGGGACGGGACGGAACGCGCGGCTCCAGGAAACCCTACGGGGGCCGCGACAAAGGCCCGCACGCCCGGTGCCCCCGCGGGGCAGCCACGCACAGGCCCGTGGAGCCGGGCCCGAGGAGGCCGCGCCGCGCCCGAGCTCAGCTGGCCGCCCCCTCACCTGGGTGCCCTTTCCGGCGCCGGGCGGCCCCAGCAGCACCGCGCGGATCCCCCGGCGGATTCCCGCGCCCGGCGCCTGCCCGCTGCCGCCCCCCGCCTGCGCGCTCGGAGCCATGGCCGCCACCGACTGCGCCTGGCGGGGTCACGCGGACACGTGGTGGGCGGGGCCACGCGAGTGGTGGGCGGGGACGGTGGGCGGGGCCACGCGGACGGGGCCGTGCGCGGGGAAACGGGGGGCCGTTGTGCGGGCGCGGGGGTCGCCGCCGTGCGGAGCGTGCTGGGTGCGAGCTGCCGGCGCGAGGCTTTCCTTACGCAGGGACTAAAGCAGCTCCGGGAGGAACTCGGGTGCGGCGCTGCTGGGCCACAGCCTGAGAGCTCTCCGTGCCGCAGCCGGCTCGCTCGCCCCCTTTGAATTGCTTTGAATTGCTTTGCCCAGGCTCCATCTGGATCTGCTCCTGCGCTGCCCGTGTCGCGGTGTGGGCACAAAAAGCCTTCAGCGCTTGCGGGGACCCGATGCCCCACTGCAGGGAGTGTCTCTGTACGGCGCGTTTATAGCTGCGGCTGCTCCTGGTGCCCGACTGAGGGCGGAACAGGGCAGGATGTCGCCGAAGAAGAGAGCTTCCCTGCCCGGGGCTGCCAGGAGAGGCCATGACGGAGCCAGTGCTGAATACAAGAATAAAAGCTCCGGATCCCTTTCATCTCCTGTATGGAGGGGGGAGGGCAGCTGCTCCTCCGTGCTCTGAGTGTTGTCTTCTCAGTGACCAGAGAGCAGGAATTGCAAATTAACAAGAAGTAGAAAAAAAATCCACTCAGCCTGTGGTGTGAGTGAGAGGGAGCCATGGAGCCATTTCCATGCAGGAATGCAGGCAAAGGCAGACACAGGGCATCTGCATGTTTGGCAGGGCTGGCTCTGCTGCTGGGAAACGCTGGCAGCAGCACGACAGAGGGCAGAGTCAGTCCCTGACATCTCCCTGCCCACCTCCCCTGGCCAACATCCCTACCAGGCAGGCGCTGCTCAGCTTTTATCTGCACAAAGCCTCGTTGCCCTGGAAGCGGTGCTTCAGAGGTATTTTTGGCACTCTTCCCCCCAAGGATCCCCGCGCACGCGATGCACGCGCAGCCACAAGCATCCTCAGAGCAGGGCCGGGCTGCAGGCAGGCTCACAGCTCTGTGCTGCGCGGCTGGGGATGAGCGACCAGCTACCGGGGACGCGGTGAGAACCCAGGGTGTCCGCGGGGGCAGCCCCAGCCATGGGAGCGGGGGGCGGGGGGGGGAATGGTGCTCGCTGTGCTCCGGGAAAGGGATGAAGGATGCTCGGAGGCGGCTCAGCCAATGGGGTTGGCCGGGCTCGGTTGCCACGGCCACGGTTGTGAGGCAGAGCAGGAGAGGGTGCTGAGACTTGAAGGCTGAGGAGCTTCCCCCCCTGCAGGCTTGGCTGGCTTAGGGTGTCGGGGCAGGCGGGGCACCGGGGCAGGATGAGCCGCTGCAGCTGAGGGCAGTTTGTTCTCGCGGGAGCCTCATGGCCACAGTCTGCTGAAATGCTTCCTGAGGTGGCGGAGCTGCGGGGCTGCTGGCTTGCCTGGCATGGGGAGGAGGGGAACAGAGGGCAATGCCTGGAGACACTGAGTTTCGAGAATGGTCTGTAATGCCTTTGGGGGGTGAAGGATGAGGCCGGCGGAGTTGCTCTCATTTTATGAGTACAGAGCCCCTAGAGCCTCCCAGCCCTTTCCCTGTGTCTGGGCTTTGCTGCTGGTGCTTGCTCAATGTGTTACAACACACTGCTGCTCGGGGGGCAGTGTGGTTTTTCTCCCGGCGCCTATCTGAAATGCTGTAAGTAGGTCCCTGCAGAGGAGGAGGTGCTGTTCAGCTCTGAGAAATGAAATGTTTGTCTCCTGCTCACTTCTGATCAGAGGGACAATTTTCCTGTAAAAGCCCTGTGGCTAGACCTGGCTTCTTGGAGTGGAAATGTTTCCTGTGAGCCTGTGTTAGGTCTGCGGCTCCCTGGGTTATGGGATGTGCTGGATCCAAGGAAAGAGGCTGCTAAAGCTGCTCCATGAATTGTGTGAGCCAGGAAACACAACCGTGCTGCCTAGCTTGTCTTCTTGTTCCACACACTGTGTCATGGGAGAGAAGTGAAACTGGAAGCACAGCATGGATGCACGTCTAGGAGTGCTACATTCTTTAGAAATGCCTTGCTTTTCTTGAGGCTTGTGTGGCCAGAAGTGGGTCTGAGACTTTGGCAGTTTGAAAACGACAAGGAAACTTCTCCCCCTGAAACATACAGCAGGTCAAACTGCATGCCGAAGCACAAAAACACGCGTTCTGGGATATATAAAGCACTGGCTTCACAGTGAGGTTGGCTTTGTTGTTCGTGGCACCGGTGCCGAAGTGCTGCTGAAAAAGGCAGCTGCTCTGAACAAAAACACAGAGCTCTGCACTGCAGAGAAACGCGCCTCCTCCCCCTGGTGAGCACGCTTTAACCCCAGCGCTGCTCTGAGTGCCGCTTTGGAGGAGAACAGCAGGGGGCTCCTGAGGCAGCGCCCCCCGCACATCGCGCAGGGCCGGGGGCGCTTTGGGGACCAGCCGGGACGCCGCACTGCTGGACTTTCCGGAGCTCCGCCTCTTTTTCTTTTTCCCAGCGTGCTGCAGATTGAGGAGCCGGAGCCGCTCGAGGAGGCTTCGCGCTGGCGTTGTCACACCTTGACCATGAACGGGTACCTGAACGAATCCAATTTCACGATGGTGGAGGAGGGCTTCACCAGCAGGGACCTCCTGGAGAGCACCCTGCTGGAGCTGTGCCAGGCGGTAAGGGCGGGCAGCTCTGCCGCGCTCTGCGTCCGTCCCCCCTTGGAGCAGGGGGTCGCAGAGCAGCCACTGCTGCTCACTTCAGCCTCGTCGTAGGGTGACCGGCAGGCCTTCTTCGTGGCAGACCTCGGGGACATCGTGAAGAAACACGTGCGCTTCCTGAAGGCCTTGCCCCGCGTGAAGCCCTACTTCCCCGTGAGGTGCAACAGCAGCGGAGCGGTGATCCGGCTGCTGGCTGAGCTGGGGGCGGGCTTTGCCTGCGCCAACAAGGTGCGGCGGGGAGCGGCTCGGGATGAGCGTTCCTCGGGCACGCGTGGGGCTTCCGCTCGCTAGCCAGCATCTGCAGCAGCAAGAGTCTCCCCCTGCTGTCAGAACCCTGCCCACACAGCCCAGAACGCCCGGTCCTGTTGTCCGGTGATTCAGGCTCGCTCCCTTTCACCGACATTTTCTCTGTCTAACCGTTGTCCCGCCTGGCGGCCGTGGCTGCGATCAGGGCGCGTCCCTGGGGTGCCGCTGCCGCCGCCGTCCCAGCGGTTTTAGGAGCGAGCGCAGAGCTCCTGCTCCGTCCTGCTCACCGTTTGCTGATAGCCAGATTCCGAGGAGAACCGAAGTTAAGCCACTTGCTGGCACATAATTGAACAGGACATGTTGCCAGGGGGAGAAAGTGTGGGGATTCATTACAGCTCAGATCTCACTGCATTTCACAGGGAAGATGCCAAACCTGCGCCTCCTCAGTTTTTCTGCTTGTTTTCTCTCCTCTTGGTCTTGTGCTGCATGTAAACACCTTGCCTCAACCTACCCATGTCAGGACAAAGCCCATGGTGACCCCTGTGCGCTCTGGCAGATTAGGAAAGTTTTCTTGAGCAAACTCAGGCTGCGGTGCTGGCGGTTTGCCCTTTGCAGTGCTACAAGCTGGCTGGGGCCCGCAGCCAGCCATGGCCAGGCACAGCAGGGCTGTTCCCAGAGACCTGCCTCATGTTTGCTGTTTCCCTGCAGACAGAGATTGCAGAGGTTCAAAGCATCGGGGTCCCAGCTGACAGGATTTTCTACAGCAGCCCTTGCAAGCAGGTTGCCCACGTCAAATATGCAGCCAGCCACGGTGTGCAGCTGATGACCTTCGACAACGAGGTGGAGCTGGGCAAGGTGGCCAGGAGCCACCCACAAGCTAGGTGGGTGTTGGTGCAGAATCTGGAGGCAGCATTGGAATGGGGGTCTACGGTGGGATTCGGAGAGGTGGCTGTGGGCTGGTGGAGGCCCAAAGACTCAACAGTGCTTTTTGCTGTGCAGGATGCTTTTGGGTATTGCTGCTGACCCCAGCCCTTCTGCCCATCCAAGCATGATGTTTGGGGCCACGCTCAAGTCCTGCCGGCGCCTGCTAGAGTCAGCGAAGGAGCAAGATGTGGAGGTTGTTGGCATCAGGTAAGGCGAGTCGTCCTTGTCCCCTCGGGGTGCTGAGCCTCTGTTGGGCAGCCCTGCAGGGAGCTCTGCCCTGCTAGAACAATTCAGGAGTCCACAGAGCACTGCAGGGCAGCATGGTCTGGCAGTGAGGTGGGGGCTGGCACCTAGGGAAGATGTCCCTTGTTGGCACCAATCTGGGGCAGGTTTGGCCAGCAGAGGGGGGCTCAGTGGAGTGGATTGGGCAGTCTCTCCCAGGAAGGTATGTGGGGAGCACAGAGCTGCTGTGGAGGGGATCTCTCAGTGCCATGTCCCCCTTCTGCCACCGTGGAATGGGCAGCCTTCTGAACAGAGGCTGTGCCCTCAGCTTTCACCTTGGGAGCCACAGCCTGGAGCCCCAGGTTTTTGCCCAGGCTGTCGCAGAGGCACGGCTGGCATTTGATGTGGGCACAGAGCTGGGCTACCAAATGCACCTCCTGGACATCGGAGGGGGATTTCCTGGCACCGAGGACACCAGAGCCCAGTTTGAGGAGGTATGTGCCTCCCAGTGCTGGCTCTGGGCAGGCAGAGTGAGACTGGAGCTGGTTCCCTGCCCTGTGCTGAGCAGCATGACTGAGCTCACTCCAAGTGCATCTTCCCATCCAGATTGCTGCTGTGATAAACTCTGCACTGGACATGTATTTCCCAGAAGGCTGTGGGGTGGAGATTGTTGCCACACCGGGGCGATACTATGTCACCTCAGCCTTCACCTTTGCAGCCAGCATCACTGGCAAGGAAGAGGTTCCCATGGAGCAGCCAGGCTCTGATGGTAAGTGGGATTCATGGGATGGATCTGCCTCTGTGCCCATGTGCCCCCGAGCCTCTCCCTACTCCCCAGGGGAAGAGTCTGGCAGCAAGAGGAGCCTTGTCTATCACCTCAGCGATGGCATCTACGGTACCTTCAGCTGTGTCCTGTTTGACAGTCCCTGCCCCAAGCCTCTGCTGCACAAGGTGAGGATCCAGCCTGGCTGGGGAGAGCCCTGCGGAGTAGCGTGGTATGTCCTGTTGTCCTCTGCTGCTGAGTGCTCCTCCCGTGCTGTGAGATCTGCTTTGATCTGCGCAGTCCCTAAGAAGCATTTTTGGGACTGATAGCTGGCCCTTCTGTTTTGGGGCCAGAGTTTTATTTTGTGTAAAACTGCTTGGTGTTGTGGTGCAGATGCTCTCTCATGTGGCCACATGATCTGTCCTCTGCAGAAGCCCTGCCAAGAGCACCCCTTGTGCAGCAGCAGCCTCAGGGGTCCCCTGGGGCACGCAGAGGACCAGATTACCAATGATGCGGAGCTGCCTGAGCTGCAGGATGGGGACTGGCTGATTTTCCAGGACATGGGTGCCTACACCATCGCAACTTCATCCCTGTGCAGTGGGTGTCCCCGGCCACACGTCACCTATGCCATGTCCCGCCTGGCCTGGTAAGAGAGAGCCCTGTGTGAGCAGGCTGAGGGCAGGACTGCCAGTTGGAGACACTGAGTTGCCCTTGATCTGGGCTCCCTGCCTGCGGGAGGGGAGCAGATCTGGGGTAACCATCCTGTGACATTTCATGAGTGGGTGCCTCCTGCTCCCTCTGGGTGTCTGTGCCTGCAGGAAGGCCCTCCAGCTCCTCCAGGGGAAGCCACCGCCGGCAGAAGATGACCATGAGAGCGCCTGCACTCCGCTCTCATGCGGCTGGGAGATGGTGGAGTCCCTCTGCGTTCCCCCGGTCTTCACCCCAGCCAGCATCATCTGAGCAGGAAAGGCCCACGCCGGCACCCTGCACCCACAGGGCTGCAGGCAGAGCTCAGCATAGCACAGTCCTGCTCCTCCTGCTTGTACGGTGTGCTCAGCGGGTTTGGGTGCTTTCATAGGAGTTATGGTAATAAATGGGTGTTGAGCCTGGCTTGGGTTTTGCCATGAGGACCCCCCTGGCGTTCCCTCCCCTCCCCTCCCTGTGCCTGAGGTGGCGGAAGATCCGGCTCAGATGAGCAGTTGGCCGCATAATGAGGCCATGCTCATTAGAGATGCCAAAGCTGTTGTCCCCAGCCTTGGAGGTGCCCTGGGGCATGGGGGGATGTGAGGACAGCAGGTGGGTTCTGGGATGTGGTGCTGCTAGGGGGTGGCTGAGGCTCATTGGGAGCCTTAATGAACCCTCCTGCCCTAATGAACACCTCTGCCCCTGGTGCCACGTTGTCCCAGCTCTGCGGTGGGAGGCCATAAAAGCCAAAGATTGTAACACTGTGAGAGCCTGAAAGCCAGAGGCTGGGGACACAGGGAGCGCTGGAAGACGGTGGGGGAAAATGGGAACACTGGGGGACACTGGAGGATACCGGGAGCAGTGGGGGATCCTGCGAGACACTGGAAGCACGGGAGACGCGGGGAGCACCGGAGACACCGCGGGACAATGGGACACGGGGCGCGGCCGCCCGGAGGTTGCCGCAGAGGCCTGCAGGTGGCGCTGGGGCGCGGCGGACGGTTTCCCCTCCGTGCCGGCAGGGGGAGCCGCAGCGGAGAGGGCCGCTCGCGCCGCCCGTCTCTCTGGTTCTGCCGTCAAGTGCGGCGCGGGTGTCGCGGTTGCGGCCGCGCTTGACGGCGGGCAGCGTCGCGAAAGCCCCGTGAAGGACGGCGGCGGGCCGGTCGGTGCGGGGCGGAGCGGAGCCGGTTTTGAGCTCAGGGCGGTGTCGCGGTAGGGTCAGCGTCGGGAGCGGGGTCAGCGTCGCGACAGCACCATGCCGTTCTGGGACCTGCAGCGACAGCTAGGCATCGACATGGACCGGTGGCTGCTGCGGCAGAGCGCGACGCAGCCGTACGGGGTGGCCGGGGCGTGCCACGCCTTTGAGCGGGAGTGGGTGGAGTGCGGGCACGGCCTGGGCCAGACCCGAGCCCGCCGCGAGTGCCAGCCCGAGTACGAGGACTTCATGGAGTGCATGCACCGCACCAAGCTGGTGAGCCCGGCGGGGCGTCCCGGAACCGGGCGGGGAGGGGGGGGGGGAGCGCGGCACGGCGGCACGGGAAGCGCGTGCGGAGCCCCGAGGAGGCGCCGCGATCCTCCGGCTGCGATCCCGGAGGCGCCCGAGGCCGCGGTGGGCGCTGGGGGTGGCGGGCTGCCCGCGGCATCTTTCAGGTCCCTTCCGACCCGACCGTTCTGCCGTTCTCTGGCTCCGTGTCTCTGTCATCCCTTGTGTGCTTCGCCAGGCTCAGCGGTTGAAAAAGATCCTGGAGCAGAGGGACAAGATGATCAAGGAGGGGAAGTACACCCCGCCCGAGCACCACAAGGGTGAGAAGGACAGCCGGCCCTGAGGCACGGGGACCTGCAGGGGACCCGACAGCACTCGTCTGCAGCCATGGAAGTGAACCATCTGAAGGAGAGCACCGGGAACGGTGGGGTTCTGCTGCAGCCGTCCCAGTGCTGAGAGGGCCCTGCCAACAGCTCGGAGCAGAGGAGAGCGGTGCTAGTGTGGGGCATCATTGCTTTGGCTAGTAAATGTCTCCTTTGGAGCAGCGTTCTGCTCTGTCTTGTCTTCCTTTCTGAACCAAGATAACTTCTAAACCCTCCTGAAAAGCTGCCGTGATGCTGGGGGTGACATGGAGCTGCCGGTGCTGTGCCCCCGTCTTATGGGGCCATGTGGGTTCCTTCATGCTCACACCTGCAGGCAGGGCAGCCAGCCCTGAAATGGGGGAGGGCGTAAAGGAGTAAAATCTCATCCAAATGTGTCCTGGAAAACTTGCTAAAGAAAAGCCCGTTCCCGGTGTGGTTTTATGGGCAGGATACGTGGTTGGTGTTTGTTGGGCTGCCTGGGCCGTTTTCCAGTTGGTGGTATTGGCCCGAGAGGTGAAAATCTGGTTAAAACAGCTCTCTGATGAGGATTTGGGCAGCAGCATCCAGACGCAGTTTCTGTCCCACCCCTTCGATCTGTGTGAGATCCCCTCACGCAGAGGCTTTGCTCTGTAATGCTGTGTGTCAGCTCGATCTATCGAGCGTGCAGCGTGCCTGACTGCAGCAGCCCCGGGGCTGGGACTGCCCACACCGATGTGCTTTTCCTTTTAAAGGGAAGATTTCTCCCCAGCCCCTCCAAACTCAGCACAGTTTTGTAACAGCATTGAAGCAGTGGAGTACCTGGAAGTGGAGGGGGGAAATGTCTGTGCTTTAATCCAAGGTTTTAATCCCAGTGATTGTGGGTTTAATGCTTAATCTTTGATCCAGGTAGAGCACGTGAGGTTCCCGATCCTCACAAATCCCCACGCCGAGATGACAGATGACAGCAGTGTGGTTCCAGTTGCAGCAGGCAGGGCTGGGCTCTGCCAAGGGGCGCCGGTGCCCACGGTGCCATTCCAGGGGAGTTTGCCCCTTGTAGGACCCGTGCCAGCCCACAGAGGCTGCTCCCTTGCTCCCTTCCCCAGCCCCAGCTGGGCCCCTTGCTGCAGCCCAGGTGTGGGGCTGTGGGGACGGGGCTCCGGGAGCTCAAGGCTGAGCCCTCCATGTTGGGAGGCTGCTCCTGTTTGGTGCACGCTGCTGTGCCTTGAGTTCTTTCCTCTTCCAGGTTATTCCAAAGAATGTATTAATCATCAATTTCAGTATTTTCCTCCTATTGCTGAGCCCTGGATGGATCCAGGTGTGATTCTGGAGAGGGGACTCCTGGCATTCTCTGTGTGAGCCCTGAATCAGTCCGGTGGTGCCCACGAGCTGCCAGAGGTGGGGCGGCTGCATCGCTTTCTGTAGCGGCCCCAAAGCCCTCAGAGATCTTTCAGATATGAAAACTGTTTGGTGGTGATTAATTCCAACAGAGGAAATCTTACCTAATATCGCTGCTGTTCCACTGGATGAAAGAGTTCCAGGTATGAGAGGTGAGGGGAAGATTTGGGTGCAAAAATGAGGGAAAATGCCAGAAAGATGAAAGGGTGTGAAGAAATGGGCAGAAATAGGAACAGTTTGGGGCCTGGTGGTCACTGCCCTGTGAAGTGCAGGGGTGGCCCTGAACTGGGAGAGCTGCATTTCCAGGGAGAGAAAAAAGTGCAGAGCAGAACCCTGGCGAGTTGCTGCTGTCGGGAGTGACTCATGTAATTGAGCTGTCCAGATGTCAGAGGAAACGCTGAAATAAATCCAAACACTTCTGCCTCCCAAGCGGCTCTTTAGACCCATCCAAAATCTAATTGCTCTGCAATAGATGTGAATGCAGCCGAGGTGCAGCAGCGGGGATGGAAAGCAGCTGAGACACTCATTGTGGTTAACAGCCGAAAGGGAAACTTGGGCTGATAAGGAAGGTTATCAAGGAGCTGATGACAAACATTGAGTTTGTGAGAGACAAATGCGTCTCCGGAGAGGAGCAGGGATGGAGGCAGAGGGGCCGGGATGGGGCTGAAGCCACAACTCCACGAGCCTCGCTGCCTCCCCAGCTGCGCTGCACGCTGCTCCCACGCTGCACTCCTGCCGTTCTCCTCCGCTGAGGTCCCTCCCTCTCTCCTTCCCACAACCCGATGTCTGTAGGGTCTGGGGAGGAAGGGGAGACCCCGCAGCCCCCGAGTGCTGCGCACCTCCAGCTCTGTGCAGGAGAGAGAAACAGAGCCCTGGGGAGGTGAATAATTGATAGAACGTCAGGGAAAAGTTGGAGCTGCGGGCTTTGGCAGAGGCTCCGATGAGGGAGAGGGGGGCTGACCCCAGGCAGAGCTGCTCATCTGCGCCGTGTGCCTGAGCCCCGTGCACTGACCATCCACACTGCAGGGACGGGGTGGGGTGGCTCGGGGGGATGCGTGCAGTCAGTGCTGCAGCCCCAGCCCGCAGTAACGGCTCCCCAATCCCGTGCAGCAAAACAACGCGTGGCCTTAACCCAGATTCACAGCACAAATAATCCAGATCAGCAACAACGCACTGCAAGGGAGCCTCGGAAATGCATTTTGGGTGTGAAATGTGTGCAGGTTGGAACAGGCAGCGTTTCCTGGCCGCTTTTCTTAATTTATTTGGGATTTAATATGGTGCAAAAGCGCTCGATTGCTCTGAGGCCTCCACAAGGGCCGGGGGCCCCAGTGGGTGGCACTGAGCAGAGGTGACAAAGGGACGCATCCCGCAGGGATCCACGGCGCTCAGCCCTGCGTGATTTCCTCCCCTCCTGCTGCTGCCGTTGGGCTCAGTGTCCCCGGCTGTGCTGGGGCTGCACTTTGGGCATCCGCTCCCCGTGGGTTTCAGCCGAGCGTCCCCCCTGTGCTCCCCTGCCTGCTCTGCCTCTGAGCTGCAGGGAAACACGCGGCTCTCACGGCTGCTTCCGGAGCATCCCTTCCTTGCGGGGTGCCCGGCGTCGCCTCCCCTCACCCGAGGTGCTCGGGAGATAACCGTGGGATGGTTTCAGATGAGATATGGGAATCCACCGGGGAGAAATGCCGCGAGCGGATGGCTGCGCCCAGACCCCGGGGCACGGGGACGATGCGTCCCGGCTGCCTGCAGCGCCCCGGGGGCAGCTGTGCCGGCTCGGAGCCGTGGCATAGAGCTTCTGTCCCCTGCACCCCGCTTGTGGCCCTGCCGTGCTCTCGGCACCGCTGCGGTTGATCGATGAGCGCTGTAATTAGCCGGTGGGGGGAGGCAGGGATGGAGGGGAAGGCGGGCCGGAACGGGGGGGGGGGGGAGGGGGGAGCTGTTGGGTGCCCTGAGGAGGCCCTGGGAACGGGGGTGCGTGTAGGGGAGGGGGGCACTGGGATTGGGGCACCCTGGGGGTGGGGGCACCCTGGGGCGGCCGCCGTGCTGGGGCGGCCCTGAGGAATGCCCGGTGTGGGGCGGCCCGATGTAGAGGTGCCCGGCGGGGCTGGCGCAGGGGCGGGAGCCGGGACCCCCCCCGCTGCTCCGTTGCCGCCCCGGTGGGCAGGGCCGGGCCGGGCCGGGGGAGGCGCCGAGCGGCGGAGCGGGGGAGAGCGCGGCGGGGCCGTACCGGGAGCGCACGGCGGCGCTGGGAACGGCCGCACCGGCAGCGGAGCGGGAGCGCCGCTCTCTGCCCGCGCAGATCCGGGCCGCGCAGCGCCGCACCGCACTGAGCCGGGGGTGAGCGGGGCCGAGGAAGCGGGGATGCGGCGGGAGAGGCTGCGGGGTGGGGATGGAGCGGAGTCGGGCGGCAGCGGAGAGCGGGGATGGAGCGCGGAAAGGCGGCGTTGAGGACGCGCTGCCCCCGCACCTGCGGCCCCCGCAGATCGCTCCCGGCCCCGCACCGCCCCGCGCTGGGGCTGCCCGCACGCCGGGATGCGTTTTCCGCAGCTTTTCGGTGGGGGTGAATGAGTCATGGAAGCCATTCTCCCTTTCTTTCCATCTTTTTTTGGGGGGGAGGGGGGGGGATTCTCTTTGTTCGCGTTTTGCTGAGGAAATGATGGGGATAAGGAAAGGCTCTGCGCGATGGAGGGCTGTGGCACAGCGGCTGTGGGAGCCCCACACATTTCGGGTGCATTTCCCCGCCCGAGACAGAGGATACAATAGGAATTATTTTGAATACGCCTCATGCAAGGTGCTCATTTGCCCAGCGTGTGTGTGCCACACAGCTCTCCCCCTGCTCGCTGCAGGGAGCCCTACCATTTTCTCCTGACACAATTAATGGGATTTTTAAGGCTGCTCCCACTCGGAGGGAAAAAAAAAAAACAGGTACAAAGGGCAGCGCGGGTCTGATGGCTTCTGCTTGTGCCGAGCACAAAGAAATGGAGCCCAGAGGCTGCGCTGTGCTTTGTGGCACCGAGCCGGTGCCGGGGATGCCACTGTGGGTTTTGGGCGGAGGGGTGGCTGTGCTGCCGGCCCCATTCGCGGGGCAGCGGCTTCCCGGCCATGGGGAAACTGAGGCAGCGCTCAGGAGCGGCGGGAAGGCGTGCAGACATCGGCACGAGGGAGACGTGGCCGAGGTGGGACGGTCCTTCCTCTGTCCCCCGGCGCCCGCGGTGGGAGGGAGCGGCCGTTGTCCCGTTGTCACGCGGTGTTCGCTCCTCCCGCAGCTGCTGCCCTGCTGGCCATGTCGTCCTCCGACGAGGAGACCCTCAGCGAGCGGTCGTGCCGGAGCGAGCGGTCGTGCCGAAGTGAGCGGTCGTACCGCAGCGAGCGCTCGGGCAGCCTCTCCCCGTGCCCCCCCGGGGACACCCTGCCATGGAATCTGCCCCTGCACGAGCAGAAGAAGCGGAAGAGCCAGGACTCGGTGCTGGACCCGGCCGAGAGGGCTGTCGTCAGAGTTGCAGGTAACGCAGCGCCCGGGGTGGGGTCTCCCAGCGGTGGTGGAGGTGGCGGCAGCGGCCGGCCCTGTGCCCCATAAGCACAGCACGGGATGCCCACGTCTGGGGCTTCGTGGCGCTGGGGAGAATGTGGCCGGGGTGACCCTGCTGCCATGTGGCCAGGCTGTCAGCTGCCATCGGCTGCTGGTTGGCATGGCTTGGAGTGGATGGAAAGGTGTTGGGTGTGCTTGTGCCCAGAGGTTGGGAATGGTGCTCACAAGTGAGGGGGGGGGAGTTAAGGGATGTCGCCATTGGTGGCGGTGAGATTTGGCTCCGTGGTGGCTTTGGGCACGGCTGCGGCTCAGGTCCTGCTCTCAGCTGATGATGGGTCAGCTCTGGGGCTCACTGGGTGACGTTAGGGGCCTCATTAAGGGCTGAGTGGCTCCTTGCTGGAGCAATGCCCCTGGCCAGACTCAGGCAGGAATTTGCCCTGGGAGGTTTGGGGTTTCCTCCCGGGTTTGGCTGTGTGCCGGGGCTTCTGGGGGCAGCCTGTGCCACAGCAAAGGGCCACGCTGAGCCCTGACTGTGCTGGTGGCACAGGGACACCGAGTTCCCCCCAGGGCTCTCAGGGTGCAGCCCGTGCTGCAGGGTGGAGGAGGAGGATGCTGACCGCCATGCTGGGATGTTGGCACCTCCAGACCCCTTCAAGGAGCCCCAGCGAAACCTCAGACCCTGACTGTGGTCTGTCCATGGGAAAACATGAGACGGACCGAGCCCTCAGCGCCCACCAGCCCCTGCCTCGCCCAGCACCCCAATACCCATCCCCAGTACCGGCACACGGGGCTGTGTGCGCTCTCACGTGCTCTGGGCAGGAAGAACCAGTTGATTCAAATGAAGGCTCTGCAAGCGCCGTCTGGGACCGGGGGGAGGCAAATGCGCAGGGTGCGGCCCGGCCCTGCCCCACCGCCAGCGCCGCGGGCAGCGAAGAGCCGCCCCGTCCTGCCCCGGTCCCGTCCCACCCGCACAGCTCCGCTGAGAGCACCGGGATGGGGCTGCCGAACTCCCACCGTCGCGCTGGGTCGATCCAACCCATGATTAAAGGCGAAGGGATGTCACAAAATCCGATCTCATGCAGAGTTCCCATTAAAAATAACTCGCGTGGTGCAAATAGACAGCGCCGAGCCGGGAAGAAAGAGTTGGAGACAGTTTGGTGTCAGCGGTTTGCAAAGGAGCTGAAATGTTGATTTGGAGCTTTGCATTACACAACGCTCACCCCACACCCGGGGGGGGGATCGGTCCCTCTGGGCCCGGATTGAGGGCGGCGGCTGCTGCAGCGTTGGGCTCTGTGAGCGGTGCGGGCACTGCGGGCACAGCGCCCGTGGTCGTGCACGGCTCTCAGCCCCCCCCACCGCCCCCACGCTCTCTGTGCCCTGGGGGGAGTGCGGTGGCACCGCCGGGACAACGCTGTCGGTGTGGGGCCGAGTGGTCACGGTCCCCTCTATGGCCACCGGAGCGAGGAAATGGGGACGTGGCGGAGTCCCTGGCAGGGCAGAGCAGCTGGCGATGGGGCCGGGGGCTGCCGGTCCGCGTGTCCTCCTGGGGGTGACAGCTGCGGTGGGGGGCCGCTCTTCAAGGATCCCAGTTTACACGTTTACATCCTGCAGGGCAGCGCGGTCAGGGTTTGGGTTTGTTGTGTGGGTCTGGAGCGGTGCTGGGCCATGCTGGGCGGGTGATATCGGGCAGTGCTGGCCGCAGTGTTTACCGCTCCGTCTGCACTCGGGACGCGTTTGCGGGGAATGCTCCTTTGTCCCTCGGGAGCGGCAGCGCTCAGCGCGTTCTGTGCGGGGGGAGCGGCGCTGCAGGGGCGGCCGTTGGGGATCCCGGGGGGGGGGCCGCTGTCCCCGCTGCGCGCTGAGCTCCGTGCGCGGGGCACGGGGAGGGGGGAGGAGGGAGACGAGCGTTTGGGAGCGGGAGGTGCCGCAGGGCCGTCCCCGCTGTGCCGTGCCCTGTGCGGGGCCGTCCTCGGGGGATGCGGTGCCGCCAGACCATGGGTGCGGGGGTGGCGACGGTGCCAGGGCGGCGCGGAAGGGGCTTTGTGCGTCGCCACGGTTACCGCTCGCTCAGCGCTGGTTGCCATGGGAACGGCGCGGCCGGGGCCAAAAAGCCGCGTCCTGCGGCGGCCCCGAACGCTGGGAATCGCCCGACGGGATCGGGGGGGCGGAGCCGGGGCGGGGGAAGCGTGCGCGGCATCCCCGGTGCGCTGGGGGCAGAGCGGAGCACCGGGACTCCGTGCTGGGGGTGAACGGCGGGACGAGGGGTTGCGCTGCGAGCGGGGCTCCGGGCGTGCGGGGGGTGGTGGGACGCACCGGGCCGAGCGCCGCCCCCGGGAGGTGCCGACACAGCGCTACCGCCAGAGGGCGCGGCGCTCCCGGTGCCGCCGTCGGTTGGGCGGGGCCAGAGACGGGCGGGGCCAATCAGTGGGCGTCGTCTGAGGGAGGCGTGGCCTCGAGTCGGGTGGGCGTGACCTCGAGACGGGTGGGCGTGGCCGTGGGTGGCGCGGGGCGGTGGCGCGGGGCGGAAGCGGGGCCGCGCAGATCGGCGCTGACCGCCGCGCCGGGCGCTGCTCGGAGGCCGCCGGCACAAAGGCCGCCATGGCCGGGTACGTGCCGGGGTTGCTCCCGGCCGACCGCAGTCAGGAGAAGGAGTTCGTGCAGGCCTACGAAGACGTGCTGGAGCGCTACAAAGGTACGGCGCTCCGCGGGCGGCCCGCCGGGCCCGGCGCCGCTCCGGGCTGTCCTCGGCTCCCGGTTGCGGGGCCGCGGTGCTCCGGTTCTGCGGTCGGGGCGAGCGAATGTCCCCGCGGCTCCGCGCCCCGGGTGGGCTTCCAACGGCCCGGGGTGCCGCGTGTCGCGCGGGCGGTGCGCGGTGAGCGCGCGGTTCTGCCGGGGGCGGCGATCCCCGGGGGCCGCGCGTTGCCCGCCCCGTTACCGTTTCTCTGTACCCGGGTCTGTTCTGCTGAACCGCGGGGCTCGGGAGGGCGATGTGACCCCGCGGTGCCCAGCGTGCCCTCCGACGCTCGCGGGCGGTTCTGTTAGGTGCCGGCGCTGCGTGACGCGGCCGTTCTCTGCCCCTCCGCACCGCATCGCTTTTCTCAGTGCCGAAAGAAGACGAAATCGCGGTGCCCCTGCCCTCGTCCGCGGCGTGCCGGGCCGGCTGGAAATACCCGGCTGGAGGTAGCCGCGCTGCCGGGCTGGCGCTGAGTTTGGTCACGGGTTGCATTCAGCGTAGGGGAAATGAGTGTTTCTCAGGGACTGAGGCTTTCCTGTGCCTTCTTTCCCTTCCCAGCTCCCCTCCTTTCCCAGGACGTCCTGCCGTTGCTGTGAGAGCTGTATAGCGGTGATCCGTGAGGTTGCTGGGCTGCTGGATGCTGCCTCATCCCCACTGCGGGGCTCTGCTTGTCCTGCTGGGACTCAGGTTTTCTCCCGGCTCGTCCCTTCCCCCACCTCATCCTTCAGGAATGGGCCTCGGGCACAGGGGCAGGTGGGCGCTTGGTGCTGCCTGGGCCGGGAGCTGTGATGTGAGCTCCCAGAAATGTGGGGAGCAGCTTTCTGCATGGAGCTGCTTAGTAAAAAATAGCCTTTGCAGTTAAAATGAGCAGTGGGGCCTCTGCCTGTAGCCGGACCAATGGGTCCTGCTGCGGTGCGTGCCCGTTTCCTGGCTGCGGATCTGTTCTGTAGCTGCAGAGCAGGGGTTAAGCAGATGGCACATCCCCGTGATTGCTTTCTTTATCAGCCTCCCGGTGTAGGCAGCTGAAATGCTGAGCGTGACTGGGCTGGCAGGTAGGTGTTCTGCAGCTCTGCTGCCGGACTGCGCCGCTCGGAGCTGTGGGCGCCGTGTGGGGCTGAGCGTCCAGCTGCACCCCGATCCGGGGCGGGAGTGGGAACAGGGATGTGTGGGCTGCGGGGCTTGGAAGTGCACTGATTGCAGCCCTCAGTGTGCGCACAGATTGAGTTGGTGGCCTTCAGCCTCCCCTGGGGGCACGGGGACCTCTGTGGACCTGGAAGCTGGTGGCTGAGCATCCAAGTGCACCCCAGTGGGGCTGCACCCAGGGGCTCGGTGCGGTCCCGGCCCCGTTGCCTCATTGCTGGGCGGTGATGCTGTGCACATGCTGGGACGTGCAGCCACGTGCTCCCAACATGGCACTGGGAGCAGCGGTGGAGCCTTTGGGGATGGCTCTGTCCCCTGGGAGGTGCTGCTGCAGTGGACATGGAGGGCTCTGAGCAGGGAGGAGGGTCTGCCTGTGAGTACCCAGCATGGGGCTGAGCCCTGCTCCCATCGCACGTCCCGGCCCCATGCTTTGCCCTGCAGGAAATCACTGCCCCCACACCACATGGGCGCCACAGTGTGCCCAGGTGCACAAGGTGTTGCATTACTGTGCTTAGAGTGCTTGAACATTAACTAGTCAATCCTGGTGAAATCCTTCCTTCAAGATAATTCATGTTTTGGGGGGTCATGGGTAGAACTTCGGAGCTGTAGTGTCAGCACGTCCATCTCCCAGTCATTTCCCACTCCATCTCCTCACCCTCCCTGCTTTCTCTCCCTTCGCTGTGGTGCATTGGGGTTGGGACAGCAGGGGATGGGTGTCACTGCATCTGCCTGACCTGTTGTTAGGGAGGGGATAACATTGGGCTGAAGGAGTCGTTGTGCATTGCAGGGGAGAACCATGGCACAGATCTGCTGGGGCTTCTTGGAGCCTTGCTTGTATGGCTGGAGCTCCTTTTTCCCACTGATTTTCTGCACTGAGGGAGGCAACTGGATGGTGTCTCTGGGTCTCACCTGTGCCCTGCTGGGCCGGTGTGCAGCTTTGAAGGCAAAAGGGTGGCAGCTGTGGCCGTTGAGCTGCCGTTACCATTCCTTCCTGCAAAGATAAACATCATTCCTCAGCGATGATGAGTGTGAGCTGCATGAGGGCTGTGCAGCCGGCGGGGCCGGGCAGTGCTGTGGAAGGAAATGCTTCTTCCTCATCCTCTCAGGAGCTGCCCCCTGCACAGGACTCGGCACAGTTTAAGTGGCATGGATGCCCCCGGCCAGTGGCTCTGCTTTTGGGAGGCAGAGCGAAGCGGCGGCATCTCCGGTACAGGGGGAGCTGGGGGTCAGAAGGTGACGCAGTGCATGGGCCGGACCTGTGGGCCTCCGGTGTGTTGTGCAGCACTGCTTCGCTCGGGGCTGTGGTGGGACAGCAGGGGCTGCAGCCGCTGTGTTCCCCATGGCGGGACGCGCCCTGCCTCGCCTGCCTGGCGTTCTGCTGCCTTCGCGGTGCCGTCATCGTCTCTGTGGGACGCGGTGAGGCCTCTGGAGCTGCTCCACCTGCGTGGGGCTGTGGCTGCGGGCGCCGTGCTGAGCGGTGCTGCTCCTCTCTGCCATCTTCCAGGAAAATGCCGACGTGCTTCAGAGAGCAAAGCGCCGGGCGCTGTGGGCGGCAGAGCTGCGGTCACCGCTGGCACAGAGGCAGTGCTGGTGGTACCTGGAGCCGGAGAGCTTTGATCTCATTTCAGCAGTGGGTTGGGGTGGGCCCAAGAGCTGCCGGCGGGGCCTCTTTGTTCCTTCCTTAGGTGGCACGGCGCTGTGCGGGGCTGTGCCACGGCCCTCTCCTTCCCTGCCATGGGGACGCCGAGCTGCTGCCCAGCTGCTGGGTGCCCGCCAGCCCCATCCTGTGCTCCTTTGTGTCGCTGAGTTCAGTTCAGCATTGGAGCGCTCTGACCTCCTGGAGGGGAGCATATAAAAGGGATTTTTTTTTTCTTCTTGCTGATTCCTGGAAGTGTTCTGACGGCATTGTTTGAATACCAAGGGTGATGAATCCCTTTATAGGCACCTAAAACAAACCCCGGACCGCCGGGGACTGCGGTTCGCAATTTCTCCTGTTCCTGCAGGAGCTCCCGTGGGCTCTGCTCTGATCTGGGTGCCCCGGGTGCGATCTGTGACCTCCAGCACCGAGTCAGCTCTGGTTGTATGGCGTTGAGCCGACGCTGTCAGCTTGAATCCATCGCATCTCCAGGAAGGAGCTGTGCACCGAGTGCCACTCAGTGGGGAGCAGCAGCAGAGCCGGGTGGCACCGCAGGGCTGTGGGCTCACCTCACTGAGCCGAGCTCCGTGCTGGGGCTGAGTCCCAGCTGTGTTTTCCATGGAGGAGTGGAGGATGAGGCAAGCGGTGCTGCAGGGCGAGGAGGGGCGGTGGGTGCGATGACAGCGCGGTGACGAAACGCCCAGCACGGGGAGCGGTGCCGTAATGACAGGGCTGATCGCCGCCATCACCTGCGCTGCACGTCCCGACCTGGCACAGCCACACCGACCTGCCCTGTGGGCTCCACGTGAAACACAGCGCAGCTCGTCCCACCGGGCTGCCGACCCCGGGGCGCTCCGGGCACAGAGGAGCTGTGTTGGGTGCTGGTGGGTGAGGGGCCGGGAGCTGCCGTGGCTCTGTGAGCTGCTCGGGGCACTGCTCTCTGCTGTCCCCACGGGCACCCAGTCCTTTGCCCAGCACTGTGCTGTGTGTCCTTGTCCCACGTCCCCAGCAGCCAGCCTTGCAGCATCCCCGCTCACAGCATCCCTGCTGCGTGCTGCCTCCAGCTCCTCCCTCTCCTTCCTTCCTTCCTCGCTGAAAGCCCAGAACTGATGTCTCAGCTCTGCCCTCGCTTGTCTGGGGGACTGGGCATGCAGCCAGGGCTCAGGGACACACAGGCGGCTCTGGGTCGGGGGAACCCCGCCGAGCTGTGCTTGCTCCCAAAGGCACAGAGGATGTTTGTGTTACTGAGCTGGGGCAGCACCCTTCCAAGCTGGGTTGTGGGGTTTTGTGTGTGCGGATGGATCCCATGCAGTGTGGGGGATCTGCAGCACAGGCTTCCTGTGGGCAAGGGGCTGCGGGCATTGGGTGTCTGGCTGCGGGTGGGGTGAGGTGAGACCTCGGGTGTGTTATGAGATGTTCCCTGCATCTGTGGCAGAGGACGGGCTGGGACCCCCCTGCTGTCAGGGAGGTGCTGAAAGGGAATCGGCCCAGTGCCGCTGTGTGGTGTGGGACAGGGGGCTCACGTGTGCTGTGTCCCTGCAGAGGCAGTGCTGCAGCTCCAGGAATTCCATCTGCCCCATAATTTCTGCTGTTTATCAGTGATCTGGATGCGTAGAATCTGGGCTGCTGGCTGGGGCTCTGTGATGATTTGAGCCTTCGGGTTGTTTCTCCCCAAATGAAGCCCGGCTGCCTCTTTCCCATTTCTCATTTCCCGTTGGCTGCCCTGCAGTGAGCACTGTGTGCTCTGCCCCTGGTAATGGTCCCACTGATGTCCCTGCGCACACCCACTTCTCCCTATGCCGTGTTTTTCCTCTCTTCAGCTCAGGTCTGGAAGATGGCAGCTGATGAAGCAGCACTTCCAAGCAGTGCTGGCACAGCTCTGCAGCCTCCCTGTGCTTATCCCCTGCTCTGCTTTCCTGGGGCAAGGACCCTGGACCTGTTTGTCTGTGGGGGCATTAGGGCAAACTCCCAGCACTCTGCATCCCACTCCTGTGCCACGCTCCAGGTCAGCCAGAGGGGCAACTTCTGTTATTGGTTTGTTTTTGTTTATCTTCCACTGAAACCGGCAAAAGGTCCCTGCAGAAAACTGCAGCTCCAGGAGTGCTTCTGCTCTCCGTGCAGGAGGCCAGACGTGTGGCTGCTGTGCAGGGCTGACCTTGGGCAGCTTTGCTACGAGAGTCCTCTGGAGGAGCAGCTCCCATTTGTGCAGGTCGAGCCGTGATGCCAACACCCCCAGGCAGCGCCGTGGGAGCACGTGGCCGTCCCTGCACCGCCCTCCTTGCAGGCAGCTCCATGCGCTGCACGTGCAGACATCTCACCCCATGGCTGCTCGGGATGCCTGTGATTCCGGCTGCGAGGCAGTTGTTGTGCTGGGGCGGTTGGGATTCCTCGGGCTGGGGCTGTGAGCTCCCTCCATGCCCTGTCCCCATGGCCGCACGGCTCCGGCCAGCTGCAGCGCTCTGCAGGCCGGGCATTCCTGGCGTTCCCGAGGGGAGAGGAGCCGGGATGCTGGGGAGCGGTCCGGCGTCAGACCCACGCTGCCTTAACCCCATCGGAGCGGGAGGAGGGGAGCTCTGTTCCTCCCCAGAGCTCCCCGTGGGGCCAGGGTTCAGGTGGCAGGGCTGAGTGCATCCGTGGCACTTCTTGCCTTTACTGCCCAGAGGGACAAAGCGACAAAGTGAAGGTGACAGCTCTGCAGGCAGCGGTGGGAACTGGAGCATCGGCTGCGGCGACTGCCGTGTCGTGTGCTGTGCCCGTGGTTTGGGGTTTGCTGGAGCTGTGTTGGGTGACCAGCCTGGTGCCATCCCACCTCTCCCCTTTCTTGGGAAGGGAGAGAAGTGAATACAGCTGGATGCTCAGCAGCTGCTCTGCACCCAATCCCTGGGCTTTGTTCCCCCTGTAGTGCGAGGCCACCACTGAGCAGAGCGGTGATGGAGGGGATGGCGGCTCAATGCTTGCTGTCCCCACGCCGGCAGCACAGCTCTGCTGGTGGCTGTGCCTCTGCTTTCTGTCCCCGTGTTCCCACTTCCCTTCTTACAGCCCCATTGTCAGCAAGAAGCAGCTTTTTGGGATTCTTTGGGTTTTTTTTTTCCTTCTATTTTTTTTCCAGAGGAAAATTCCATTGTGCTATTTATAGTGGTGACAGCTCGACTTCTTGCAGCAACTTCATTCTGCTCTTCATGCAGCCCAACAGCAGCCGGGGTCCCGGGCTGTGCGCGGTGCAGCGCTGTGCTGCGGAGCTGCTGGATTTGCTCCCGGCCGTCTGCGTGCTGTTCCACGCGGCCGCTCATCAGCGCTCAGCTCTGCTTCCCCTCAGCAGAATTAACGAATCGGCTCCATCCCCACAGCTGCGGGTCTGTTCATCCTTCCAGGCTGCAGCACCTGAACCTGGTGTCACCGTGCCCTGGGTGTGCAGGGCTGTGCTGCAACCCAAACCCTCCGTCTGCCCAGCCATGCTTCCCGTTGGAGTTTCGGGAGCAATTTTGGCTGTTGGGTTGGTGGATCAGCAGCTGTTGGGATCAGAAGCGCCAGCTGGCTTTCGGGGTTCTGGTAGGAGAGTGCTGCACCCGACGTGCGTCTGCCTGCAGCGGTCCCGGCTGGGCCAACCGGTTCTGGGTGTGTGTGGGCAGCGTGGATCCGCACAGGGCTGCTCGCTGCAGGGCCGTGCCGGGGTTCTGCGTGGGGCCGCGGGCGGTGCGAGCACCCAGGGGTGCTGCATCTGTAGGATCTCCTTGGAGGACTGTGCAGTGGGTCTTGCTCAACTCCTTGGGCAGCGCTGCTCCCGGTGCAGCCCCTTGCCGTGGGTCGGGCACTGTGTGTGGGCACCTTCCCCTGCATCACACTGGGGTGGTTCCTGCTGCCAACAGATCCTATGAAACAAAACAAGCGCTCTCCTTCTGGGTTCTGCAACAGCATCGTGGGTGGCACGCAGCTCCAGGGGGTGCATGCAGAGCTGGGGCACGAGGTGTGCTGTGGGGTCCTGCAGCGAGACACCCGAGTGTCGTGATGCACTGAATGCACGTCCCTTTCCCGTTGACTTGCCTGCAGTCCTCACAGCTTTTGGGGTTTTGCCCCACCTCCCCGTTCGCAGCCTGAAATACCTACAGGACACCCGATCCCGCGACCCCCGGCCGGGGCAGGTGGTGGGGGCCGGGCGTGCGGCTCATTTGCAAGAAGGGAGGGGTGGCCTCATCCAGGGCAGGTCTCGGTGCGGTCCTCAGATCAGGAAGCGCAGGGCTGGGCTGCGGTGGCCAAAGGGCAGCGGTGGTGCGGCGAGCCCTGCGCTGCGGGACGCCGCCAGCCCCGTGCGTCCTGCTGAGCTGCGGGGGCCTCCGGCGGCACAATGGACTCGAATGAATACAGGAGGTTCCTGGGCGGCATCGGCACCCTGAGAGGTACGGCCGTCCAGGGCTGTGGGGCGGTGTGTGGGGCTGAGCTGGGTTCCCCTTGTGACCCGGGAGAGCTGCTCACGGGGTGGGATCTGGAGGGAAACCATGTCCCCCGGGACGTGAAGGGATGGCTGGCTCTGCTGGGGGAGCACTTGGGAGAGGCCGTGCTTCCATGGCTCCGTTCTACTTCCCTGTTTTGTCTTTTCTTTCGGTATTTGGGGGCGTATCTGGGCACAAAGCGAGCGGCTCCGGGCAGCCCAGCCCTGCAAGGAGCAGGGCAAAGGCAAGCTGCCTTGCAAATAACAATAAGCAAAGTGTCTGTGCTGTGGGGCGGTGGCACTCGGTGGCTCTGCTCTCGCTGCAGCTCTTCCACCCTGAGCACCGCGCTGTGTGCTGGTGACGCAGCCCTTCCTGCTGCCTTTCTGCCCTGTGATCGGCTCCTTTTGACGGGCTCTAAGGATGCGGCTTTTACGGGCTCTAAGGATGGGGACGTGCCTTGCTTTTTTTCTATTTTTTTTTTTCCTTTTTTCGTTTTCCATTCCCACGTTTTGCTCTGGGGGCTCCCAGCCCCCCGCACACCCGCACGCAGGTATTGGGATCCGCTGCCGAACGAATGGCGCCGCGCTGGGGAAAGGAGGAAGCGTCCGGGATGCCGTCACCTGTCACTGAACGGCCCCGCGTTGACTCGTCCCTTTGCAGCCCTCCCCGGGTACGGCTGGGCTGCACCAGCCGATCCTGCTGCACGAGGAGGTGAATCAATCCCATGTTTAATTTAGCAGGGAGCCAAGGGAGTTGTTCCCCGGCCGGCTGCCCGTCTCCCCACCCAGAGGGGCTGCTGCAGGGGTTAATCCGTGCCTGACAGCTGCCATGAGTTATCGTGTCCGGGGGTAATACAATTCACTTTCTTATGCTGCTGCGGTGTCCATCATAAATGGTTCCAGCGCTGCTGCAGCTGGCACCGGGGATCAACGTGTGAGGAGTGTGACATCGCCGCGGTGTGCCGGGAGCTGCCCCTCTGCTGGGAGAGGCCGGGAGTGGGGGAGGGACCCCTTTGTGTGCGGGCCGGGGAGCCGCCGGCGTCCTCCGGGCTCCTCCGCACCATCCGAGCAACGGATTGTTGCAGCCGCCTGCTGCTGTTAGCGCCGGGGCTCTGCTGCTGGGAGATGGCCGCGTTGTGCCCGCGGTGGTGATGCTTGGTGTTTGCCAGAGCTCAGTGTGCTCTCAGCCCGGCCAGGCTCCCCTCGAGCAGAGCAGCGGGGCTGCACAAAGCTGCTGGGAAGCGAGGGTTTATTGCCAGCTTGGTTTCTTTTCCCATCTCCCCCCATCTCTATTCATCTCCCCGGGGAGGTGGAGGCAGCAGCGGATATTGGAGCTGGGGCCGTTTCATATGTAAATGGCTGTGTGCAAGTACAGTCCCCTGACCCCCGGCGCGGTGCCAGCAGCAGTGCCAAGTCCCAGCGGGCTCCCGCCCCCTCCTCCCCCCCCCCCCCCCCCCCCCCCCCCCATGGCCGCCTGCGTGGTGCTGCCAGCTCCCAGCCTTGTGCTGGGGACAAAGGATGCTGTCCTGCAGAGTGATGGGGACCTGACCCCCCCGCCCCAGACCTTGGGGTGCTGCCCTCAGCTCCGCTTCCCCTGGGTTTAGGGTGCTGGATGGGAGGGCAGTGGGGTTCTCCTCAGCTGCTGTGGGGCCGTGGGTCGTTTTGGGAGCGGAGGAGATAATGTAGGTCGTCCCTGGAAGCTTCCTGTCTCGGGTTTCCTGGGGCAGCAGACTGTCACGGCCCCAAGGTGACGAGAGCCCTGGGCTCGGCTCAGGAAGCCCATTTGATTACAAATTTATTGCTGGGTTAATTTTATCCATGGTGGTGTGACGGCAGCCGGTTTCACTTTCTCAGAAGTTTGTTGTTTACTTGGAAGCCAGATAAAATCCAGCATCTTTTTGGCCTTCTCTGTGCACTCAGGCTAATCTCCCTGCTGCATCTGACCTTGTCATTGCCACGTGCTTTCCCTGAGGGAGCCGAGCTCAGATTTTCCCTGTGGCAAAGCATCCTCGCGTGGACCTCTGCTTGTCCCTGCAGCCTCCCAGGCGTGTGCGTGGCCTCTGTCTGCAGGGCTGCTGCTGCCAGAGCCGCTCGCAGTGGCCTGTGAGGGAGCAGAAGTGCTCTGCATCCTTCAGTCTCTGCTGCTGGAGCTCCTGCCAGTGCCCAACCCCACACACACAGCACACCGGGCACTGGGAACTGTGGTCCCACAGTGTAGCAGTGCTGCAGCTGAGCTGAACTGCCAGGTTATTGCTGGCTGCCTTTGCACGGTGATGTCCTGGGCCATTGATGTCACCTGCTATGGCTGCAGTTCTGATACACTCCATGCGTCCCAGCTGTGCTCAAACCCCGAAGTTGAAGGGCAGGCGGGCGCTGGAGTGTGGAAAGGAGTCTCCAGCAGCAGCTGGAAGGGCTGCACCCATCCGTCCCTGTGGATGCCAATGCTGGGCACTGCTGCTGTCCTGGGAAGCGGTGCTCAGGCCGACCCGGTGGGTTTCTGCTGTGAAAGAGGAGCGTTTCAGTGTTTCTTGGGCACAGCGTGGCGGCCCAGGGGAGGTGTGGGAAATGGAGTGAGCCCTGCCTGCGGCTTGTCCCCCCGTCGCCGTTTGCTTTTGTCCCATCATGTGATGGCTTCCCCGGGCTCAAGGTGGCCGGCTCTGATAAGAGATCCAGGCCGCCATCTGCACTCAGGGCGGGGGCCGGGCGGGCTGGGGCTGCTCCGGGGTGCTGAGGGCATCCTGGGAGCAAACGGCATTCCCACCCGCACCTCGGAGGGCCGCAGGTGCTGTGTGCTGCAGATGGGTCCCACCGGCCCTGTTAAGAGCATCATGGGGGGGGGGCTGGGCCGATGGGACCTGGCAGCTGCCTGCGGTGCTGTGCTTTAACAGAGCTGCTCCAGAAACGATAGCGACTGCATTATTTCACGTATTCTTTAACGGGGATTAAATTTCTCCGTGGGAGAGCAGGGAACAGAGGTGTCAGGCCCCCGCCGCTGTTCCTCTAATCCTGAATTCCTCTCTGGTCCGGTGAGGATCTGGCACAGCAGCTGCAGTGGGGCCATTTCTGCGTGCAGCCCCAGCCGGCTGCCTGCGCCGCACGGAGCGGATGCGCCCTGAGCTCGTCCCCATCCTGCCCGCGTGCACCGCGGGTTGTTGGCCTTCCTCTGGGAAGCGGCTCCAACAACATCCTGCGGCTCCACGGGACAGCAGGGCTCTGCTGTGGGCGGCTCAATGGGACGGGGGCTCTGGCTGTCCTGTGCAGCCACGCCGTGCTGGCATCACCGTGTGCCCACCCACCCCCTCGGTGCTAATCAGGTTTCACGCTGCTTAGTTGGGAGATCTAATGAGATCAGGGCTGGAGGTTGTCTGCCTGCCCTCTATTTATAGGGGAAAGCGAGAGAATCCGTTGCTGGGCTCTCTTTGACCTCGATTTTCAGATGGAGCTCTGCACACCCCATATCCCAAGTTCCAGGCCCTGTGCCCGGGGCAGCCTGGTGGTTTGGGGTGACGTGGTGACCCGACCTCCTGCCTGCAGTTCCCCACTTCTCTGTGCTGTGACGCGTGGCTGTCGCTGGGAGGGCTGTGGGGCCGGAGGGGCTGTGCGTGGGCCGTGCCCTGTGTAAACACACGGCTGGCCTGCACGCCTCGGACAAAGCGTGGATAGATCCCACTCGCCCAACGTTTTCCTATTTCCCCTGCTGCCAAGAGGCCTTCGGCTCGAGTTAGAATAACAAGGCTGTTTGCAGAGACACCAGGCCTTTTGTTAGCCGGCAGAAAAAGGGTTTTGACTCAGCCAGCCTCTCCCCCCCGCCGGCTTTCCTGCTTCCTAAGCTGCTGTGGGAAGTGCAGAGCTTGGCCTTGAGCGGCCCCGAGCTCTGCTGGGGCTGGCTGCGTCGTGTCGGCATTTGTCCGTCCTACTGGGGCTGTCTGTCTGTCCATCCCGGGCACAGCTCCAGCCCTGCAGCACAGCAGTGCAGGATGCCATGCAGTGCCGGTTCGGAGCTGCGCCGTGGGCTTGTTTTCACGCCGAGGTGACAGCGGGGCGTGCTGGGAATTTGGGAGCTGCTGTTTACCCGACGGCGGCTCGGCTCCGCGGAGGTGTGCTGTCCCCGTGGCCGCAGGGCTAAGGGAGGGACCTGGAGATGGCATCGGCTTCCTCGTCCTCCCCCATGCTGGGAACGCTGCCACCTCGCCGTGTCGGCACAGGCCTCTGGGAAGGCAGGCAAACGCGTGCGTGCCGTGGGCGTGCGGCCGGGCCGGCTGTGCATGGCTCCTGGAGGCCGCCGCTCCCCTCTGCACACCCTGTCCCCGTCCTCACACCTCGCCCAGCACCAAACCCATCTCCTGCATGCGGCTGTGCTCGGAGGCCCCGCAGGATTCACAGCGCTGTGCAGTGAGCACATGCGGCACGGCCGGTTGCCAGCGCCCGATGACACACCAGGGGAGGCCACTCAGAAGTGGGAAGCGATGAAATAATGCCCGAAGCTCTGTGTCAGCAGAAAGCCAACGGCCCCAGCAGTCTGCCGGGGTGCTGGCAGGAGGCGGGCGGATGGAGGTTGTTAATGCGAAGGAAGGAGCGATGGGACTGACCGTCCCCAGCATCCACTGTGCCACAGTGCTTGGCTCTGTGCTGTGCTGAGTCGGATTGGTTCTGCAGGAGATGCCACCCTACCCGTGTGCATGGAGTGCTGCTCTGTGTGCGTCCAGCCCGCACTGCCTGTGTTGTCCCTGCTGGGCTCTGTCACAGCTGTCTCTGGAGGTTGTGCTCCACATTGTTTTGGGGTCCCCTGGAAGGGAGTGTTCTGTGCTCAGGGCTGTGGAGATGTGGTGCTGGCAGCTTGTCAGCCCTTGTGGGAAGCTGCTGGATCTGGGACACCAAAAACTACCCACAAAGGACAGGCCAGGCTGTGCGTGGTGCTGGCTGCTCCTGTTCCTGCTCTGGGTGAGGGGCTGTGGGAAGCTGGGCGCAGCTCTCCATGGATACAGAGGAAAATGTTCCACTCCTGAGTCATTTCAGCTCCGTGGGGCCCTGGGCATGAGGCCCCAACCCAAGGGTTAATGGCGAGCCTCGCTCCTGGGGAATGATTAAGCCGTGAGCAGGTGGCAGTCCAGCTCTGCTGTTTGCTTTGCAGAATGAGCGCCAGCAGGAGCGACGTTTGCTTCAGCCGTGCCTCCATCACTGCCCTGCGCTGCCATGGCCGTTCCCTGTGCGCTGTCGTCCCGGCAGCCCATGTTGGGAAGGGAAGTCTTTTTTTAAGCTGCGATTATGGCTTTGGTGCCCAGACGTCTGCTGGAAAGGGGAACATCTCGCTCTTATCATCAACACTTCCTTTTCCGAGTTCCTTGGAGCTCAGATTTTGCTGCTGATGGTGGGGCTGGAAGCTTCCCCCTTATCTCTGCCGCTGCCTTGCCGCGTCCCGCTGACCTTTGGCGGAGTGGAGCCCTGTGCCGTGGTTAAACATTGACTCGCGGTGCTCCGTCCGTGCGGCTGTGGGTTGGAGGACGCAGTCATGGCCTGGCGCTGGGCAGCCCCGGGCCAAGGAAAGCCTTCTGTTAGCTGCACACACAGCTCGTGGAGTCACATCACGAAACGGTGGGTTGGAAGGGGCCCTAAAGATCAGCCGGTTCTGACCCAGGGGCCGCTCACCCAGCACGGGCTGCCCAGCGCCCATCCGCAGCCACGGGCAGCTGCAGGGAGGGGCGGCCCAGCGACCCCCTGCCCTCTGGGGAAAGGATTTCCCCCCACATCTCCCTTTAAGTTTAAAGCCGTTCCCCATCCCACAGGGGCCTCGCGCTGCGGGCGCCCATCGGAGCTCACGGGGCTGCCGGCTGCGGGCGGTGCCGCTCCGGGGGATTCCCGCTCGCCCTGAGGCGTTTCTCAGCCCCGTCCTTCGGCACGGCGCGGGGCCACGTGAGGCTGACGGAAGCGAGAAGGAAGCGCTGCACGTTCGGAGCGCAGGCTGTGCCCGCACAGGCAGCAGCCGCTGATTCACCTGTAGCGGTGCGACGTTCAAAGCGGAGGCAGCGCCGGGAGGAGCCGGGAGCCGCGGCTGCCCGTCCCGCCTTGTTTTGAGCAGCCCAGATCAGAAGAAACGTCATCTTTGTTCTGGGCTCCCTCTCCCATGGCTCCGGCGCCGAGGGCGGGGTGGAGCGAGCTCTGCGCCCGCCGGGCCGTGCCCGTGCTTGCAGCCGCTCGGCGTCTGTCTGCGGCCGCGTTTAACGCCGTCTTGAGGCCGCTGCGCCGAGCTCCTGCCGGAGCCCCGGAACCCGGCCGAGCCGCTCCGGAGCCGCGCGGCGCTGCCGGGGCTGCAGGGGTGCAGTCATGCGGAGCTGAGCAGATTACGTTCCGGAGTGCCTCGTGTGCGTGTGGAGATGTGATGCGGAGCTGTGGGTCACGGCGCGGGCACGGCGGCTCCTCCTTCGGTTCACCGCTTGGAGCTGCCACCGCGCGCTCCTCGTTGCCGCACTGAGCAGGAGCCGGCCGCGGGGCTCGGCTCCTCGGTCCAAAAATCCTTCACTCCCTGGCAGTTCTGGGCCGCTGCTGTAAAAAAAACCCGCTGCTGACCGAGATTTGCCCTCAGAACTCCCAGAAAGGCGGAAAAAAAAAAAAAAAATCAGAGAGGGAAAAGTGAGCACAGCAGGAAAGCCTGCGCTTGCACTGCAGTCCCACGTCTGTGTCCTGGCAGGCACGAGGAGCTCCTGCGGCGCCCACAGCCGCTGCCCCATGCAGTGCTACCCGCTGCAAGAGATGGAGCGCATTTCCATGGGCTTGGCCGGCTGGGGTGCAGAAACCCGCGGGCTGCAGGAGGGGCTCGTTGGGACCCCGGCCCGTGGGTGCTGCCCAGGTGCCCGCAGTTTTTGCACCCGCTCTGCTCCCTCTGCAGCCCCAGCAGCGCCCGGGTCTGAGCGCTTCAGTGCTTCCACAGTGCCACCTGGCTGCCACCTCTGCCTGCCCGGGCCGTGCTGCCGGACTTGAGCCCCGGCTGAAGGCTTCGGGTGCCTCTCGGGGGTCCGCTGCCCCCAGGGGTGGAGGATCGTCCCCGCAGCATCTCTCGTCCCATTGCTGGGGGTGCGGCTCTGGGCGGTGCTGGAGAGCTGCGGGATGCAGAGGTGCTGTGCCAGCAGCGTCCTCAGTCATATAAGGAGATGCCGGCAGTGCTGCATGCTGTGCAGCATTACTCACCAGGAAGGCGCACAGCACGGGGGGGCTCAGCCCCGAGCAGATGCACAGCCCCCACCAGCTGTGACTCAGCTCTGGCTGCACAGACTGGGCCGTGGCTTTGTGCCCTCTCTGCTCAGCATCAAGTCCATCCCTAGAAGGGGACCCTCTGGAAAACGTTTTTCTCCTTGAGTGGGGTGGGCTGTGGGGGAGGGAGGGGGTCGCCTTATTTTCAGCCTTTTGACAACGCTTTGCAGATGTCTGGGATGGGAGTGCTGGTGAGGAGCTGTGGGATGCTGGAGCTCTGGTCATTCCATGGGGCTGCAAGCTGCCACACGGGGCACCCCAAAGAATGGGGGCATTGGCATGGAGTGGGGCCGGTCCCCCCCCCGCCCCGGATTCCTGGTGGGCTGGGAGATGCTCACTCCCCCCCCCCCCACACCCGTTTCCTTTTTGGGCCGAGGCGACAGTCAGAACTGCAGAAGCCGCCTTGCAAGGAACTAAAATTAGCTGCTGGTGTTTGTGTGTGGGGCGGTTTCCATGGCTGGGGGTGGCCTTGTGCCGGGGCCCTGATCATGTGGGGCTGAGCCTGGGGGGGCTCCTTGGCCCCTGGAGCATCGCAGAGGCACCCCAAAGCCCTCAGCAGCCATCTGCTCCTCTGACCGAGTGAGCGACAGCCGCTGTCTGCTTCCTGCAGCAGCAAGGAATAGCTTCGAGGAACAGCTTGTGCCATTAAAAGGAGCATTAAAAGCAAAGGGGGAAATGATGTTAAATTGAGCGGAAAGAAGCACACAGTGCTGAACTGCAGGGCTGCAGTGACCCCGACGTCTCGGCCCACGGCGATGCCCACTCTGAGCACAGCTGCTGGGCAGTGCTGAGCCGTGGTGTTGGCTGCTCTGAGTCCTCTGCTGGGAGGGCATCTGATGGCTGCTGACACCAAGCACTTCCTGCAGGCCCTTATCTGGCGATGGTTTTGCCACAGGTGTGATGCTGTCACCCCCAAACTTCTCTTTTCCTAACACAAAGTGCTCAGTGCCTTCTGCTGGGGCACAGGACAGGGCGAGCAGGAAGGGGAGAGCAGCTCCTGCAGCTCCTGCAGCTCCTGCAGCTCCTGCCGCTCCTGCCGTGGGGTGCGTTGCCCCTTTGCTATTTATGGTGGCCGCGCGAGCACTGTTGGGCAGTCATTACTCCTGCTGCGTTTCCCCTGCCTTAACAGAAAGCAGATCGCTCCAGATGGGAGCTGTGCTGGAATATTTTTAAGTTGGGCTGGGCCACAGCTCCGCCAGACACGTTGCCACAGCGCTCAGCCCCTGCCTGCTTCTCTTCCTGCCGGCCCACAGCGCCGCAGGAACGTGGCTGTGGCTGAGATTTCTCCGTGGCATTTGAGAGCCGCGCTGTGCTCGCTTTTGCAAAACCTCGCCGTGTTTTTGGGTCCATCACGTTTTGCTGGTGGTGCTCTCCAGGCTGGTGGCTGTTGGGTTGCGGTTTCGCAGCTTTCCGGCTTGTGGGGTGCGGGGCTTCCCGCTCTCATCTCAGCACTTCTTGGAAGCCACCACAAGGGCAAACCCCGCTTCGAATTCAGAACAACTTTCCGTGTGCCCACAGAGCAAAGTGCTGGGGAGGGGTTGGTTGCTGGGGGCTGCGGAGCGTTGGGGCACAGCTCACACCCGTGTGCTGGGGTCACAGCAGGGCTGGGCTGGTGGCTCTGACTCACCTCAGGATTTGGGGCTCTGCAGCCCCAGTGAGAAGCAAAACCACAGCACAACGGCTGTGCGCTGTGGGGCTGAGATGTGCCGGGTGGGGCCGCTCATTGACTGTGCAGCATCACCCACTCGGTGCCCCAGCGGCAGCTGCGAGGATAACAGGGCATCATCACCTGCTTGGGCTTCAGCATTAGGAGGTGCAAAGGGAAACTTTGTGAGGGTGCCTGCTGTGAGTGTGGCCCTCCTTCAAGCCCCGCGTTCCTACAGCCCGTGGGCTTCAGGAAAAGAAAGCGTTGCCGTGCTGTATGCACGCTTCCACGCCTGTTGCCCTGCTGCGTCTGCATCGAGCAGTGGCTCCGGGAGCGCAGGGAGACGCCACGCAGCTTTTGTTGCTCTTCCTGTAAAGCGGAGGAGGAACGCACAAAGCCTCAGCCCTGCTCGGCTCGCCGTCCCCCGACGCTGAGGGATTTCCTGCGGCCGGGTGCCCCGAGCTGCCGCTCAGCTCCGCGCCCAGCCCGCGCAGCCCCGCACAGCCCCGCACCCCCCGCCCCGCGCTCACAGCTGCTGCTCCCGGGCCGCGGCCGTCCGGCGGGGCCGGGAATGGAAATCCGGGAGATGACGTTTCTCCCATGGAAGGAGGAGGGGGGGCCAAAGTTTGACCGCGCGGGGAAGATGTTGGCGTCGGCCCGGAGCTCCGCTTCAACTCTGCCCCCGTTCTGAGCTCCGCACCGCCCCGTGCCGCCGTGCCGTGCCGTGCCCGGGAGGACGTCCTGCAGCTCTGCCTCCGTCGGCCCGCAGTGCCGGCGATGCCGGGCTCGTGCTGGGGCGGAAGGAAGGCGGAAGGAAGGCGGGAGCCGCGCGGGCAGCGCCGGGCGGGCTGTAATGCGCGATGCCGCTGCCGGAGGGCTCCTATCTGCCGCCCGCCGCCTTCGTGCTGAGCCACGTCCTGGGCATCGCCGGCGTGCTGTACTGGCGGAGCCGCAGCGGGGCAGGTAGGGGCGGCGGGGCCCGGAGGAGCGGTGGGGCCGCGGGGGCTGCGCGGTGCCCCCGGGGGGCATCGGGGCGGGGGGTCCGGCGCCGCTTTTTGTGTCGGTGCGAACCCCGCACGTGGTTGCGTTCTGCTGACGTCAGGCGGGCGCTCGGTGCCGCACAGCAGCTCGCTGCTCGCTCACCCGGCCTCAGTTTCCCAAAATAGGGACTGCTGCGCTCCCGGCGCGGCTCCTTGCAGGGCTCACGAGGGCTGAGCGGTGCCCTCGCTGTCCCGGCCGCCTCCTGCCCGCACCCCTCCTGGTTTCTGCGGCTCCAGCCCTCCCCGGGGCCATGAGAAAACACGAGGGCCTCCCCTTCTTCTGCTCTCCTTGCTCTCCTTTCCCCCCTTACACTTGTGGCAGCCGCTTCCTGTCCCCCAAACCTCCATGGCCGATCTAAATCTTGTTGCCAGCCCGACCTGCGGCAGGGCTTGTGGCCCGGTGGGCTTTAAGACCCCTTCCAACCCAGCACCCCCAAGCTTGGAGCTCATCCTGCACCCACTTTGTGCCCAACCCGGCTGTGCTGCATCCCCGCTCCCGGGTGTCCCCGCGTCCCGTGCCATCGTTTGTGGGACGGTTCTGCACTGCAGGTCTCTGTGCTGCGTTCCTCTCGGGCTGAGTCACAGCCGTCTCCTCTCCCCGTTTCACAACGCTGCTGTGCGATTAACTCGGCTGTCGTGACGGATTATGTCAGTGCTCACATTGGCAGCCAGCACATTTCGAATCCGTCGCGTTCCGGGCAGTTTGCTGCATGTTCCCCATCTTGGAAGAACCACGTTTGAAAAAACGCATCCCCTTTATTTTCATGTTTTGAAGGAGTTTGAAGTGCAAGTGAGTTGCTTCACAGTTTCAAGTTTGTTTCCAAATGTGTCTATGGAACAAAACCCTCCTTCACCCCGTCCGGCCGGGTGCTGCAGTGCACAGAGCGGCTTTCATGGCGTGCGCGGCTCAGAGACGTCCCTGCAATCTGTGCTCTGTGCCACAGCACAGAGCTGAGCTGCTGCTGGAGCAGAGCTGCAGGGAGCCCACGTGGGACCCCACTGCCCCTCACCTGTGTGTGCTGGGACAGGCTGTGCTGCTGGACACGCTTTTCACCCCATTGTATCGCTTCACCCCATTATATCTGATGCCTCTGTTTCTGGGCACCAGAGAGCAGATGTGGGGCAGATGTGGGGCAGGGCGGTTCTCCCATTCCCAGAGTGCAGCTCCGCAGTGGTGCTGGGGCTGTGCCCAGACTCGCTTGGTTTGGGTCTCCTTGCAGCCTCACCTGCTTTGGGAATGCAGCAACACAGAAGCGTGGCACGTCTGTGCAGCTCTGAAGCATCCAATGTGCTGAAAAGCACCGGCCGGTGTTGGCACAGGCGCGTGATGAAGGATTTCGGGCGCCCGATGGCAGCAGGATCTCTGCTGGCAGCCGATGCTGCTCGCTGCACAGGGAGTGATGGTCCAAGGTCACCGATTGCAGCCCCGCTGTCACTGCTGTGCCACGGCCATCGGCAGCCATGAGGACGGGGGGTCAGTGGTGGGCAGGGACAGACCGGGGAGCGCGGGGGGGCTGCAACAGGTTGCATGGGGGTGAGTCTGGGAAAGATTATCCAGCGGGGATAAGCTTGCGAGGCCTTAATATTGTTAGCCAGCAGCAGCCGGGCATTATAATTAGCTGGGACGATGGGGTGTGCACAGCCCAGTTAGAGTCACAGCCCTCTGGGGGTGGTGAAACGGGGCCAAAAAGGGCAAAACACGGCTTCTGCACAAGATGGGCGCAGGAAGAGCACCCGGGAGCCCCCGGCCCACCCCAACCTCACTGCGCAGCACTCGGTGACGTGTCCCTTCCCCACGTGCCCTTGCCATGCGCAGGGACACTGCTGCCTTTCCCCGGGGCTGGGACCTGAAGGTCTGCAGCGGGATTATATTTAGAAGAAAAGGAAGAGAGGAGGTGATAAAGGAGGCACCCGTTATCTCCCCGCATGCCGGGCAGGACGGCAGCCCACAGCCGGAACCCAGCGCCAGCGCTTCAGACCCGGGACGTCGCTGGTGAGGAGAAGAGCGCTGGCGGGGAGGCGCGAGCAGGGAAAGAAGCCTGGCTTTGTCCGTCCTGGCATTGTCCGTCCTGGCCCCGTCCGCACGGCCCGTGCAATTAACTGGAAAACAAGAGGGGGAGAAACGAGCGCAGTGCCTGCCGGGCTGTGCCCAGCTCCAGGGCTGCGTGGTGCTGCCGGGCGCTGCAGCCACTTCTGCTCGCTTCCTGGGTGAGGAACAGCCCCGTCTGCCCCACTGCCTCGTTGCGGAAAGCTGCAGTGAGCTGAAGTCTGCAGAGGTGTCTGCAGGGACCTGGGGACGTCGGAGGCACAGCGCTGCGGTTCCCGGAGGAGCGCCCATCCGCTGTGGGGCTCAGCACTGCAGGAAGCGTGGGGCGGCGATGGTGTGCGTGGGGCGTTGGGCGATGTCCCAGAGGAGGAACTGCCGGGCCTCAGGCTGGGGACAGCGGGTGTAGGAAGTGCTGCGGAGGGAGGAGCTGCAGCCGAGCCGTTACCCACTGGGGCTGGAGGGGCCGCCCAGAGCCCCTTTCCCACCCGACCCCACAGCAGAGGGAATGGCCGCCCCACGGGACCCAGCGTGGGCGATGGACGCTCAGCATCTGTGCATGGAGGAGAGGTGGCTGAGCGCGCGCGTGCTGTGCCGGATGTGCTGCATGGGTCAGTGCCTCTCCCAGCCCTGTGGCGCTGCTTGTGGGCTCTGCGTCGCGCTGGCAGTGGGGGCAAACCTCACCCCCCCTGGATAAATTAACAGAGGGGTCAGGAGGGTGCGGCACCGTGGCTGTGGGGTGGGCAGAGGAGCGGTCCCTCGGTGTGGTTTCCTTCTGGGGGCAGCGGTGCCAGGCGGTGGCACTGAGGCTCAGCTGCGTGTTGTAGGACATCGCGCTCAGGCTGAGCCCGGTGTGCGGGGCGTTCGGGCACCCGGAGCCGTGCTGTGGGCGCAGGCGAGGCGTGGAGGCCGTCCTGCGATGTGCCGCGTGTGTCAGTGCCGCTGTTGGGTGGGGGAACCATGCTGCCGTGCCTCGGATCGCTCAGCCGGCGTCCCACAGCCCTCTCCACACCACACCAGGTGCTGTCTCTCTTCTGAGATTACGCCCTTAAACCGGGCAATCCCCTTTGGTCGGGGCTGGCTGTGAGATTATGCCGAGCAGTCCTTGGGGGGGGCTGCCAGGTGGCCCCTCAGGCAGCACAGCGCCATTCGGAGCCCTTTTTCCTCCTTTGCTTTGTTTCTCGTGTGGTTTTGTCCCCCAGCACAACAGGACAGAGCTCCCTGCTGCTGGGAGGTGTTGGCTCAAAGCTCCCACCCCCCCCAGGAGGAGCCCTGCTGCCTGGATGTAGGGCTTGGGGCACCTCAGCCCACCCCGTGTGGGACCCTGAGGGCAGTGCTGTGCGTCCCCTGCCCGGCTGGGGCTGAGCTGTGCAATGGAAATAAGCCCTAAGTCCCAGCAATCCAATGAACCAAAAATACATGGAAGAATAAGCTGGCAATAAGCTTCCCCTGCCTTGCTCTGTGCCTGTGCACAGCCAGGCTCTGGCTCCCAGCGCAGCCCCGTCCCACGGACCCGGGGTGAGCAGCCCCTGTTCCCATACGGCAGCAGGGTTTGGCCAGCAGCTCTGGCACCAGCAGCAGCTCCTCTGTGTCTCTTCCCCTCATTTGAGTTTGTGCATGAAAAACACTGACCCAGAGCTGCCTTTGTTTTCTTTTCACAGATGAACGGGACAGAGTCCAAAAGAAAACCTTCACTAAATGGGTCAATAAACACTTGATGAAGGTAAGAGCTGTGTGGTCTGTTTCCAGGCAGGTTCAGTGTCTGTCTGTCTGTCTGTCTTCCCGTTCCAGCTCAGGACAGGCAGATAAAAGCCTGCTTTACAATCTGGGAGCTTTTGCATTGGTGCTGAGGTATAAAACATGTTCATACTCTGAGCAGAAATGGTTGCACTGGAATCGTGCTGGTGCCTTTGGAGGGCACTGTGACATCGCAGTGCAGCCCTGATGGCAACTTCCACCTCCTGTGTACCCAGGCCTTGCTGGAGCTCACGGTGTGTGCAGCATGCAGCACCCCAGTATGCAACACCATTGCATGCTGCACCATTGCATGCAGCATGTCAATATGCAGCACCCCACTGCCACCACAGTGCTGCTGGCCCACAGCTCTTGGTTATGTTTTGTGTCATCCAGGCCTTCCTCTGGTAGGTGCAGATGTGCTGGGATGAATGCTGCACCACGAGGTGCTTGTCTTGTGTAACTGCCAAGTAATTTTTAAATTAATTCTCCTTTTGCAAAAGGAAGAAAAGAGCTTTGGGTATTAGGAGCACCACGGTGGTGCTTTACGAGCAGTTCTGCAAACATCTGTGTCAGCCTTTCAGCTCCCTGCTACATCTCTCAGAGGAGGCGAAGTGAGCCCACTTGGTTTGGGCTGTGGGGACAAAACTGGGGCCGGGTAATGCAGCAGGGCAGGGCTTGTGAAGGGGTGGGTTTAGGGGGAGGGAGCAGGCTTGGGGGCTTTGTGCTGGTGCACACAGGAGGAATCTTCTCTGCTCATCAGTGGGGCCATGTGGTGTTTTAGGAGATGTTGGGCAGTGCAGTTGGCTCAGCTGCTGCTGCAGCTCTGTGTGCTGCATTATGGGATGTCCTGGGGGAGGGGTGGGTTAATGGGGGCCTGCTGGTGCATCTGAGGAAGGCAGCCTCGTCTGCTGGGTTGTTTTGGAAGCTGGAGGCTGCTTTCTGTAGTGGAAATAACCTCTTGGAATAACCATTTTAAATACACAGTGGGGAGCGGTCTGCTTGCAAACTCCCAGTGTCCCCTTTCCCCCCCTCCAGGTGCGCAAGCACATCAATGACCTCTATGAGGACCTGAGGGACGGCCACAACCTCGTCTCGCTGCTGGAGGTGCTGTCGGGCGTGAAGCTGGTGAGTGCAGTGCTGTACCCCCCGCCTTCCCCTCCTCCAGTGCCTTCTCAGCCATTCCTTATGCCATACTTTTGTTTCCAAACATGCATCAGTTTCCTTGGTTGTCATTTTGTTCATTTTTCTTTCAACCCCGCTCTCCTCCTCCTGCTTTCCCGGATACCGCCAAGGCCATCAGTGTGGGGTGCCCTGCACAGAGCCCTGACTCTGAGGGGGATTTCTGCCCTCCTTCCCCAGACTCTGCTTTGTATTGAAGTTGCTGGAAGGCAGTGGCTTTGGCAGGAGTTATTCCTGTGACGTGTGCTCGGTTCAGCCCAGCCCCTCAGCTGATCCGTGCCCTGGAGCTGGCGTGCAGAGCTCTCTTCTCACATCTCAAGCATCACAGAACCCCCTCTGTCCTCCTCCTCCTCCTTTGCAGACTGTCACACTACTGAGATGTAGTGGAGCAACAGCGTAGCGCAGCAGGAACTGCTGCAGTGTTCCCTAAATTAGGATCCGGGCAGAGTTCTTTCACTCGCTCCATCACTTTCCTGAGAAGCCCATGAGCTGCTGTGGGGCCAAATGAAGCTGCAGGACCCAGGCGGCCTTCCTCTTCCTTTTGGCTTCAGAGCTGCAGGAGGGGGTTGCTCTGTGTCCCATCCCTTACATCCTCCTCGAGCTCTGGGGCCGGCGGTGTCCAGGAGGGGCAGTGAGGACCCTGCGGGGCGTCCCTTTCTGTTGGGTTTTCCTTTCGCTGGGTGTTGCATTTTGGTTTCCATTCTGTCTCCCTGTGTGTGTCCCCCCGTCGGTGCCCGTTAGCAAATAGAGCCGCCAGCTCAGAGGAGCCTCCGCCTGGTGAAAGCGCCGGCCTGGTGCCGTGCCAGCAGCGAGGAGCGGGAGGAGGAGGAAGATGATGATGAAGAAGTAGGTCGAGCCTGCCCAGAGCCGGCACCGCAGTGCCAGCAGACGGCCCAGCGCAGTGCTGCCAGGCGCCAAACTGCCCCTCGCCACTGGGGTGTTCCGTACATCCCTGATGCTGGCGGGGGAGGAGCAGAGCGCTGCCTGGGCTGTCTGCTTGTGCACGGGGCTGGAATGGGCTCTGCACGCTCCCACGGACCCCACCTGGGTCCCTACTCAGCCTGGAGTGCTGTCTGCTAACCCCACTGCATGGCACGCACGGGCACTGGGTGGCAGTGGGGCCGGATGGCCCCATGCATGTGAATGAGATGAGAGTGGAACCTAACGGGGCCCAACCATGCCTGCCGTATACAGACAGACTCCCACCCCCCTTGGCTAAGAAGATTGATTTCCCAGCCCTGTGCTCCTTGCACAGCGTCTGTGAGAGCTGTGGGTGCAGCCCCCCCCCGAGCTGTTCCTCCTGCAGTGCTGGCTCTGGCCCTGCAGCTCCATCCTTGGCCAGCACTCCTCTGCTGGGGCACCTCACTGCTCCTGGGGGTTCAGGCAGAGCGCTGTGGCTCCTGCATGCGAGGAGCTGTGCCCACGCCTCGCCTCGGGCAGTCAGTTAGGGACTAGCAGTTGATCTCTGCTACAAAACCCCTGGGGCTGAGCTGGTCGTGCCCGATGCTGGGAGCAGCTTGGAGCCTCACTGCAGGGACTTTCTGGGGTGCGGAGTGGCCCAGAGCACATCCCTGGCAGAGCATCTCTTGGGACCTTCCCAGCTCTGTGTGCCGTGGGGGCTTTTCCCTCTTTCAGTGGGATTTCACGTGGCCACAACTTTATTCAGCTCCAGAATGAGGAAAGAGCACAGAGTGCTTTGTGTGCACGGGGCACGGCGGGTTGCAGGCAGCATGCGGGGCGTGCAGTGCAGTGCGGCGCGGGCGCTGCATCCCCACCAGGCAGCCCTGCAGCCCCCACCTTTTTTGCAGCCCCGCGAGAAGGGCCGGATGCGATTCCACAGACTGCAGAACGTGCAGATAGCGCTGGATTTCCTGAAGCAGCGGCAGGTAAGGCTGCACGGGTGGGGGGGGGTTGGGGGCTGTGGTCGGGTTTCAGCTCTGGCAGCAGCAGCCCTGGGCGCTTTGTGCTCCCTCTCCTGGCTGTAGCAACGCTGGGTGTGCATCCCAGAGGCACAGAACTGTCTGTAATGGTGCAAATAAATGGTTTCAAACTGAGGAGTTGTGGTGCTGCTGTTGTGCAGACGTTGCTGGGTCGCAGCAGCTGCCCCCTCTGTTGGGTGCTGCCCAGCTCTGCCTGTCCCTCCAGCCACGCACCCACTGCTGAACTGCACTACTTTGTTCCAGGGCAGAGGTTTTTCTCTTTGCTGCTTGAGGGCATGGAATAAATTTGCACACATGCCCTGCCCCAGGGAGCAGCCCCCCTTCCTCCATCAGTCCCTCATTTTGCTGGTGGCTGCAGGCAGTTTCTCCCCCCAGATAGAGCAGCTCTTTCCTCCATGCTGCTGGCCTGGTGGTGGGGTTTGCTGGGGGCAGCACCCCCCCATGGATCCGGCTCGATGCATGCCTGGTGCTCAGTGCTCTCCTGGCATTGCTGCTGCAGAGCCCTGAGAGCAAAGCAGCTGTGAGGAAGCAGCTCTGAGCTGCACCTGCCAGGGCACAGACCTGGTGGCTGCTGGTTATCCACCTTTGCTGGGGAGGACAATGAGCACAGCTTGGTTCTGAACCCACCGGGGAGTTAATAAAGCTCGGCTGTCCTCCTTTGACCATGGTCCGTGGTCTGTAGCTGTTAAATTATGCATCAGCGCTTGGGGCTCTGGGGACAGGGCACTTCTCCCACAGACTGCAATAGGGCAGTTAAGTGCTGTGGAAGCCCTGGAGCCGCAGCCCCAGCACCTGGGGCACAGGGCTGGCCGTCTGGATGTGCTGTGCCGGGGGTTGGGTCCCGTGGCAGTGGGGAGTTCTGACTGTTTGCTTCTTTGCCAGGTGAAACTGGTGAACATTCGCAACGATGACATTACAGATGGAAATCCCAAGCTCACCCTGGGGCTCATATGGACCATCATCCTCCACTTCCAGGTAGGCAGTGAAACCTTCCTTCCTTGCGGGGTGTGGGCTGCTCCCAGCACTCTGGTCTCAGTCTATGCACACACATTCCGGGGTGATGCCGGAGCGCCGGGCGGGCGGTGGTTCACGTGCATGGCAGTGCCATGGAGACTGGTGCTGGAGAATAACGACTCTCTTGTCTCATCATTTACGTAATTAAATTGTCGATGATGGGCTGTGTGCTGTGGCCTCGGCTTGGCACCACGGTGGTTGGCAGTGGTTTGCTCAGATGAATCCTCTGGAGGGGAGCAAGCGTGGGGTGGGTGGTGGGGTGGGATGGATGCTGTCAGCGCGGCTCATTAGGATGGCACACGTGGGCTGGGTTGGGATGGGATGCGATGCTGTCTGACCCAGGCAGCGGTGCTGTTACAGCAGCTGGCTGCTACAGATGCAAAACAGACTCTTGGGTCTTTGATCACCTCGGGTTGTGCAGAGGTAGCTTTGGTACCCTTAGGGAGGTGACATGTGGCCCCATTGATGTGCCAGGATGTTGAGGACAGCGCTCAGCTGGGAAGGGTCAAACCTGGTGTTCAGGGGTGGGCGCCTTGGGGTCCCGCAGTGCCCGAGGAGCAGAGCCAGGCCTGGAGGTGGTGGCAGCCGTGAGCTGGTGGCTGCAGCCCAAAGGCCGTCCCCGGTTCCCTGACGTGTCCTCAATGGCATTTTCCATGTGAGACGAGCGCTGGTTTGAGGCCCCTTAAGGAAGCTTTTCATTTCCAGAGGCTGAGTGCAGCCCCTGGGGAGCTGCTGCCTTGGCTGCACAGTGGGGCTGTTGGTTCCTTCCAAAAACGTGATGGCTTTCGGGGTGAAGGCATTTCTGGCTGTGGACGGGGCCAGGGCTGCTGCTTTCCCAGGGCATGGCTGCTGCCCGGTGCCCTTTCCAATGGCATTTCTAGGGGATGACAGCACCCCTGCCAATGGGGAGGAATGAGGACAATGTGAGGACGCTCCTGGGTGCTCCTGCTTGTCTGGAGCCACCTGCATGCCCTGTGCCGGAGTGGCCGTGTGGCCGTGACTGTGCTGTGTTACCAGGGAGGGTCTTTTTGGGGGTTTCAAATAGGCTGTGAGCTCCCAGTGGAGTGCTGTGGTGTGGTGACCTTGGGGTCGAGCGGGGCTGTAGCCCTGATGAGGCCCAGTCCCATCTGCTGGGGGTGCTGGGAGCTGCCCAAGCTCCCCTCGCCCCACTGCAGGCAGGCAGCCCTGAGCCTGCGCACGTCCTCCCTGCGCCAGCGGGATTTTCTCTGGGCTGTAGCTCCATTGTGAGCCTCTTAATCTCCCGTATCCTGGTGCTGCAGCCGGCGGCTCCGACTGCGAGCAGAGCGGTGCTGGGTGGGATGATGGCAGCGCTGGGTGCTGTGATCCGGGTCGGTGCTGCCCCATTTCTGGGGCTGGTGGTGTCCATGGGTCCCTTGTCACAGAGGGGTGACTCGGGAGGTGGCTGTGGTTGGGCTTTGTCCCTCCATCTTTATCTCCTGCTTATTTGCTGTCTCATCCCTGCTGCTGGCACGTGGTCCCCTGTGCTGTGGGTGTCGTGTGCTCCTTGCAGCAGAGCAGTGCCCGCTGCAGGACGTGGGGCTGAGCCCAGCAGGGTCTGCAGCGCTCTCTGGGGCGGGGGCTGCTGTCGTCTCCTGCTGATTCCAAAGGCTGCTGTGTCCGTGGGGCTGCCCCAGCGCTGTCCCTCTGGGCGGCGGTGTGCACGTGATGTGGGCTGTTGGGGCTATGGGGATCTCAGTGCCGGGGGACACGGTGAGAGCAGCCTTCCCGGAGCGCCCCGTGGGAGCCGGCAGCGTTCTGCATCCCCGTGCCTATCCCCATCCGTGTGCGTGCAGAGCGGCTCTGACTCCTCCCTGCTTTTTTCCCATCTCCTTCCCACCCCTTCCTTTATGTACCTTTCCCAACCTTCCCATTTTCTTGTGGCTTTTCTTTCCCTCCCTACCCCTCCCAGCCTCCCCTCCCCTTTCGCTGCTCTCCGTCTGGTTCCTGCTCTCTGTTTGTGTTGGCTGAGGGCAGTGCTCCAATTACCTCATATTTGGAGAGAGAAAGCCGCAGCCAATCCGCTCTCCGTCTGCTTTTAGGTCAAGTGATTTCTGAACTGCAGTGAGATGCTTTGAATGTGTCTCGCTGCAGCTCGGGCTGTAAGATGGCTGGCGGCAGCAGGCGGGCGTGCGGGGATGCCGGGGGCCGCCCGCGGCGCTGCGCGGTGCGAAACGTGCGCTGAGCCCATGAAGCTGACACTGGGATTTCTTTGGGAGCCGGAGAGCAGAGCGGCGGCGGCAGTGGTGGCGGCGTTCCCGGCGCTTTCGGCGCCGAGGAGATGGGGAATTCTCTGGGCTGCGTTAAAGAGCCGAAAGAAAAAGCTGCCGGGCCGGCTCCGCTGCCCCCCCAAAAAAGGGTTCGCTTCAAACGGAGGAGGAGGGGGAAGAAGAGAGCGGTGCCGGCGGCGGTCCCGCAGGAGGAGCTGCCGGCCGCGGCGGTGCCCGGGGTGGATGAGGATCCGAAGTTGGAGGCGGCACCGCAGCACGAGGGGCCCGACGGGAGCCGGAACTCAGGAGGGGACCCCGGGCGCATCGTGCAGGTGAAGGAGAGGTTCCAGGGGGAGCTGCAGAAAGCGCACCTGGTGCTGGAGCCGAGGGGAGCGCAGACGGCGGGGGATTCCCCTGAGGAGGGCACGACCGTCATCGCCCGCCTGCTGGAGAACCCTGCCGAGCAGGGCTGTGAGCGGGCCGTGAGCCGCCTGGTCCGGCTGCAGCGCGGCGGTACGGGCAGCACCAGGGCTGTGCTGCTGCCGCTGCCATGCAGCCCCGATGGGCTCTGGAAGCACCGCACCGAGGGGTCCCCAGCCAGCCCTGTGTGTGGAGAGCAGCCGGCGCAGAGCTGGGAGCCGGCAGACAGCAGCGCACCGGGGATGTGGGGGAGAGGGGGCAGCGGGGAGCCGAGCTCCAGTGCTGCATGGACCTCCACTGCGGAGCCGGGCACCGTTTCGGAACTGTCTACGCCGTCCCCCATGGTGGAGCAGATGGAAAATCCTGGTGTCGGGAAGTCCCCGGTGCTGCCGTCACCTGGTGCCGGGCAGGGCGACGCGCACGGGCTGTCGGTGTCCCACAGCGGGTCCTCCTCTGGTGGCACCGCCCGCTGCTCCTCGGGGTACGGCAGTGAGCGGGCCGGGAGCTCCGGAGCTGGCGGGACTGCGGCTCCTCCTGCCGAAGGTGTGCGCAGCGTGCAGCGCCGGGCTCTGCTGGGCAGCTCTCGGCCGGCCGGAGGAACGGTCAGTGTCTGCGTGTGCCGTCATCCCGTGTTTGGAGTGGGGGGGGAACCCGGTCCAGCAGAACCCCAGTGATTGTGGCTGCTGGGAATGGTCAGCACTGTGTGTGGTGCTGAGCTGTGTGCTGCGAGGCACAACCTGAGATGGGGTGGGAGGCGGCAGGCAGAGATGCGGAGCCTCTTCCCCTTGAGCATCTCCGCGGGGTCTTGTTCATGTGGAGCCCAGGAAAGGAAAGTGGGCGCGTGTGAGGAGCACCCCATCGTGGTGGGGAGCAGCTCTCAGTGAGGTTGGTGGGTTTGGGATCACGGGTGTGTGGGCTCTGGATGTGATTGCATTTGCCATGGTGTTGTGTGCCAGGGGGTGGTCGGGGGGCTCAAAATGTGTCCCCTGGATTTGTTCTTGTGCCGTGCTCTGATGAAAGGAAGCGGCAGCCCGATGTGGGGCTGAGTGCAGGGTGAGCTCTGTGGGCATTTCACCCACCTGGGGCCACCCCTGTGCTCAGGGATGGTGTGCTGGGGCAGCCCTGCTAGTCAGTACAGGGTCTGGGGCTGCTCCAAGGTGCAGTTAGAGGTGACAGATGGCAGAGCATTGCTGGGAGAGAGCGTGGGCTATTTGCCCGTTCTGAGAAAGGTCTCCATGAGGAGGAGGTGATGCTGTGCTTGGCTTTGGAGCTGTTGCTGTTGCAGGTGGCTCGCAGAGTGAATTTGTGCAAGGGTTTGACCAAGCTGCTCACAGCCATGGGATGAGCAGTGCTGGGAAGGCTGGGCTGCTTGCCCCATGCCTGTGCTGTGTTAGGGCCGGTGCCACTGCGATGGCCACCAGTTGCTTGGTGGAGGCTGATGCAGGAAAGGCCCGTGAGGAGCTGCCTGGTGTTACCAGCTGCCTCTTGCTCCCTAAATCTCAGTCCTGACACTGATGTAGGAAGAAAGGAGGGTGGAGCCGGTGCCGCACCCTGCGCCTCTCCAGGCCCCCCCAGGAGGGTCTGCTGTACAGATGCGCTCGTGGGGAGACACAGCAGGTGGGGATGGTGGAAAGGAAGGCACTACTGGGGCTGGCTGCAGCAAGGAGTGTCCCTGCCGGGCAGTGTGGCAGGTCAGCCCCCTGCACGGGGGTTCCATGGGCTTCTGAGGGTTCCTTCGATGCTGGGAGCTGTGCAGCCACCCGGTGCATCACCATCCTCGGCCCCACAGCCTTTGGGTCTGGAAGGGTTAACGGCAGCGCTGGCTGCACAAAGAGCGGTTCTGTGCATGACAGCGGATCAGGCTGGAGGGAGGTGAGCTGCAGCATACCAATGGCATGGGGGGGGGAGCCCTGCCATCCCTTCTGCCCAGGGCTTGGGGGATGCGGTGATGGGGCGCTCTGGGGACAAACTGGACTTGGAGGGGCAGCAGGTGGGGTTGGTGCTGATGATCCCAGCATTGCTGGGAGGAGGAACGCTCGGGAAGAGGCTGGGTTGTGTTCTGCCAGCACCCAGAAAGTATGCACAGTTCACACCCTCCTCTTTGTCTGCCCCATCATTAAGGCGAGGTAATTGTGCTAATTGGGGAACTGGGAGGATGGGTGGGGAGCAAGCCGTGTCAATCAGAAATAGTCTGGCATGGAGACACGTGCGTGTTGTCACGTGCAAACCTGGGATCCGCAGCCGGTGCTGTGCTCTTATGGAAAGGCGTTGGTGGCAGTCGGTCCCTGCTGCAGGGCTGTGGTGGCACTGCCACCTGCACTGGGCATGGTGAGGGGGAGCTGGGATGTGGCAGTCCCATCCTGCCAGCTGGTGGCCCTGCTCCGAGCTGTGCTGGCTGTGATGGCATGGGCCACCTCTGCTCCGATTGTCACTGAGCAGCACCTCTGGGCACTGCTCTGCCCCGCGGAGTGGCACTGCTGAGCTTGGTGGCACTGCACCTGGAGCTGTGCTCTGCCCAAACCACGCCGCACGCAGCAGTGTCCCTGCGCTCACCATCTCAGCATCCCCCCTCCCTCGCAGCCGCCAGGAGATTCCTCCTGCTCTGCTGGGGGCTGCCAGCCCTGCTGCAGGAGCTGAGCGTCCTGGTGGAGCCTTCCCTGCGTCACCCCCTGGTCTGCTCCTGCTTGCAGATCTCTGACATCTACATCAGTGGGGAGTCAGGGGACATGTCAGCCAAGGAGAAACTGCTGCTATGGACACAGAAAGTGACAGCGGGTTACATCGGGGTGAAGTGCACCAACTTCTCTTCGTGTTGGAGCGATGGGAAGATGTTCAATGCGCTCATCCACAGATACAGGTGGGTGAGAATTGTTGGTGGGTGGGAGGAAGGCTGGGGGCTTCCCGGGGGTCCTTGCCCACCTCTGTGTTTGGTGGTGGGATGCAGTTGCTCGGGATGTGGGTGAGGTTTTCAGGGTCTCTTTTCCCTTGGAACCATCTGTGCCAAGGAGCCGAGCCGATGCTCAGAAAAAGCGATGGAGGCGTCAGGCTGCGGGTGGGGGGGAGGTTTAACGAGGTTGGGATGCTGTGCCCTGGTGTCAGGGCTCTGACACGTGCCTCGCAGGCCGGATCTGGTGGACATGGAGCGGGTGCAGATCCAGAGTAACCGGGAGAACTTGGAGCAGGCCTTCGAGATCGCGGAGCGGCTGGGGGTGACGCGGCTGCTGGATGCTGAAGGTGAGAGCTGCTGAGGGCAGCGCGGGGCAGAGCTGAGCGCGGTGTCTCCTCCGATCCCTCACAGCTTCTGCTCCCCCTCTGCAGACGTGGACGTTCCATCTCCGGACGAGAAGTCGGTGATAACTTACGTGTCTTCAATCTACGATGCCTTTCCCAAAGTCCCTGAGGGAGGAGAAGGGATCAGTGCCATCGTAAGCGATGCGGCTCAGCACCCAGACTCGGGAGGGGCCCGGAGGTCTTCCTTCAGCCCTCACAGGCTGGGAGCAGCTTGCGGGAGGAAGGAGCTTCCCCAGGTCCAGAGGGATGCGAGGATGTGGCAGTGCTGACTGCAGCGTGTTCTCCCCTGCAGGAGGTGGACTCGAGGTGGCTGGAGTACCAGACCCGCTTGGAGTCCCTCATCTCCTGGATCAAGCAGCACACGATACTCATGTCGGATAAATCCTTCCCCCAGAACCCCGTAGAGCTGAAGGTGGGTCCTGGAGTGGTCCTTGCACACAGTGCTGCATGGTGCTGTTCCCCAGGGTGGTTTCTGATGCAGCCTTTCTCATCACAGGCACTTTATAACCAATACATACACTTCAAAGAAACTGAAATCCCAGCGAGAGAGCAGGAGAAGGGAAGGATAGAGGAGCTCTACAAGCTGTTAGAGGTAAGGTTTGTTAGAGGTAAGCCGTGCAGAGGCTTGCAGGTGGGAGTGCGTGCTTTTAGCGAGACTATGGTGTGCTCACCCCAGATTTATTTTGGAACGGAGAAGTGGAAACAACCCTCAGGGCAAATAATTTAGCAAAGAGCTCTCGGGAGCGGAGACAGACATTGCCTCACAGCCCCGCCTTCCTTGCCGCAGTTTGGCCAGCTCAGGGAGGTGTGGGTTGCCATTCTGTCGGTGTTTTCTGCAGGTGTGGATTGAGTTTGGACGCATCAAATTGCCGCAGGGGTATCACCCCAACGACGTGGAGGAGGAGTGGGGCAAGCTGATCATCGAGATGCTGGAGCGTGAGAAGCTCCTGCGGCCGGCAGTGGAAAGGTTGGTGCCCCTCTGTGCCCTGCAGGGACACCCCTGTGCCCAACGGGTGACCCAGCACCTTCCTCATTTTCTCCCGTCCATCTCCTCAGGCTGGAACTGCTGCTACAAATCGCCAACAAAATCCAGAACGGCGCTCTGAGCTGTGAAGAAAAACTCACACTTGCAAAGAACACACTGCAAGCTGTGAGTGGGGGCTGACATTGTTATTTCCCCTTCTTCTGACTCTTCTTTCATGCCCATCTCTGTCACTCCCGCTTACTGTGGGGTGGTGAGTTCCCCCGGACAACTTTCCTTTCTGTAGGATGTGGAGCCCATCCAAGTAGGGCTGTGGGGATGGTGGTGGGTACAGCTGAGCTGGGGATGGACCCTGCAGGGCTGCTGGCTTGGGAGGCGGCTGCCGTTCTGGGAAAGCTTGTGACATCACGAGGCTTAAAAAACCACAAAAATCTGCTGTGTTTGTCTGGAAGAGAGACTGAAAAGACTCAGCTTCAGACTGTCACTACCTACTAACTATGGAGTAGATTTCTGTAGAGGAAGTGTTTTGTTCTGGAAGATGGAGGTGCACAGAGGTGCGGGGTCTGGAAGCTGGCTGGTTAAATCCAACCAAGAAGTGAGGTGCCATGTAAGGGGCAGTCACTGCATGGGGCGTCTGCCAGCTTTAGCTTTGTCTGAAGTTTGCAGGAGTTTTTTTAATAGCAACGTGCCGAGCGAGGTGTGAGTTCTAACAGACAGAGCCATAACTGAGCATAGGGTGAAGAGGTCCTTTTGGTGCTGGAGTCAGTGCTGGGTTTCTGTTCTCTCTGCCCACATGTCAGGGCTGGGGGAGCAGCCCTCAGCCTCACCCATCTGCATGCAGGATGCTGCCCACCTGGAGGCCGGCCAGCCGGTGCAGTACGAGGCCGACGTCGTGGTGTACCTGCAGGAGTGCGAGGGGCTGCTCCGCCAGCTGCAGGTGGACGTGCAGATCCTGCGGGACGAGAATTACTACCAGCTGGAGGAGCTGGCATTCAGGTGAGCGGGGCTGTGCTTGAGGTGGCTCCAGTGGTGCTGCGTGTCGTCCCTGCTCCTCGTGTGTGCCAGCAGGCAGCGCAGCATCGGCCTCATCTGCTCACCGCTCCGTTTCTCCTCCAGGATCATGCGGCTGCAGGACGAGCTGGTGACGCTGAGGCTCGAGTGCACCAACCTGTACAGAAAGGGCCACTTCTCCACGCTGGAGCTGGCGCCCGCACCCACCCTGAGCACCACGCAGCTGAAGGGCGAATCCCTGACCAAAGGGCTGCACACCTCATCTGCCTCCTGGTTCAGGAAGCCCATGACCAGGACGGAGCTGGTGGCCATCTCCTCCTCTGAGGACGAAGGCAGCCTGCGCTTCGTGTATGAGCTGCTGGCCTGGGTGGAGGAGATGCAGGTGAGCGCTGACTGCCTTCCTGCGCACTGATGAGGGAGGACGTGTGGTTTTGCCTGGAGATGGTGGTTGTTCTGACGGCTCTGAGTTTCTGGAGAGCTTTTGTCTTGTTTCTCTCATGTGATCCCAATCTTCACTGCGTATTGGAGGATGCTTTCAAAGCTGCTTGCAAATCTGCAGTGACCAGTCAGTCCCGTGGACTTGGGGCCCCTACCAGGGCTGCTGTGCCATCCGTCACCTCCTTCATTACCCAGGAGGTTCCCTTGGCCCTCTGAGGTGAGTCCCCAGCCCAGGAGGGCTGACCTGCTCTCTTGGCCTGTTGCAGATGAGGTTGGAGCGGGCAGAGTGGGGCAGCGACCTGCCCAGCGTGGAAACCCAGCTGGAGACACAGCGGCACATTCACAGCAGTGTGGAGGAGCTGGGCTCCAACGTCAAGGAGGCACGGCTGTATGAGGTATGGCAGCACTGGACTGCGTGCATGGGAGGGTGACAAAGTCAGGATGTCCCCTCCTGTGGGTAGAGGTGGATGGGGCAGATGGGCTTTTAAGGACAGAGCTTCTGAGCAGCTGGGCTGCTGCTGCCCTGAGCATCCTCTCTGCCCCCATCCTCTCTGGGTTTGGAGATGGGGTTTTGAAGGATGTCCTACATCAGGTAACAGGAGTGCTTTCATCCCCCAGGGTAAGATGTCTCAGAATTTCCGCGCTAGCTACACAGAGACGCTCGGCAAGCTGGAGACACAGTACTGCAAGCTGATGGTGAGTGGGTCTGTCTGCATCTCGAGCAATGCCTGATGCTGCAGGGAGCCCCTGCTGTGTCCTGGGCACACGGGTCGAGCATCCAGTTCTGCTGTGAGGGTGGGAGGGAGCAGCATCTCTCGAGGCTCAGCCCTGGCTCTCTGAGCTCACACAGGGATCGGTTGCTTCATTGTGTCCAGGAAACCTCGAGCTTCCGACTGAGGCACCTGCAGAGCTTGCACGGCTTTGTGTCTCGGGCCACCGCCGAGCTGATATGGCTGAATGAGAAGGAGGAGGAGGAACTGGCCTATGACTGGAGTGACAACAACCCGAACATCGCAGCTAAGAGAAACTACTTCTCGGTGAGTGACTGGCTGCGCTGGGCTGGGAGCTCCTGGTTGCACCACGCTGCCCTCGAGCTCCATGCAGAAGTCCCAGGGATGCTCGGCACGTGTTGCGTGCTTCCTGAGTCAGAGCTTGTCACTCATGAGTGCAGCTCTCCCCGGGGCTGAAGGCTCAAAAAAAGTCTGCTCAATTCGGTGTCAATGGAAAAGGCATCAAAAGATGTTTTTTAGCAGTGCTTGAAACTAAAGACATCCTTACACAGACAAAAAAGAAGAAGTCTGGGCTAAAGAGGAAAGCTGATTCCTCTTTAAAGCAGTATAAATAAATTGCTGTCTTCCCACAATTGTAATGTTTGAAACTGAGGAGGTCCCTGGGCAGGCTTCCAGCTCCGGTGTTTGGTCTGCCCTGTGTGTGTGGTGCACAGGGCAGCCTGATGGTGCTCGGACAAGCCTTGCTGGTTTCCTATCTGCACCTGAGATCTGCTGCTGTTTACGGCAGTGCTCTGATACTGCTTGTTCCATTAGCTGGACACGTGCTGTGAGTGCAGGCTGCTGCTGATAGCTGAGATTTGAACTGTGCTTGTGTCCTTCGTGCAGGAGCTGACGATGGAGCTGGAGGAGAAGCAGGACATCTTCCGCTCCCTCCAAGACACCGCTGAGCTGCTGGCCCTGGAGAACCACCCTGCCAAGCAAACTGTGGAGGTGAGCGGGTGCTGGGGGCAGCAAATCTGTGCCTGCAGCAGCCCTTGTGTGCCGCTTCCTGCTCTGCTTTCCTGTGCTTCGTCTGCGTCCAAACAGACCGACAGCAGGCAGAGCGTTGCCCATTTATGTGCATCTCACCGGCTGTGGCCGTGTCCTTCCTGTGACCCTCCTGGCTGGTGAGCGCTCACTGCTGTTTGCTGTGTGTTCCCCAGGCCTACAGCGCTGCTGTGCAGAGCCAGTGGCAGTGGATCAAGCAGCTCTGCCTGTGCGTGGAGCAGCACGTGAAGGAGAACGCTGCCTATTTCCAGGTACGTGGGACAGGGAGCCCCAAATCGCTGGGGCTGAGTGGGAGGGCAAACCCTGCTGCATGTGTGGGTGGCAGAGCATCCCTGCATCCCAGGGCACGAGCTCCATTGGCTGCATCCCAGTGCATGAGGTTCATGGGCTGCTTTCCCTTTCTGGCAGAGGGGAGCGGCAGCTTGCGCTGCTCATCAGGGCGCTGCTTCTGAACTGCCTGCCTCTTTCTAGCAGCTCTTTGGGAATATCTCACAGGACCAGGCAGCTGCTGGGGGGATCTGGGGTGCTGTCCTGCAGTGCTGCGCTGCCGATGGCTGCGTTGAGCTGTGCAGGTTTCTGTGACACTTCTGGCTTTGCAGTTCTTCAGCGATGCCCGTGAGTCGGAGACGTACCTGCGCAACCTGCAGGACTCCATCAGAAGGAAGTATTCCTGTGACCACAGCACGAGCTTGACGCGGCTGGAGGACCTGCTGCAGGACTCCATGGTGGGTTCTGGGAGTCCCTGCCACCCGTGTGGGGTGTGGAGACGTGGGCAGGGAGGGTTTGGGCTGTGGGTTTCCCTCAGCCTTGATGGAAGGGCAGAAGGGCTCAATCTGTGTGTGTGGAGGCTGGCAGCTTTTTTGCCACTCTTTCTTACCTAATGAGTTAAAGCTGTATTTCTTCCAATCATGCTCCCGGGGACAGGCACAGGTAGTTTACTTAATCATTTCTTCTTTTTTTTTTTTTTTTTTTAACCTTTTACCATTAAATTATCCCTCACTGTTCATAGCACACTAACCAACCTTGAGAGTACAAAGCATGAGGGACAGCATTGTTCTGGGATCCTCTTCAGCCTTTGTGGCCAGGCTAGCTGTGACCGCTCCCCCGGGCCACCCATGAGCCGCACGCGTCCCTGTCCTGTCCATGGGAGCTTTGCCACCAACCCCTGGGTCACCCCATCGTGCAGGGAGTCGGGTCCAGCAGTTCCTCCCACCGACAGATTTCTGCCCGCATCCAGAGAGCTGTGTGGTCACCCCTGCTGATCATCTCCTGAGATGTAGATCAGCTGTTGTACCCCTGTTCCAGCCATTGATACAAACACACCTCCATTCTTCGCTTTAGAAGATGGAGCATGCTTCTGTGGTGTCTCTTCCAGGCAACCAAGCACCCCTGGCTTTGGGCTGGGGCTTGTCCTGCTCTTTGCCACGTAAAACCTCCTGGGACTTTAATTTTGGTGTATACTGTGTTCTCTTTTTTGCCTTTTGAAAGTGCTCTCTTGTCCCAAGAGCCTGAGCCAGAGGTGTGCATGGGGGCAGCAGGAGTAGTGGAGAGGTCCCACCCCTGGTCTGAAGGCTTCTCCCTTCCATCTTTCCTTCCATCCATCTCTCCCAGTCCCTTTTCCCCACGCTGGGCAGGCAGTAGCTCTGATGTCCCAATGCTTGTCCAGCCCCTGCAGTCCCAGCAGAGCTCTGGAAGGGCAACCTTGGGGTGGGGGTGCTGTGGTGTCTTAAGAAACCTCTCCTCTTCCTCCTCCTCCACCTCTTCCTATTCCTCCTTCTGCTCACTGAGTAAACCGTGCTTTGTCCTTCTCTGCCAGGATGAGAAGGAGCAGCTCATCCAGTCGAAGAGCTCCGTCGCCAGCCTGGTGGGACGGTCCAAGAGCATCGTTCAGCTCCGGCCCAGGAACCCGGAGCACCTGGTGAAGAGCACCATCCCCATCAAGGCTGTGTGTGACTATCGGCAGATCGAGGTGAGGGCTGGGAGGGGAAGGCGTTGTGGGTTGGAGCCCGGCTTTGAGTGGGAGGGCACAGCGTGGCAGGGGAGAAGTGCCTGTGAGGTTTTAGAGCTAGTTTTGTGGTGTCTGTCAATGAAAATTAGGGACGCAGTGGGAAGAGAGGAGGAGGGAAGGAGCCGGCTGTTCTTCCTGGAGGAGACTTGCACATCTCAGATTTATTCTGGGAAGGAGTTGAAGTCCTTTTCCCCAGGGAGGATGGGCTTCATCAGCCTCAGCCAAACCAGCACGTGTGTGGCAGCCAGCTCTGCTTCCTGGCCCCTTCCTCTCCAGACATGAACATGCTGCTCCACTTGGCAGCATCCCGTGCTTTTGCTTGATCAGCTGCAGGGGTTGACGGGGAAGCTGCTTTCCCTACAGCAGGGCTGTGAGCTGCAGGTGGGTGCAGCCCCACTGATGGGCTGCGTGTTTGTTGTTGGTGCCACTGCAGATCACCATCTGCCGGAACGACGAGTGCGTGCTGGAGGACAACTCTCAGAGAACGAAGTGGAAGGTGATCAGCCCCACAGGAAACGAGGCCATGGTGCCCTCCGTGTGCTTCCTGATCCCCCCTCCCAACAAAGAGGCCATCGAGATGGCCAACAGGTAACTTGCTGCTGGGGGTACAGCCCAGGGGTGCAGAGACCTCTTGTGCAATGAGTGGGGTTAGGGCTGACGTGCTGGGAGGGCTGGGGCTGACGGACCTGCTCATTCCCATCGCAGGGTGGAACAGCTGTACCAGAAAGTGATGGCTCTCTGGCACCAGCTCCATATGAACACAAAGAGCCTCATCTCCTGGAACTACCTTCGGAAGGACATTGCCTTGGTGCAGAGCTTCAGCATGGAAAAGGTGCGGCAGAAACTTCTGTGCCTGCGCTGCTGCACACTCACACGGTGGTGGGGAGAAGGGAGTGTGAAGGTGAAGAGAGGGGGCTGCCGGGACCCACAGTGACGTGGGGCAATGGCAGAACCTGAGCTCGGGGGCTCAGCACAGAATGGCTGCACGTTTTCCCATTAAAAAGAACGTCCACAGTTTGCACTGTGTGTAATAAGGATAAGGGATTGTGGACTTAGCATTTCATTAGGGATGAGCAATGACGGAGGGGGCTAACATGGGGGAGCTCTCCTGTTCTGCTCTAAAGAGCAAATGGAGGCGATGGAGGTACGGAGGCTTCGGTGACCTGCAGGCTGTGATCCCGTGGTGGATGTGCTGCTTTTCCCCTTGCAGCTCCGCTCCCTGGCACAGGGGGAGTGCCAGCAGGCGCTGAGGAGCCTCCAGGCGCACTATGAGGACTTCCTGCAGGACAGCCGCGACTCCGAGCTCTTCTCAGTGTCAGACCGTCTGCGCCTGGAGGAGGAGGTGGAGTCTTCCAAGGAGCACATCCAGCAGCTGCTGGAGTCCATGGAGAACGGTGAGCTCCGCAGGGCTGATGGATTAACTAGGAGCTGCGGGGACTAATAAACAAAGGATTTATGGGACAGCTTCATCTTCTCATCTGTCTTGAGCTAGCTGGATGGTATTGTGAGCAGCTGCTCTATTTATTCCTCCATCCATTCAAATATTCGGCCTCTGTCCAGTGATGTTCCCACAGCACAGACTTGGCTTTGCAGCCCCAGGTTAATGCAGAGCCCTCTTCCCCTCACACTGCCAGAGACAGGCTTGTCACTGGTCAGATGCGTCCTTCCTGTGTTCAGTCTGTTAACAAAATGGATGCAGCAGCCGCAGTCCCGCTGTTCAGAGCTCAGTCCCATTAGGATGTGGGTCTTGGTGTGGTGTCCTGTGGCTGGACCCGTTCTCAGCTCTATTGCAACGAGAAGATCTGATTCTCTTGTTTTCTACCTGAGCAAAGACCTCAGCACCACAGTGCCAGCATGGTGGGCTCTGAGCAGGTACTGAGCGGGGCTCTGAGCTGCTCTTGTGGTTTGTCCCCAATTTGCAGAAGACAAGGATGAGACAGTTGCCAGGACGTATCTCTCTGAGCTCCAGAACGTCCGCCTGCGCCTGGAGGAGTGTGAGCAGAGACTCGTGAGCCGCATCCAGTCCCCCAGCAGCACCCGAGCGGATGGTGACAGCATCCAGGAGAACACCGTCCGCATCGCCGAGCAGGAGGTCGGTCCTCAGCTGGGGATGCTGGATGCTGCTCTCCACGCGTGCCTGCAGTGGCTGTGACCCCTCTGTGCTGAACGTGTGGGCAGTGGGAGTGGGGCTCAAGGGAACTTCCCAGACAGAAAAAACCAAGTGGGCGTCCTGCTCCGTCTCACCCCGTCTCCTTCGCCGCCTGCTTTTCTCTGCCCGTTCTGGCTCTCCTTTCACCTTCTCTCCCTCCTCCCGCAGCGCACACAGGACGATCTGCAGCGGCTGAAGTCTGACCTGCGCTGCGTTTCGGAGCGCTGCTGCAGCTTCCTCAGCAGAGCACCCAGCGGCCCCAGCACACCGCGCCTGCGAGCTGAGCTCGACTTGGTGGTGAACAAGATGGACCAGACGTATGGGCTGTCCTCTGTCTACCTGGACAAGTGAGTGGGACCTGCCTCTGTGTGTGGTTCTGCTGCCAACCTTCCTTCTGGTCCTCTAACACAGCTGGCTGTGCTGTGACTCGGGGCGCAAACCGCCTCGCAGCCGGGAGGACCTCTGCCAAAAGTGGGACGTCATTGTGCTGCCTCTCTCTGACTCGCCAGGCTGAAGACGGTTGATGTTATCATTCGTAACACCCAAGGAGCAGAGTCTCTGGTGAAGGGATACGAGGTGAAGCTGAGCCAGGAGGAGGCTGTCCCGGCTGACCTGACAGCAATTCAGGCGCACAGAAGTGCCCTGCAGGTTGGTGCTGTTCACTTCAAAGAGTGCACAGAGAAAACAGCCAATGCTTTGTTTGTTGAGCAGATTCCTTCCTTTTCTCTGCTGAATTTACATTGTGTGCTGTTTTTCCTGTCCAAAATAGCTACTGGGAGGACTTGTCTCCCTTATTTCACTGTAAAGATAAAGGAGCAGCCGTGGCCTTGTGCTTCCACTGGTAGGCACATGCTAATGTGTGCCAGCCTCTTAGCAGCTGTGTGTCCTGCTGCGTGAGGGCAGGGGCTGCTGAACCAATCAGACCTGCTCCAGGCTGGGAACTGCTCCCTCCTGTTGGCATCTCCCAGGTCTGCAGTCAGGCTGTAGACACTGCGAGTGGTGCAGCCAGGGAGGATGAGCTCCTTCGCTCGCTTTGCAGCTGCAGCATGGAGGGACTCTGTGGTTTAATGGCAACCTTAGGTGAAGCTCTGTGCTCTGCTTTCTGTGACGTTAAATGTGAGCTGCCTTGTATTGTTTTTGAAGCAATGGCTCGGGGAAGTGAAGGGCAAGAACTCGGTGTTCTCCGTGTTAGAGGAGGAGATGGCGAAGGCGAAGGCAGTGGGGGAGCAGCTGTACCAGCTGAGACAGGAGCGCAGCATCGACCTCGAGCGCTACCAGGAGAAGGGCAGCCAGCTGTGGGACCGCTGGCAGAGAGCCTGCGCCCAGATCGAGACCCGGTGAGAAAACTCCTGCTTCCATTCCCACATCTGTTTTCATGCTTCAGCTGAGGGCTTGGGTCAGGCTTCTTCGCCCCAATAGGGGCCCCCGGGATGGCTGGGATGCCCCTCTAACCTGCGGCGGGATTTCACCCCTCTGATCTCCATTCTGCTTTCAGCCACACAGAGCTGGAGAGCATCCAGGAGGTGCTGAGCGATTACCGCCAGTGCCACAGGGCCCTCATCCAGTGGATCGAGGAGATCACTGCCCAGCAGGAGCTGATGAAACCCGGGCAGGCGGAGGACAGCCGGGTGCTGTCAGAGCAGCTGAGCCAGCAAACGGTGAGATGGGAGCGCGGGACGTCCTGACAGCGTGCTCACTGCCCTGACCACGGCTGCTTCTGCTAAAATCCCTCCATTGTTGAGCTTGAGAGCATGAATTCTTAAAGACTGGTGGGGAAACAGAGGAGCTCCTTACCTTCAGGTTGAAATGGGCTGTGCATAAAAGATTGGAGTCTTTGAGGCTTCACCCAGAAGGCAAAAGATAGGAGCTGAAGTTTGGTACATTTCACCTGAGGCTGCCGTCCTGACAATCATTTTTTGCTCTGAATTTTTTTTTTTGAAGGCTTTGGCTGCAGAAATCGAGAAAAATCAAGCCAAGCTGGACCAGTGTCAGAAGTTCTCCCAGCAGTACTCAGCTGCTGTCAAGGTAAGGGCCCTTCCTAAACCCAGGGCACAGTTTGCACCTCGCCTGCTCTTCACCTCCTGGTTAGCAGAGAGGTGACTGTGTGTGCAAGCAGCCAGCAGGAGCTGGAGCTCAGGGTACCAGTATGAAAGAAGTGGCTGCAGCGTCCTTCTCCCACCCCGGCTGTGTTTGCAGGACTATGAGCTGCAGCTCATGACGTACCGGGCGTTTGTGGAGTCGCAGCAGAAATCCCCCATGAAGCGCCGGCGCATGCTGTCCTCCTCGGATGCCATCACTCAGGAGGTAGGGACCTGCCTGAGCCTCACGTCGGGGGCTGGGGGTTCTTGCACTCCATCCAACTGCCCAGCGGCCTCTGTGAAATGAGCTCCTTTCTGCTGAGCTTGGTGGATACAGTTTCCACCCTCGCTGTTTTTTCCAATAGCCAGAGAGGGTGGCTTAGTGCTCTAAGCACCAGGTATGAAATACCTGGGCTGCTGGGAACCCCTGGGCCAAATGCAGCGGGGTCGGCTCGGCCAGGTAAATAACCGGAGCGCCATGCAGCATTACTGTGTGTGCATCTGTGGGATGAGCCCTTTGGAGGCCCTGTCTGCTCTGTGTGGATATTAAAGATCCCAACAAGAGTTGTTAAGAGTTGAGCGCCCGCCCCGTGTCCATGACCAGAGTGTCCCCTCGGCTCCAGTGCTGTGCAGCATGCAGTGCGTGGCCACATCCCTCCCCTCCGGCGTTGCTGCTGTCAGTGGGGCCGTGCTGGGGATCTTTCCAGGGCAGAGATGCTGCATCCGTGCCATGTGCTGTGCAGCGCAGTGCACCCAGCTCTGCTGGCTGTGACTGACGCGCCGCCCTTCTCCCCCTTTGCAGTTCATGGATTTGCGCACTCGGTACACAGCTCTGGTAACGCTGACCACGCAGCACGTCAAGTACATCAGCGATGCTCTGCGGCGGCTGGAGGAGGAGGAGGTGAGGGCATTGCCTGGAGCTGAGCTGCATCCTCATCACTCAGACTCTCTTCCTAGCAGCCCAGGGTTGCTGCTCTGCTTCTCTAACGTCTGCCCTCAGCTTTCAGTCCCACCTGTGTCTCAGGTGCTGCTCCTGAGAGACTCTGGCAATCTGGGACCCCTTTGATGCAATTTCTTTCTCCTCGATTTGCAGAAAGTGGTGGAGGAGGAGAAGCAAGAGCATGTGGACAAGGTGAAGGAGCTCCTGGGCTGGGCTGTGGGCCTGAAGCAGAGCGTGCAAGGCAGAACAGCTGCTGCCCAGAGCAGGGAGCTGGGAGACATCGAGAAGTCCATCTCAGAGCAGCAGGTAGGCAGGCACCTTCTGGGCCCACCTCTGACCCACTCCTGTTACGTGTCCCCTGTCCTTGGTGTCACTGTGTTATTCGGCTTCCAGGAGAGCAGTCCTTCCTCTCTCATGGCCACATTCCTTGTGGGGGCAAACATGAGGTTGTTTGCTTAACTTCTGCTGTTCTTCCATGGCTGAATTAAGCTTCCTTCTGCTTTTTCAACAGGCCCTCAATGAGGAGCTGGCTGCAAAGAAAGAGCAGGTCTCTGAAGCCATCAAAACATCACAAATCTTCCTGGCAAAGCACAACCACAAGTGAGTTCAACGTGGGGAAGTGGTAGGTGGTGGCAGCAGCTGGACAGCTGAGTTATCCTGGGGTGGGCACTGATGGACTGGCATCCATGAAGTCCAGCACCTGATTTCCACACAGCAAAGGGCCATTTTTCCTCATCTGCAACAGCAGCTACGAAATATGAAATGTTTATACTGTTGAGACAATACTTATACACTTCAGTGGTGATCCAGCCTGGTACATTTGGGGGTTTGGTTGTTATAATGCTGGTCAGCCTTTGCCAAGCACAATTACTCTCCCTGCGAGGAGCAGGGCAGTGGGAAGAGGGGACTCGTGGTGGGTTTGGCCTTTTCCTTTGGGAGAAGATCATGTCTGTTCTGTGGAGCTGGCAAATACTTTGTGCAGCTCCCCTGAGAGATTTCCCATTCCCTTGCAGGCTTTCCCATCAGGAGAAGGACCAGATTTCAGCTCAGGTCACTGCACTGAAGGACACGTACCAGGCACTCTGCACTGACACCACAGAGCAGCTCCAGCAGCTGCAGAGCCAGTTGGCTCAGGAGACAGAGCACAAGGTACTGAAAAAGGTGTTGTTTGGTTGTGTTTCACGTGGCTGCCCACTGGCACGTGGTTGCCCTCCCATCTTTTCTGTTCAGGCCTCACCTGGGGGCTGGCCTGGTGGCTGGTGGCCCAGCAGGAGCCCTGGCACAGCTCACTGCGTTGTCCTTTGCAATACTTTGAGTCAGAGCTCGAAAAAGGGTTGGCTTGCTCACATGGTGGGCAAAGAGGTAAAAGGTCTTCAGTCCTGAAGGCGCTTCCGCAGCAGTCTGCCTCCTCCATGCGATGCCCTGCTGACGGGGAGGGCTGGAGGCACAAGCAGGAGGCTTCCTGCAGGGCATATTGCCTGTGCAGCTTCACGGCGTGGTGAGGGCTTTGTTGGGGTCTTGGCTGAAGGAAGACCCCCCCAGGTGGAGGGCTGTGTTGTCTGCCGGCCCCACAGGGCTGCTTGGGGCCCCGCACGCCCCAGTGCTCTGGGCTCATCCTTCCTGCCTCTGTGCCAGCTGTCTGCAGTCATTCAGATATACATGTACGTGTTCTATAAGTGTATATACATGTGTCGGTGGATATATTTGTGTGTTTGCTTGCTGGCTCCCTGTACCCTGAAGCGATGACCTGCTCAGATCTGGTTTTGGTGCTGGGTCGGTGAGTGAAGCCCTGTTCCAGCCGGCCATGGGCTCACCTGAGATCTGTCTCTGCAGCCTCCCAGCACAGCGCCTCCCTTCCACTCGGCCTCCCCAGCACTTTGTCTGTCTCCATGTGAGTCCCACCAGCGCTGGGCTGCAGCTCGGCTGTGGCGGCTGGGAGGCGCCTGCCAGCAGGAAGGGCACTCGGTCCGTTCCCTCTTTTCCTGTTCCTCCCTCGTGGGCAGGAAAACGGCTGTGTGTGCAGGCTTTGCCCAGCCCTCTCAAGGCCACCTCCTTGTGGCGGGGCTCCGATCAGAGCAGCTTTCGCTCACGCTCTCAAAGCCCAAGAGATGAGGTGAGGGCCGGCCCTGGGGCTGTGCTGCAGATCCTTGGCCCGTCCACGAGGCTGCAGCGTGGCTGCCGTGGGTGCAGTTGCTTCATTGTACAGGGAGCATGAAGGACTCTTAACATTTGCTTGCTGGAAACATCCAACTGTCAGACAGACGTTATAAAGTTGAGAAGAAAAAAAAAAGCAAAGCAGAGCGCGCTGAATTGAGCATGATGTGTCCATGTACAGTTTGTGTTTCATGTCAACTGTTTTTAAGATTAACTGACATCCTTGCTTACAAGTTTAACTAACCCTCCGGGACATAAGCAAACAAAACACACAGTGACAGAGGACGACCTGTGTGGGGGGTTCTTTTTGCAAACAAAACGGTCGCATGCTGGACGCTAACACCAAGCTTTACACTGTGTGTGATACGGCTGAACTGCTCCATAAGGCTCTGTCTTTAACTGCTCAAGGCACACCCTGCAACTCTGGTAAGTAAAAGCCTTTTACTCCCCTCCTCCCGTCTTCTCCTTCATCTTTCTCTTCCACCTCTTCTTCTCTGTCTTTCCATGGCTCGTTCATCTCTGAAGGTGTGTGTCTGAGTCTGGCGGTGCTGTTGGTGTTCCCCGCACACCCACCTGCTCCATGGTGGGGGGCACTGGGCTGCTCTTAGGGTCAGGGCTGCTGGCCCCACCTGCTCCTAGGGTTCTGTGGTGCAGAATCACTCCTCCCCCCCCAACACGGTGCTTGACTCAACTCTACACCAGCTGGGAGAAGTCCAAAGGTCCAGAGTGCTGTTACTCTTTGCCATTAGTTCTTACCTTCCCTGCAAAAAAAGCCCCTCCAGAAATGCCAAAGTCCCAAGCCTGTTACTGTCCCTGTGCTGGGACGTACAACTTCTTCTGTTTCCTCCCTTGCCCCCACAGAGCACAGCTAGGTGCTGGCGTAGGGCAGAGCAGCTGGACGTGCTTGGGGAGCTGCTGTGCATGCCGGGGCAGTGCCTGTGCCCCAGTGCATGGCTGGTCAGTGCTGCTGGGAGCTGAAGGCCTGTGGTGTTCCCTGGGTGTGTGGCACTAAAGGGCAGGAATTGAGCGTGGCAGAAGTCAGGGTGGAAACTGCACTGGAAGAGATTCCCACCCACCCTGAAGGGACGTCTGGGGTTATTCTCCTCTGTTAGTATGAACTGGGATCCGTGTCACCTTTCTGTTTTTAAAACTTGAGTTGTGGAACAGCTTTGGTGTCTGTGTCAGTTTCCTTCCCTGTTGCTCCATGGAGCATTAGGAATGCTTCTGGGTGTTGCTGCTTGCTGCTTTGCCGCATTACTGGTGGTAATGGATGTTGGAAGCATATTGGTGCTGCTCTTGGTGATGGACATCAAAGCTGAACATCAAAACTTGCTGGCAGCCTGAAAGCTATCAAATGCCCCAATGTGTGTGCTGGGATTCCTTTGGAGTTGCACTTCAAACACTTTGGGAGTAGCTTTTGGGCCTGTTTGGGGTTTTTTTGGCCAATCCTTTTACCTCATGCAGTCTGAGCGCTGGAAATGCTTGATTTTGGTTTGATTCTTGTCCTTCTTTTTCTGTTCCAGGTCAACGAAGCAGTGGCAGGAGTGATCGATCTTGGGACAGTAGAGATATTCCCTGTCTTTGGTGCAATGCAGAGAGGTCTTATAGATCAGGAGACCGGCCTCGTCCTCTTAGAGGCTCAGGTGATCACATCCGACTTGGTTCTTCCAGAGACCGGTGAAAAACTCTCCTTGGAGGAAGGTCTGGCAAGAGACATCATCAACCTCAGGACTTTCCACGTGCTGCGGGAGCTGAAGGATGCTCTGCAGCAGGTGCATGAGGTCAGACGTGAAGGGAGGCAGCTCCTGCCTGCTGCTGCTGCGATAGAAGAGGGGAGGATTAGTGAGAGCACTGGGCTAAAGATTCTCGAGGTTGAACTTGTCACCGGCGGCTTTAAAACCCATCAGGGCAGAATCAGCATGCAGAAGGCTGTGCAAGAGAGGCTCCTTCCTCCCCAGCTTTACTCCAAGCTGCTGTCCCACCTGGAGAGCAGTAAGGATTTGATTGACCCCAACACTGCTGAGAAAATCAACCTATCTGAGCTCATGCAGCGATGCATCCTCCACCAAGACACAGGACTCAGGTTTCTCCCGGTCAAGCAGCTGGCAGGTGGGATGGTGAGCCTGAAATCAGGCAGAAAAGTCAGCATCTTCCGTGCTGTCCAGGAAGGGCTGATAGACAGACAGGTGACGGTGAGGCTGCTGGAAGCCCAGCTCTTTGCTGGTGGCATTGTTGACCCCAGGACAGGGCACAGGCTGGCTGTGGACGAGGCTGTGAGACATAATTTAATTGACCAGGATTTGGCCTGCACGCTTCTAATCCGGCAGCTTCAGACAGGTGGCATCATTGATACAGTCACAGGAGAGAGACTGACAGTTGATGAAGCTGTAAGGAAAGAGTTGGTAGCACCACGGGTTGCTTTGGTGATCCTGGAATCCCTCCGGTCCTTCATGGGGCTCCTGTGGCCCGAGACAGGGGAGGTTGTCCCAGCTGCAGATGCTTCAGAGCAAGGGGTCCTGTCTACAGAGCTGGCTTACAAGATTCTCAGGAAGAGGCAGCTCATTAAGGCTGTCTTTATCCCAGAAACCACTGAGGTGTTGTCCTGGAAGAAAGCAGTGGAACATGGCATCTTAGAAAGAGATGTGGCAAAGAAGCTGAAATCCATGGTGATACCTGATGTGATGGGCAGTGTGCAGCTGGCAAGCAGGAGCTCCTCTGGAGGGAGCCCTGCAGGGCACCAGGGACAGAGGGACCCTGAGCTGAGGAGTGGTGATGAAAAGCTGATGTTCCACTTGATGACCCACAGCTACATCAACATCCACGACGGGCAGAAGCTGCTCTTAGTAGATGGAGAGTTGAGCAACCTCACCAAAGACCTCATCCAGACCCAAGAAAACGGATCCTGTGCACAGCCACTGGAAGAGAATGAGAGCTTTGAAGAGACAAAGGAAACTGCAGTTCTTGAAAGAGAGCCTTGCAACGGTGTGGCTGTGCAGCAGCTTGAGCTGCAGCTTGCTCCTCCGCAGGAAGGAAGCAAGAAGATCCTGCCACCCAGATCCACTTTGGAGAATGGGGAGGTGGTGATGGGACCTGGAAGGCTCCTGTTGGACCACGCAGGAGATGTCCTGCATGTGGAGGAGCAAGGGCAGGTTTGTACTGAACAGGCTACCAGCCAAAGTGAAACTGATGCCGAATCTGGGAGAGAGCAAATAGCTTCTACAAGCAAGGAGAAGCAAGGACAGCCCTGCAAATCTGGCTCAGAGAAACTCAGAGAAACAGAGAAAATGTTCATTAAAGCAGAAGAGTCCAAACCCATTGCATCAGATGGAGTGGAAAACATCAAAGATCAGACGAGGGCATTGGAAACTGGGGCAGGTGTTGTGAAAAGCGAGAGCCATTTGGTGGTGTCTATTGGTGCAAGCAGAGAGAGACTGGAAGTCGTGGCAGGGAGATCTCAGAGTGTGAAGGAGCCTGCATTAGAGGGAGAAGGCGTTGGGGAGAGTTACTTATTGAATGAGGAGACAGCTCAGAATGGCACTCTGGGAGGAGCGGAGGCTGCGCTCACCAAAACTGCAGAGGCTGAGCAAATGGAGCGCACTGAAAATACTGCGAGCGTATTGCACGTGGAAGAGGGACCGAGGGAAAAGGTGCTGGGTGGTGAGAGCGTTGGTGATGCAGCCCTGCCGCAGCCCTCAGAGCGGGACGAGGACGTTCTGGAAATGCTGCAGATGCAGCTCCAGAGCGGCGGCATTTTGTGTGAGCAGATGGGCAGAACGCTGCTTCTGAACGAAGCTGTGGCCTGCGGTGCGGTGCCCGGCCACACGGCTGTGAAACTGATGGAGAAAATGGAGATGTTCAGTGGCTTCTTTGACTCACACACACGTGAATCTTTAACCACTGAGGATGTCATTGAAGAAGGTCTGATGGATGAGCAGCTTCTGCAGAAGGTACTCGCGTCTGACAAAGCCGTCAGCGGTGTTCTGGACCCGGGCAACAACTTTGTCTACTCCGTCAAGGACGCTGCTGCCATCGGCCTTCTGGACAAGGAGACGGCGATGAGGCTCTTGGAGGGGCAGGTGGTTACCGGGGGCATCGTCGACCTGAAACGTGGCAAAAAAGTGTCGGTCACTTTGGCTTCAAACCTCGGCCTCATCGAGCCGGCGAGTCAGAAGGAGCTGGTCAAGCTGGAGAAGGCTTCCAGAGGGAAGAGCACTGATGAGGCCACCAGGCAGAAGCTCCTTAGCTTACAGGCTGAAACCAGCGGGATTGTGGATCCCCAAACCAAGCGGCCTCTGACTGTTGCGCAGTCTGTTGAAAGAGGGCTCCTTGAGAGAGAAAAAGCGTTTCAGCTGCTGACCAGGCAGATCGCAGGCGGGGGGATCCTTCACCACGCGTCTGGGATGAGGCTCTCGGTCAGCGACGCAATGAAACATGGTTTGATCGATGGAGATCTATGTGATGAACTCACGAAGGCTGAAGGCGTTTGTCTGCAGGAATGCATCCACCCAGCAACAAAGGAAAAGCTGCCCTTGCCCCGGGCGGTGGCAGCAGGGATTGTTAGCCCGGAATTCCAGAGGAAAGTGCAAGAAATCCAGGCTGGGACTGGAAGCGTTATCGATCCCAGTTCTGGGCAGAGAATGGCACTCAGCCGGGCAGGGCGGGAGGGGCTGCTGCCCCAGGAGGTGGTGGAGAAAGCCCTGTCCTCCCCGGAGCTGAAGCACTGCATCGTCGACCCTGAGAGCTGCATGGTTGTGCCCTACGCCGAGATGGTAAAGAAGTGCAAGATTGACGTTGAGTCCGGGCAGAGGTACCTGGAGGTGCATCCCTTCAGAGCCATGCGGGATGAGGCGTCGGGCCGGGCGCTGACGTGTGCCGAGGCGCTGCGGCTGGGGAGGGCCGACCCCCTGCCCACACTGCGGCTGCTGCAGGGCCAGGCTGACAGCGGGGGCTTCGTGGAGGGGGCTGTCAGCAGCAGGCTGTCCCTGCAGGCCGCTCTGCAGCGGGGGCTGCTGGACGAGCAGATGGCCGCGGTCATCGGCAGCAGGCAGCTGAGGGCCGGGGGAATTGTGGACGCCGGCAGCGGGAGAAGACTGGCGTTAGAGGAGGCTGTTGAAAAGGGGCTGATTGGTCAAAGGTTAGCTGCTGCTATTGAAGAGGCACAAATGTCGATGGAGAACGATGGCTCTGAGGCCCTCATGGTAGATAAAACCCACCTTTCCCAGGAAAAGATGGAGACGGCGTCTCCAAAGGAGGAAGGTGAGGTCCTGCGTGGCGGTGCTGCCGTGTCCGCTGGCACAGAGCACAAAGCCAGGCCCAAAGCTGCGAGTTCCCCAGCAAAAGGAGGGAAACCAAAGCTGATCCCTCTGGAGGCTTCAGAGGAGAGCATGAGAGAGCAGCGAGAAATGGGCGAAATGATTCCAGGATCCTCAGCACTGAGTGCAGCATCTCTCTCTGTTGAGGTGGTGAAGGAGGCGGCAGAGACGGGGACTGCAGAAAGCAGCTCCCATGTGTGGAATGGAGCGGGAGGGGAAGCAGCAGAGCTGGGGACAAGGAAAGTATTGGGATTGGAGGAAGAGCTTCGCTGCACAGAGGATGGCGAGGAGAGGAGGAAGGGGTTTGTAAGCACGGACGGAGCTCTGGCAGGAGGTGCAGCGGCAGCTTCTGAGCAAAGGGAGAGGGTGGGCAGCTGGGAGCAGGGAGCACAGGTGACTCCCAGGGAGTCTGTGGGTCTGGGAAAGGAGGAGTTGGGTCCTGCAGCGCCCAGAGGATCCCGCAAGGCCGATGTCCCTGTGAAGCCTGCAAGAGACAAACCGGCAGATGGAAGAGCTGCGGGAGAAACCCCCACACTGGAGACAGAAGGTCCGGGTGCTCAGGAAGGAACAGGGGAAATTGAGCTAAAACCTGCCCAGAAACAAAAAAGCAGGAAAAGGAGAACAAAGCAGATTGCTGTCTCAGGAGACAGCGCTCAGCTGGAGAAACCTGTAGACAAGCAGTCCCTTCCCATTCCAGTATCCAAAGAAATTCCAGGGAAGGAGGAAGAGGAGGAATTTGTCTCAAGAGCTCCAGAGCCAAAGCCTGAGGCTGCCAGCAAGGAGCTTCCTGCTGGGTGGGCAGAAGATGCAGCCGAGCAAAAGCAGATGGAGAGCAGCAGGGATGGGAAAGCAAAGCCAACCCTTGGGAAAGATGCAGCAAAGCTGACGGGGGTCCAGGTGCTCCCCACCCCCCCAGAAGCAGGGGAAGCAGCAGCGGTGCTGAGAGCTGCAGTCAGAGTGGGGCCCCATTCCTCTGCGGCGTTGAAGATGGAGGGGATGCTGAGCCAGGAGGAGGCTGAAGTGCAAATCACCAGTGATGCATTTGTTGCAGTCAGCGAAAAACCAGATGAGTTGATCATCAGAGAGGAACCCTCAGAAGTTCGGGACACCTGCATCCCCCCCCCGGAGCAGCAAGCAGCAGCCATCAGCACAGACCGAGCTGCTGTGCCCACCGCCCCTGTGTCCCAGGGGGATGAGCCCCAGGGAGAAGCAGCCCAGGAGAAGCCCCGGCAGGCGGGTCCTGGCGATCGGGGGCTGCTCCTGCCAGTCATCGTGGAGGGAGAGCTGCTGGAGACCTCGAGCGACTCTGCCAGACCTGCCCAGGTACAGTACTGCTGTCTGCTATTTCAGTGCTGGTTCTGAATGATTTGTGTGTGATTTGCCCCTGGCTCTCAGAACAGAAGACGGTCAGAACGTGAGGATGGACGTCTGGGGCTTGATCTTACAGGATCAGCTGCAATGGATTTGGCAAACGACGCAGTGATGTATGACTGAAATCACTTTGTGTGGCTTCTTTTTGCTGGAGCGTTGCTTACAAATGACTAATAAGTAGGACCTTTTTTGGCACTTCTACTGTAAAACAATAGAGCTCTTGCCATTTCTAAGCTTGTGTTGGAAAAAAATCCATGTGTTTTATTTTTCCTGTAGTAAATCTTGGAGATAAGGCCAGCAAGTGGAAAGTCCCTGAAATGGAATGCTATCAAGGGATTTCTGCTTTTCAGAATTACAGCCATTTGTTTTCTCTTTTCTCTAAATCTGAACTTTTGTTTCACTGTCGGATTCTGCAGATCAAGTTCAGCAAGAAGATGTGCCTGGAGCACGATGAGAAGCTCATCTCCTATCTCTCCATGCTGCGAGACATTGAAATGAGAATTAAACGGGTGCAGCCGGCGGGGCAGAACGTGGATGTGCTGCAGACACTGCTGCAGCAGGCAGAGGTGAGCACAGCCCCAGCATTTGTGTGCAAATCCCATCTCTCCCTGCTCTGACGCTCCCTGAGCATGGCTGAAATGAGTTTTACAGCCTGGAGAAAAGTAGTCGAGTGCTGGCAGCCAGCAGGGCTGCACGGACGGGTCAGTTGCAATGAATCTTTCCAGCAGACAGAGTTTGGAGCTGGTTCTCCCAAACCTCTGCAGTGCTGTCAGTTCAGCAGCAGGAAGGTGAAGTCAGCATATCAGAGCCATAACGACGCTGTTTCGCCCCAGGCCCTGGATGCTGAGCTGCGGGAGCTCAGCTTTCCAGTGAATCAGGAGTTGGACGCCGTGAAGCGGATCGTGGCCAACCCGCCTGAAGAAGTCCCTGAGCAACTACTGAGAGCTTTGGAGAAGGATGCCAAGAACCTCCAGAAGTCTCTGAGCTCCGCAAGCGATATCCTGGAGTCCCGGCTGCAAAACCTTCGTGGTGCAGCAGAAACACAAAAGGTAGAGCCGTGCTGTCCCTGCTGCCTTCTGTCCCACTGCCCTGCCCAGCCAGGGTTTGTCCTCCCCTCTCCATGTGTAAGTGGGGCACTTCTGTGTTTCAGGCTGAAATCACAGCACACCATGAGACCCTCCAGGGGAAGCTGCAGGAGCTGCTGTGCTGGGTGTCCAGCACGGCGCAGGCGCTGGACGGCAGCGATTACCAGCACACGTTGGATGTGAGCAGTCTGAGTCGCTGCCTCCAACGCTATCAGGTAACCATGGCGATGCCCCCAATCCTTGGCGATGCTCCCAATCCTTCCCTGTGGATGGAGATGCTGTTCTCTGTGCGGAGGAGAAGCTGTTAATTCTGCTTCCCTCCGGAGCCTTGGTGGGTTTGCTGTTATCCTTCATCACAGAAGGAGCAGAGATGCTGTGTTTGCTCCAAAGTAATTTGTTTCCACAAAGCGTGAACCAAATGCTTTGGCCATTTGGGGAATGACTGCACGTGTGTGTGGTGGAAGCTGAGAGATCCATGGGATTCCCGTGGGGCTGAGAGCTGCTGCCTTGGGGGGCCCTGACAGCCCCTCCGTCACACCACTCCACCGGCACTGTGAGGAGCCCAGAGCCCCCCACTGTCGTTCATGTGGCAGTGGCAGCTCTCGAGATTTGGTCAGCTCAGCATCGCTGGCAGCTGAAACCAAGGGGATGAAGGCTGTGTGGTCCACGGGGTTGCCTGACAGGCCCTTCCCTTCCCTTCCCTCCAGGAGCTGAGTGAGCCCCTTGCTGACACCAAGTCCCAGCTCGACGCCACCGCCTTCGACATTCAGTTCCTTATCTCGGAGCACGCCCAGGACCTGCGCCCCCAGCAGAGCAGGCAGCTGCTGCGGCTGCTCAATGAGCTGCAGAAGGCTTTCCAGGAGCTGGCGGGGCGCGTGGCGGCGCAGGTGGAGGTGCTGCAGGTCTGCCTGCAGCAGGCGGAGCGGACGGATCAGGTGAAGGTTGTGGGACATCGTCCTGCCTGCAGTTTGCTCGCTGAAGCGCTTTCTGGCCACAGGAGCGTGCGCTGAGCCCCTGGTTTGGGATGTCACCTGCATGCCACTCAGTTTACGACTTCTCACTGCACATCATGAGCTTCCTCTAAAGTCTTTCTCCTTCCTGCCACGTAGCTCCCAGGTGTGAAGTTGCTTTCCTTGCAGAAGGCTGAGCCTTCCTGAGGTGTGGGCGGCACAGTCCTCTGCTGCCATTGTATCTTGGGCCGGGTGGGACAAGCCCTGATCTCTGTAAGCCCACCAGGAAACCCCTGTGTGTAGCTGGCACCACAGCTGGGTCCTCGTGTCCTGTTGTCAGAGCATGAGCAAGGTTTTGCTGACCTAAAGAAATCGCTGATGATGCACCAAGGCAGCCAGCAGCTGCAAAAGCAAGTGCCCAGGTCCTGCTGCACTCCAGCAGCACCTATCACTGCATGGATCCTCTTGTTCCAGACAGTATTAATGTGGTTTTATTAACAGTTGCTCTGTGTAACTCTTGCCTGTCCCATCTGGAGTGTGTGTGTGTATTAACCAGTTTGCTTTGCTTTTTCAGATTGAGTGTGCACCCATCCTAACCCAGGAAGAACTCGCTTTGCAGCGGAAGAGCTCTTAAGAAGGCTCTTTCAGTTTGCTTCTGTTGTTTATCTTATGACTGTGAGACGCAAGCACAGTGTTTTGCACAAGTTTGTACATCGCGTTGTGAAATGCCCAGTGAAACACAAACCTTCACCTCCCGTGGGGATGGGGAGAGAAACGGTGCAGGGACTCTCAGGCCACATCATGCTCAATTGCTCAAACAGGCGCTTCTGTTCTCCGGCAGCAAAATGTGGGAGCTGGGTCAGCTGCAGAAACGCTTCCTCTCCCCTGGGCTCCCTCTCCAACCCCATGTACAAAAGCCAGCCCTGGGTCAGCTGGGGCTCCACAGTGGTGCTGCCCACTGCCAGGCTGTTAGCTCTCCTCAGCTGAGTTTCTGGTGCAGTTTTCCTGTTCAGAACATTGGATGGAAGAGGCACAGAAACTTCTGGTGGCGCTCTCCCAGGAGAGGGCTGTGTAAACTGGATCTGGATGGGGTTCTTAAAAATCAAAACAAGAGACACCTGCTTGAGTGGTGGCAGATGTGCACTGCAGTCCCCCAGTTGGGCTTTGGACCTCAGCCCCGTTCCTGCAGTGTGTGAATGTGAGAGGGGGAGAGAGCCCAGGGAGAGCTGCAGAAGCCAGTTTCTGTGCTGCATCCCCTCCAGGAAGGTGCTCCAGCTGTAACCTCGTGCCTTGCTTTTCAGCCATGCGCACAGCGAGGCGCAGCCCCGGCACTAACGGCTCTCTCCCCCTCTGCTCTGACCGCAGACACTGCAGGAGCAGCAGGCAGCCCGTGCACAGAACCTGGCCGAGCTCAGCTCCTGGCTGGCAGCGGCCGAGGACACGCTGGTGGAGCAGCAGCGAGCAGCCAGGCAAGGAGATCTGCCTGCCTTGCAGCAGAGGCAAAGCGACGTGAAGGTCGGTGCTTTGAAACAGGACGCTGGGAGGGTTGGTGCTGCCTTGGAAATGTCCTGATGGGGTCGTGCTGTTGTCTGCCCAGGAGCTGCAGAGGAGCATGCACAGCCGAGCCGCCTCCTTTGCCAGCATCATAAAAAGCACAGAGGAGTTCTTGGAGGAGAACAAGGCAAAGATGGAGCCCGGAGAGCTGGCAGTACTGCAGGAAAAGCTTCAGCGTGCCAAGGAGCAGTACCAGTCCCTGCAGGAGAGGACAGAGATGGCTCAGAAGGAGCTGGAAAGTGCTGTGACTGCTGCAGTGCAGCAGGAGACAGAAAAGGTAACATGTGAGGAGATGCAGCCCTGTGCCTGGCTGAGAGCAGTGAGGGCTGCTCAATGGAACCGGGCTCACTTGAAGCCCTGAATGAGTCAAATGATGCACTGTTCTCACTGCCCTTGCGTTGCCCCAGTTGTGGAGGATGTGTGGTCACAAAGTGGTTGAGCCTTAGGGTGGGCACAGAGCGCCCCCACACACCTGTGAGATGTATCCACAGCTCTCCGGGGTGGAGGCTGCCTGTGGCCCCATGTTGCATTGGGGTGAGAAGCAGCATTTTGCTACACGTGGATAAAAGGAACCATTCTTACCCAGAGCCTCTGTGATTTCAGGTGAAAGCTGCCAAAGAGCTGCAGGAGAACAGCAATAAGATTGATGCGCTCCTGAGCTGGGTGGCATCGCTGGAGCAGAAGGGAGAGCTCCCACAGTACAGACCACATCCTGCCAAGCGAGCTGGGAAGGGCGCAGATGACATCCCTGATGGGCACGTGGTGGGAGCAGCCAGCACTGCTGAGAGCCTGGATGAGCAGTACGAGGGGCTGAAGGTCAGGGCTCATGTCTCATCCCCTCAAAGCTCCCTGCCTGTGGTGCCTGTGGGTTGGGTGATGGATGGGTCTGGCCTCCGGAGCGCATGCTGGGGTGGTTTTCCTTATGGGGAACTCCTGGGAAGTTCCTGCCTGACCTGAAGGACGTGTGGTGAGCAGTGGTGGGGCTGGCACCAGGCACGGCGCCATGGGCATAATGAGAGAACGGTGCCCTTAGTGAGAAGGGGTTACATCTGTCCTGCCTCATTAGCACTGCGGCGTGGCAGACAGGGCTCAGCCTCACACACAGCCTGCCTGCATCCATCTCACGTGCTTTGGGGGTTCAGTGCAATGTCCTCGGTCACGGGGGTCACCGCTGCATGTTGGCCGGTGTGTTCCAGGCCCAGCACCAGGAGCTGCTGTCCCAGCAGCAGGACGTCATCCTGGCGACGCAGGCAGCGCAGGCGTTCCTGGACAAGCACGGCCACAGCCTGCCCGGGGAGGAGAGGGCCCGGCTGCAGGGCGGGCTGGCGGAGCTGAAGGAGCGCTATGCGGCGTCCCTGGCGCGTTCCGAGGCGCAGCTGAAACAAGTGCAGGTGCTGCGGGACGAGCTGCAGAAGTTCTTGCGGGACCACGGGGAGTTCGAGGCGTGGCTGAAGCAAGCAGAGCAGGACCTGGAGGGGATGTGCAAAGGGGACGGCGACCCCGCGTCCCTCCGGCAGCTGCTGCTCCGGCAGGGCAGCTTCTCTGAAGACGTCATCTCCCACAAAGGCGACCTGCGCTTCGTCACCATGTCGGGTCAGAAGGTGCTGGATGCCGAGGGAGCTGCTGGGGATGCGGGGTCATCTGGGAGCATGGTGAAGAGCAAGCTGGAGGATGCCAGCCAGCGGTACGCCACGCTGCACTCCAAGGTATGGAGGGCTTTGCAAACCCTGGGATTCCTGGGCATTTTCTGTTTGCTGTCATCTTGTGTGCATCCTCCCCTTGTGTCTCTTTGCTGCCTTGCAGTGCACCAAGCTCGGCTCCCACCTGAGCACCCTGCTGGACCACTACCAGCAGTTCCAGGAGGTGGCAGAGTCTCTCCAGATGTGGCTGGAGGACAGCGAAGCTGCGGTTGGGAAGCTGCTATCAGAGAGCATTTCTTCAGATCCCACAGCTCTCCAGGAGCAGCTGGCCAGCACTGGGGTGAGTGGGGCTCAGGTCATTTCCTGGGGGAGTGCACGTGCAGAGCCTCTGCTCTGCAGCCCCAGTGCTGGACATCAGCAGCAAGGAAGAGATTCGAGCTGCTCTTATATTGCTGTTGGGTGCAGTGCTGTACCTGCAGGCTCAGCAGTCACTGCAGGTTGGAGCCACGCTGTTCTGGGAGGTGCTGAGCATGAGGATGAGGGGCCAGAGGGGATGTCCCAGTGGGATGTAGGGAGGAAATTCCCCCATTGTGAATGCCCCCAAGCAGCCTGACCCAGTGCTGTGGTCAGCCCTGCCCGTAGCCTTCTGACCTACATTGTGGGATTTTTTGATTAACTGGGCAGGGTTTATCCTCAGGGTTTAAATGGAGCATCATGGGCGAGGGTCTCTTACATGTGGCTGACTGCCGACTTTGTCTTGTGCCAAAGCAGCAGCTGCAGGGAAACCTCGCTGAGCATCAGGTGCCAGTGGAGAAGCTCCAGAAAGCAGCTCGGTCTCTGCTGGAGGTGCAAGGAGAGCCGGCCCCTGACCATGGGCACATTCAGGAAACAACAGGTAAAACAACAACAGCAGGGAGCAGCTGCTGGTGTGGCAGGGATGGATGGGGACAGACTGGAAAGCAATGAGGATGCATGATCTGTCACGTGTGGGGGACACGGGGCAGTGGTGGAGGCACAGCGATGGGGCCTTTGAGGTCAGCAAGAGCCTGGTGTTCTCTGCTCTCTGAACGCTCAGTGGGAAGCTCTGTGCCATTTGCTCCACTTTCCGCTGGTCTCTGCAGATGCCATCGTGAGCCGCTTCCAGATCCTCTCCCAGCAAATGGCCGAGCGCTCAGACCTGCTGCAGAAATCCATCGCGCAGTCCCAGAGCGTCCAGGAGAGCCTGGAGAGCCTCCTGCACTCAGTAGCTGATATTGAGAGGAGTCTGAGCACAGAGCAGCCGGGCGCGCTCTCTTCCGCCTCCATCCAGGACTCCTTGGCCACCAGTGCGGTAAGGCTGCCTCGCCCCCAGTCACAGAACTGCAGCGTGGTTGGGTTGGAGGGGACCTTAAAGCCCATCCAGTCCCAACCTCTGCCATGGGCTGATTGCCTCCCACCTGTGGCCTCGAGCACCTCCGGGGAGGGTGCACCCACAAACGCGTGCTGCTGTGCCATGGGGCAGTGCAGCCTCTCTGTCCCTGCTCAGTTTTCTCCTTTGTGTGTGTGCTCCCACCAGAAGCTGAAGCAGGACATCGCCCGGCAGAGGAGCTGCCTGGAAGCCACCCGTGAGATGGTGACGCGCTTTGCAGAGACAGCGGATGGCAGCACGGCTGCTGCCCTGCAGGGCAAACTGGCAGAGGTGGCAGAGCGCTTTGGAAGGCTGTGCCAGCAGCAGCAGGAGAAAGAAGAGGTGCTGAAGGCTCTCCTGCCCAAGGTGGAGCAGTACGAGCAGCTCTCAGAGAAGCTGCAGCAGTTTGTGGAGAGCAGAGCGCGAATGCTGGCATCCGGGAACCAGCCAGAGCAAGACATCGCTCACTTCTCCCAGCACCTCCAGGTGAGCTGTGCCTTCCCCTGCCCAAGGGAGGAAGTGGGTTCTGCCTACACAGGGCTCCTGGGTGCTGCCGTTCTGTGGGGTTTCATCCTGCCCATGCAGCCCCCGCTGCTCCCAAGCCGTAGGAACCTGCTGCTTGCTTGAGGAAGGGAGCGAGGCTGGAGCAGCTGAGGCCGTTTGCAGCCGTGAGAGATGGGAATGGCATTTCTTTGGAGCCAGCCCAAACTTCTGACAGGATCAGTCTCCTAGGGCCCGATCCAAATATAGTGAGGCTTTACCAATTAAAGCCTCCATTGGTTAATAAGCAAAACACCCAAGTGTTGGCAGCAAGTGCAGCACAGGATGTGACACAGCAGTGAGTCCTGGTGGCCAGCAGCGACTGTGCGAATTCTTCACTCAGGTTCCCTACAAGTGCTGTTCTGTGGGGAACGGTTTGCCCACAGATGCAGAAAAGCTCCTGCTGATGTTCATGCTATGCTGGGTTCGGGTTGGCCCAGTTTGGGTTTCCCCATCATGTTCACTGTGTGACTTTCAAGTCAGCACCAGGGCAAGGCAGGGAGAAGTGGGATTTGGTCTGCAGCTGGTTGTGGGATGTGCTGAGCCAGAGCTTCAGGAACAGCGGTCCTGAGTCCTACCTGAGTCTGCCTCTGGTGCAATGCACGGTGCTGCCTGCAGAGGGTCTGCAGCTCACCAGGGTCATCCCCTTCATCCCCCTCCCCAAATCCGCTGGGGGCACAGCCAGCATCACCCTTTGCTTCTGGCAGGAGCTGAATATGGAGATGGGGCAGCACCAGGAGGACCTGGCTGCCCTGGAGCAGCTGGCTGTGGAGCTGGGTGCCAGCGGCTTTGTGCCCGGCGCTGCTGCACAACAGGAAAAGCTGCAGAATCTGAAGGAGGAGTTCCTGCAGCTGCAGAAGGCGGCAAAGGAGAGGTGAGCCTCAGCCTGACCGAGCCTTCAGCCTGAGCAGGGCCCCGTCTGCTCTCCTTTTGCAGGGGGGGCACAAGCAAAGCCTTCCTGCCTCCCCATCCCACGCCGGGAGCGCAGCGCAGCTCTGCAGCTGACACGTTATAAAAAGCCCCGGCTGGGGGCGGCTGGAACGTTTCCCGGTGCTGCAGAGCCGCGTTCGCACATTTCCGAGTGCGTGGGCTGCCCGGCCCATCCTGCGGGAGCGGGCTGGGGGCATGGCGGGTGACGGGGCAGAGCAGGGTGGTCCCTGGCGTTGGGTTAGAGGTGCTTTAAAGCATCCTGAGCGTGGATCGGCCCTGGTAGCACGAGTAGCGTTGGAGCAGCAGCTTGCCTGTGTCTCTGGGGGGGTTGCAAGCTACATCTCCCAGCTCCCTAACTGCAAAGGAGGTTATGGGGCAAAAGCAGCAGAATTCCATGCTAACCCCTGTTGGTCAGCACCGTGCAGCAGGCTGCTCCCAGCCCCGGGCAGTGTGAGCCCCAGGCTGCCCCGTGCCCCGTGTTGGCCCGCATTGTGCACACAGTTCCTAAGCAGCATCTGCTGCTGATAATAAAAAGCTGGGTTCTTGGAGACACAACTGTGCTGCATTCAAGTGGCGGTAATTGCGAGGCAAAGCACGAGCTCTGACTGCCCAAAACCTTTTCACTCGCAGAGAAAGGGACGCCTCATCCTGCCAGGAGCAGCTGGACGAGTTCCGAAGGTTGGTGGCAGCCCTGCGGAAGTGGCTGAAGGACAGCGAGGGCAAAGTGCCACCTGTGGACACCTCGCTGGGCACCCAGGAGCTACAGCGGCGCAGGCAGCGGGTCCAGGTGGGCAGAAGGAGCTGGAGAAGCTGCTGTGAAAATGCTGGAGTGGGGAATAAATCTCAGGGCTCAGTGTCCTGGGGGCACTTTGTGCTCTGGGTGATGCTTTCCTGCTGGACTGCAACCCCCTGTGTGTGGACATCCCCTCGTGTGCAGAAGGAGCAGAGCAGTGATCCTCCCACATACAGCACGTTTCCCTTCCCTACTCCTCCCCTGCTTTGTCAGGGATTTAGGATTTGTTGCCGTGTGCTTCTCCTTCCTAACATCAAAGGCAGCTTTAAATCAGGACATGTCCTGGGGACCCAAACAATTCCAGGGCCACACTGGGGGTCCTGCAGCATCCCTGTGGGTTGGCATGAGGGCTCTGTGGGATGGATATGCAGTGCTGTCAGCAGCCACTGACTGCAGCCTTTGCCCCCACACAGGAGCTGCTGGAGGAGTGGTCAGGGAAGGGCCCGCAGGTGGAGGAACTCAGCCACAGGGGGACCCTCCTGGAGAACCTGATTGTGGAGATCACAGCCCCGGACAGTCAGACCAAGGCGGGTGAGTGGCAGCCCTGCTCATGAGGGGGGCTCCTTCCTTCAAGGAGCTCCATGAGCAGCTTCTGTTAGCCTGCACCGAGCCAGAAATGGTTACTTCCCCGTTTAACCAAACTTGAGATGACTTCAGAGGTGGTCCAGACCAGCAAGCGGTCAGGCTGTTTTTTTGTGCATCAGCTGTGTGCTCTGAGCCCACCAGCACGAGGCACAGCAGCTTGGTGCCCGGGGCTGCCCTATAGTGAGCACTGTGTTGGTGCTCAGCACTGGAAGGTCTGGGCCTCATATACAGGTGTGGGCTCCGTATCCACATGGAATGGGAGGCTGCAGTGCTCAGGCATGATTTACAGATCTCCTTTCTGGCTTTGAGTCTGTGAAGCAATGAGATTAAGCCTGGTTTGTTTGGAAACTTCCAGCTCGTGAGAACAAGTCCCTGCACTCTCCCCTCTGATGGGCCTTTATGGGAATGTACAGTCTGTGCTTATCTGTTGGGGTTAACTTGAAGAGTTCAATGGGGAACTTCCAAGAACAGCCTGCAGGGTGTGTGGAACCAGGAGCTGGCATGCATTACCAGACAAAGCTCAGCTTCTCTCTCAGAGCACTGTCAGATATCTAAAAGAGGAGGGATGTAGGTCAGGTGTCAGGGATTCATGGGGCTGTCGTTTGGAGCTGGCTCATCCCCTGTGTGGCACCACCAGCACAGGGGACCCCTTCCCCTTTTCAAAGCTGGGGCGGTGCTGGAAGCTGCAGTTCCTTACCCATGAGGGGCAGAAAGGGAGCAGCTGGCGTTTCTGAAGAATCCCGTTTTGATTCAAAGTGTAACTGTGATGTCTGCAGCACTTCCCAAAGCGGGACACGTGTGGTGCCTCCTAGCAGAGCTCTAGGGAAGATTTAAAGAGTTTTATTCCATAAGGAAAGGAGAATAAGAGGGAATTAATCTCTTCCGGGGAGCTAATCCCTCTGGTGAAGGCATTGCAAAGCCTCAGCTCACAAAATCACACTCAGGGCAGCAGCTTTGCGGGGCGCACAGCAGAGCCACATCCCGAGTGCCATCAGTGTGCTCAGTGCCACAGGGCTGTGTTGTCACACTGTGTTCCTGTCTGCTTGCTGCACGCAGCCCTAACACGTCTGTCTTGTCCCCCTGTCTGTCCCCGTCCCCTCCGCTCAGGTTCTGTGCTGCCCGCAGTGGGAGGGCCTCTGGGCAGCGTGAATGGATTCCACACTTGCAAAGGTGAGAGCGCTCCGCTGGCCGCGTCCCCATCCGCTTTGTCTGTGCATTTCCATCCATGAGACATCAGCCCCAGTGTGACACCACCAGCATCCTGTGGAAGTGAAGTGAGCCTGCAGATGGGCTCGGTGACACCGGCGGTGTGGATGTGGGTCAGGCTGAAGGGCAGGCATTGCCCCGACGCTGTCAGATGGTGCCAGGGCTGATAGATGGAGATTGTTGCAGGGCCTGCAGTTAAACCCATTGGTTCGAGGGCTTATAATGCCTTCCAATCCTTCCGACTGAAGAGCAATTTTAATTATTGCCCGATATCTGCTGTTAGGTCACCAGTTCATTGAGATAATAGGTGCATAAAAATGGCTTGGTATTTCGTGTCATGTTGCTTCGCAGAGTCTCAGCAGTGACACTGCAGCGGTGGGGCTCAGCTTGCATCAGTCCCACAGACGTGAGGACGTTTGCTGTGTTTGCAAACTGTCAGCACACATTGGTGGTGCCGGGGGAGAGCGCTGGGGTGACGCGATGGCAGTGAGTGACAGTGCAGCACAGCCAGCTGCCTGGAGCTGAGTCTGTGCCTGACAGCGCCATGCTCTGGGGCCGCACTTCTCATCCCACGCTGCTGTTTTTGGCATAGATCTGACCGAGATCCAATGCGACGTGTCGGACATCAGCCGGCAGTACGAGGGTCTCGGCACGGCGCTGCGGGAGCGCCTGCAGCAGCTCTCGGCCATGCTGGAGAGGATGCAGGCAGTGCAGGAGGAGGCGGGCGCTGTGCTGCAGTGGTTGGAGTCAAAGGAGCGGACGCTGTCGGAACTGGAAGCCTCCTCTTCACCCACCAAGACAGAGACCATGCGGGCTCAGGCCGAGCACAACAAGGTAAGCGCATCAGCGCAAAGCTGCATCAGGCGTCCTCACCAGCAGGCCAGGTGTTGTTGTTGTTGTTGCGGCCAGGTGGAAGTGCCGGATCTGCCCTGGGGCATCCCCTCGAGGTGGGGCAGAAGCCCACCCTCTGCTCCCGGGCGTTTATTTGCCGTTGATTTGGCTCTGCAGGGCTTGTTGTTGCCCTCCCAGCTCCTTGTGGGAAGCCGTTTCCCATCCATGGTGCTCTGGGAGCCAAGCTGGCTTGTGCTGCTGCTGCTGAAAAATGAAGCGATTCCATTAAAGTGCAAAGAGCAGAAATTGTTCTTCTCCAGCTTGTAGCTGCTGCTCCGTTCCTCCTCAGTGACTCTGTTCTTTTGCACTGTTCTAACAAAGTTCCATCGGTCCTTTTCCAGGCATTTCTGGCTGAATTGGAACAGAATTCTGGAAAGATCCAGAAGGTAAAGGAAGCACTTTCTGGCTTGCTGGAGAAATATCCAGATTCTCCAGAAGCAGCAAACTGGAAGAAGATGCAGGAAGACCTGAGTAAGTGCCTGCAGCTCTGTCATGAGGTTTCTGTCTTGTGGCATCACATTAGAAGTGATTCCGGACTGCAGGACGACTCCAAAGTCACAGCAGAGCAGTCGCTTCTAATTAGAATTCAGTAAATAGCGAACTTATCTCCGAGCTGTCTGGTGCACAAGGTGTTCCAGAGACAAGCTCTGTTCTGATTAACGAAATCTCTATGATGGATGTATATTTTAAAGACTTGTCTCCTGAAATTACTTCTTTAAAAAAGAAAAAAAAAAAGCGTCAGCAGCATAAGTTGATTACTTTGATTAAAAGCTGCATTGCTAGATATGAAATTCCGGTCGTTAGTGAGGGTACTGCAGGTAATTGAATGTTGACTAAACAAGGCAATGTGTTTAAAAAGAAGCCCAGAGTCCCTGCTTTGAAATGGCAGGAACACGTTTATGGAGTTCTCCATCCAGGAGATACGAACGTGGTGTTTGAGGGCTGACACACATGGGAGCACCCATTTATCGGAGCTGTGTCTGAGCCGGAGGTGTGAGGGGGCTCTCCAAGGTCACACGAGCTGGAGGCAGCAGTGCCTGCATCGCAGCCGTGTGGCTTGTGAGGTTTATTCTGTGTGCTTCGAGACCATCAGGGATGGGTGGTGGCTTCTTAGACGGAGAGCGGCTAGAGCTAGGTGTAAGCAGAGGACTCTGTCCTGGGTGAAGCATGGGGAGGGTGCGGAGCCGTCTCAGCCCCGGGGAGCGCAGCCAACACCAGCTCTGTGCAGACTGCAGGTGGGAACGCGCCAGCCAGGCGACGGCCGAGCGGCAGCAGAAGCTGGAGGAGTCAGCCAACCAGCTGGCCAGCTTCCAGGCGGCTGAGGCGCAGCTGCGGCCATGGCTGATGGAGAAGGAGCTGATGATGAGTGTGCTGGGACCCCTCTCCATCGACCCCAACATGCTGAACGCACAGAAGCAGCAGGTCCAGGTGAGCTGGTCCTACCTCATGGGCTAGCGGTGAAGAAAGAGGTGCTGCTCGTGGTCCACAGGGTGGAAGATGGCACTCCTTAATAGAATTATGTGGTCATGAAGTTGGAAAAGATGTCTGTGACCACGATGTCCAGCCATTGACCCATCTCCACCATGCCCACTCGTAGAACGCAGAATCATTCAGGTTAGAGAAGACATCTGAGGTACCAGTCCAACTCTATCCCACCCCCACGGTGAGGGACACTGACCGCATCCCTCAGTGCCACATCTCCATGGTTCTGGAGCATTTCCAGGGTTGGTGATGTCAGGGTTCTGCTCCTAAGTCCACCAAGCCCTGCTGAGTGCAAACTGCTGTGGATAAGTTGAGACAGGTGCAGTGCTTGGTTCCCTGCTCTGGACTGACTCATCAGTGAATCACTTGGCCCCTGTTGGAGAGTGAAATTGCTTTAAACAAGACCTGTGCTGATGCTCTGCAGGACTTGCTGATGCTGCCCACCACTGGGCTGCCAGCCCCTACCAACTGCTTCCAAATACTGCCATGTCCGTAAGCGGCCGGCCGCGTCACGAAATGAAAGGCCCTGGTTAGCATAATTAGATTCCCATCTGACTGGTTTATGTTACATTATGCAGCAGTAGGACAAATAAGAGAGAAAGCAAAGTGCTCTATCACTGCAGTCACGGACTCCCAGCTTTTCGAGTTGCGAGGTCACTGTAAATTGCATTGCCCAATTGCCGTCCCATCTCAGGGGCATCTTGCTTTGCTCTTAGGGGCTCTGTGGGCTGGGTGAAGCCCTTGGAGGTCTGGTTTGTTTTGGCTGTGTGTACTTGGAGCTGTCAGTTTCATGCAAACATTTTTATGTTATTTCTGTTTCAGTTTATGCTGAAGGAATTTGAATCTCGCAGACAACAGCACGAGCAGCTCAACCAGGCAGCTCAGAGCATCCTCACTGGCCCCGGGGATGTTTCCCCATCCACCAACCAAGTGCGGGAGGAGCTCCAAGGGGTCAACCAGAAATGGTCCGAGCTGACAGAACGCCTCAACTCCCGCTCCAGCCAAATTGACCAAGCCATAGTGAAGAGCACCCAGTACCAGGAGCTCCTCCAGGGCCTCTCCGAGAAGGTGAAGGCGGTCGGGCAGCGCCTGAGCAGCCAATCTGCCGTCAGCACGCAGCCCGACGCCGTGAAGCAGCAGCTGGAGGAGACCAGCGAGATCCGCTCGGACCTGGAGCAGCTGGAGGAGGAGATTGCAGAGGCTCAGACGCTCTGTGACGACCTGTCTGTTCTGATTGGGGAGCAGTACCTCAAAGATGAGCTGCGGAAACGGCTTGAAACGGTGGCTCTTCCTCTCAAGGGACTGGAAGACCTGGCAGGTGAGATAGCACGGAGGTGTGAGAAGGGATGCTGAGAGGTCGAGCTCCACCCCTTTCTTGTTGCCAGAGGGCTCACCCATCACTGGGCTGCTAAGAATAGCAGGGAAAGGACTGTTTATCGTTTTTACTGAGGTGCTTTGTTGGTGTTCAAGTGGCTGTAAGCACGGGAGATTTCTTGCTCCAGGCATACCTGAGCCTGGACAGTTCATCCCACTGGTGGCATGCACTGCGCCTGGAACAAAACAGCTGTGCCTCAACTTCAGAACGGGGGCAGAGAAACCTCATGGCCACTCTCAGGTTGGGTTTCCCTTTCTGCGTTGTAAGAGATGGCGCTTAGAAATTGGTCAGGGCCGCAGAGACTACTGCGTTATCCCTACTGATTGCTTAAAAAATTCATGAACCAGTGAGCAACGCTGGTGATGCAATGGAAAACTCCTTCCTGTTAATCAAAACACAGTTGGTGCATCTGAGATGATTTTAAATAATTGCCCTTCGCTTATTTGATTCCAGCTTAATTGTTGCGTTCTAATCTTATTTCCATTGCAGCCGACCGGATGAACCGACTGCAGACCGCGCTTGCAAGTTCCCAGCAGTTCCAGCATATGTTTGATGAACTCAGGGCCTGGCTCGATGACAAACTGTGCCAGCAAGCTCGGAGCCAACCTATTTCTGCTAGACTGGAGAGGCTCCAGAGCCAAATTCAGGAGCAAGAGGAGTTCCAGAAGAGTCTCAACCAACACAGTGGCTCCTATGAGATGATCGTGGCTGAGGGGGAATCGTTGCTGCTTTCTGTCCAACCTGGGGAGGAGAAGACCGCTCTGCAAAACCAGCTGGTCAGCCTCAAAACACACTGGGAAGAGCTGAGCAAGCAGGCTGCCGACAGGCACTCCAAGCTGAAGGACTGCCTGCAGAAAGCCCACAAGTACCAGAGGCACACGGAGGACCTCCTGCCTTGGGTGGAGGACTGCAAGGCCAAGATGTCGGAGCTGGAGGTGACGCTGGACCCGGTGCAGCTGGAGGCCACGCTGCTGCGCTCCAGGGCTCTGCTGAGCGATGTGGAGAAGCGGCGCTCGGTGCTGGAGATGCTGAACAGCGCCGCCGACATCCTGATCGACGCCTCGCAGAGCGACGAGGACGACATCCGCGACGAGAAGGCTGCGATCAACCAGGAGATGGACGCCATCACGGAGGAGCTGCAAGCCAAGACAGGCTCCATCGACGAGATGGCGCAGAGGCTCAAGGAGTTCCAGGAGAGCTTCAGGAACATCGAGAAGAAGCTGGAAGGGGCCAAGCACCAGCTGGAGATCTTCGAGGCTCTGGGGCCGCAAGCCTGCAGCAACAAGAACCTGGAGAAGCTGAGGGCGCAGCAGGAGGCGCTGCAGGCACTGGAGCCGCAGGTGGATTACCTGAAGCACTTCACACGAGGGCTGGTGGAAGACGCTCCCGATGGGTCGGACTGCTCCCAGCTCCTGGGCCAAGCGGAGGTGGCTCAGGAAGAGTTCAAAGCAATGAGGCAGAAAGTGAATGACTGCTGCGTGCTGATGGAAAACAAGCTGGAAGGGATCGGCCAGTTCACGGGGCGGGTGAGGGAGATGTTCTCGCAGCTGGCAGACCTCGACGATGAGCTGGACGGAATGGGGCCCACCGGGAGGGACGCTGACAGCCTGCAGTCCCAGGCAGAGGACATTCGCACGTTCCTGGGCAAGCTGCAGGGGCTGAAGGCCGACATCGAGGCTTCTGAAAGTGAATGCAAGCAGATGCTCGAGGATGAAGGGAGCCCCGATTTACTGGGGCTGAAACGTGAACTGGAGACGCTGAGCAAGCAGTGCGGCAAGCTGACCGAGAGGGGCAGGAGCCGACAGGAGCAGGTGGAGACCACGCTGGCACGCGTCGAGGACTTCTACAGCAGATTGAAGGAGCTGAGCCACATGGCGGCAGCGGCGGAGGAGAGCGAGGCTCTGCAGGGGGTGGTGGGCACCGAGGTTGAGACCATCAACCAGCAGCTGGCCGACTTCAAGGTAGGTCCCTGTGCTGCAGCATTTCTTACGTGGCTCTTTGTGTTTGGGGGCTGTCCTTTGGTGCTGTGGTCTTTTGGGTAGGACCGATGTCTGCTGGGAAGGAGCAGGGAACCGAGCTGTTGTGGCTCCATTGGTTTTTTCGCTATGTTGGCATTTTGGATGCAGTAAAATACTGTTGCTTTGGAGGATACAAAACCAACTGCTGGCCTTGATAGTCTGCGCTGAAAAGATGCAGTAAGATTTTGGGACTGGGAGGAAAAAGGTCTTTTCCCACCTCTCCTTGCAGTGTGTAATGGTGGGCCAGTGCCTCCTGGGCCTTTGGAGGTGGTTGATTGTAGGTTTGGGGGAGGAGGGAATGTGTTGGGATGTTGGCATAACCTGAGCAGGTCTTTCTACCTGGTGCACCGTTCCCACATGTTGTTCATTTCTGTGAACACACGTGCATCCATTTCTTCTTGCCTTGGGTGCAAATAAAGCCACAGATAAACTGTGGCGGGTGGAAGACACGGGGAGAGACACCAAGGCAAAGTTCACTTTGTTGGGTGGTTTTCGTGTTTCCAGCTAAGAGCTGCTGGGGACCACTGAGGCTTGCATAAAATACTGAGAAAAGAGTTGGAGTGTGTTTGAGTACTGTAATTTTTTAAACAGCATTGTGGTGTTGGGTCATGCTGTTATTCTACGTTCATTACATTAACCTTCCTAGAGTTTTCTTGCTGTGAAACTCGTATTGCTGATGTGCTGATGATGGGCTGACTTACATCTGGCTGCTTGTTTCCTGGCAATAGCAGGGAGCGGGGCAGGGAGGCATTTCTACAGCCACTGACTTTTTATCTCATGGCTAATTGGTCCCATTCCATCTCTCGGCAGCCCTGTGAGTCCTGCGTTAGGTTGAGGTGTTTCTGTTTTGGGGGCTGCCCATCCAAAAAAACTCTGAAGCCTTACAGACTTGAGCTCCCATATGTTGCTGTTGTCTTTCATGTTGGGCGGCATTAAAATTGTATTGTTTGGAAGGGATTTAATTTCATCTCTGAACACCGTGCAGTTGCTTGCACCAAGTATAGCCAGGGAGGAGTTTCCAGCCTGCGTGGCTGGTGGAGCAATGGCGCTGGGGATGACCCCTTACCCCGTGGTGCAACCTCATTTGGAGGCACTCATTGCACTTTGGGGTCTTTGTTTGAGGAAAGCTCAGTGGGGAAAATGAAAGCTGCAGCAGTGAGTTTTGCTCCTTCCTGCCTGAGGATGGAGTGGGGGAGAAGCGGTGATGGAGCAATCGCTGTTCGAAGCAGCATTCCTCTCATGCACGGTTCATCCAGAGAGCAAGGAATGTGTGTGGTGCAGAGCAGATCGTTGCAAAGCCTCCTCATGGGGCTCCCTCCAAGGGGTTGGGGTGGCTGTGTGGGGTGTGAGCAGATAGCGTGTCCTAGGGCATCAATTTTAATGAACAACTGTGTAAATGAGATGCAAATTAGGTGTGGCCCCAGGGCTCCCAGCACCTCGCCAACGAAGCCCTGACAAAGGTGGGCACTTCTGGACTCATTGTGTCCATGTTTTAATCAAAGGAGATCTATTGAGGGCTGGCTGGGGCTGCAGCAGCTGATGTGTAGAGCAGCTGACGCTCGCAGCTCCCCATGTATTTTCCTTCTCCTGCCTGCAGACAGCCCTGGCTCTCACCCCGCCGGGCCCTCAGTGCACGGGTGGGATGGGGGAGGAATGGCAGCAGCACTGGGAGGTGATGGGAGCCCCGCATTGCTCAACGCGCTGTGCTTAGGCAAGGCTGTTCCGTGCCAACAAAGCTTTTGTGCTTAAGGATGGAGGGAGGGAGAATCCCTGGACAGCAGTAACTTATGGCACACTCCACTTTAGTAGAGTGGGCCGGGTTGCCCAGGGCCCGTGGAGCCCTGCAGCACCCCTCCGTGCTCAGATGGAGCGGCGATGCCGTGAGCCGGGCCATGAGCAGCGTTGTCATCTCCCCATTCAGATGCTGCTCTAATTCTGCTCCAGGTTCTCCCCGTTTAACCCTAATTAGCCCTGACCGGGGAGCGGCTGCTGCTCCTCGTGAGCCCCAGAGCGGCGGTGGGGTCCTCCCAGGGGAAACCGTGGTCCTGTGTGGGATCCTCCTGGGGAGGGGTCCCGTGGTCCCATACCTCGCAGCCCCAGTGGTATTTTTCACCCTTCTGTGCCCCCGTAGGAATGCTCAGTGGCTCCGGGCAGCTGGGTGGGTCGGGGCAGGAGTGGGGCGCGTGGCGGTGCCTCCTCGTTGAACGCCTTCCAAACCTACTTAAAGTATCTCTGGGCATTATTTTGAGCATCAGCAACACACGCAGAAATGCCTCCTCTCTGACAGCTGCTGAGCTGCCTTAAAGGCACCATCTCCTTGTTGGAAAGGCAATGATAAGGGTGGGAGTGGGCTCAGCAGCTGTCCCCACCCGCTCTGTGCGCAGGGTTGTGGTCACAGTGCTGTCACCAATGGGGCTGTCAGCAATGGGGCTGCCCAGGTCCCAGCCCACAGCACCTCGGTGGCATTTGGCTCAGTTTGGTTACTCTGTTCGGCCAAAGCGAACCCGAGCAGAAGCTGAGAGCTGCTGAGACTGACCTGTACCAAGGTTGTGTTCTCAACTCACAACGCTGCTCTGCTGAGATCTGACAGAGCCTTTTGGGGGTCAGCTTGGGTTGCTATTCTGAACCCACCCACACGCTCATGCCTTGGTAACTCTGCCAGGGGAGATGTTCATAGGAATGTCCTCCTGCAGAGGAGGTTCATCAGCTGGTGGTGGTGTTTCCAGGGGATGCTAAAAATACTGCGCTGGGGCCCAGCACACGAGGAGGAGGAGGAGGAGGAGGAGGAGGAGGAGGAGGAGGCAGAGGAGCAAGGGTGGGACATGGCCCCAGGGGCTGCAGTGGAGTGAGCCCTATGGCCAGGCCTGCCCAGCACCGACCGTCCGGTGTGGGGCTGGGGGTGGCTGAGCAGAATGGAGGCTGCGTGGGGAGCAGCTCAGGCTGCATTACTCAGCGCCGCTCACGGAACAATTGCCAATTCTTCTGCTGGAGGAGTGATTTAAAATGTCTCCCATCCAGAGGATTCTCGGCATGATAACACGCTTACCTCACTTCTGACAGAGCCCTCCATTCACCGCCCCATCACTCAGCCCTCCCCGCTGACCCCCACCCCACGTAGGACAGGACGGCCGCAGGGCCACACGTGGGTCCAGCTCTAGGGGTGGGGATTTGGATCCCAGGTGAGGCGCAGGCTCTGCCTCCCACCTTGGGCCCCTCCAAGGCTGGGCACCACTGGATGCCGGGTTGTAGGGCAGTGCTAAAAGCTCTGTGCAAAGGCAGCAGTGGATGAATGTGTGGGGGCCGACTCCCAAAATCAGTTTGAAGGCAGCCTTGAGCCAGGCAGATGGGATTATCATGGAGCACACAGTGAGCTCCAGGCTGCCCACGCAGCACCGCACACCTTACAGTGCACAGAAACACCAAATCCAGAGATACGGATAAAGGAGAGAGTTTAGAAGGGGAAGAGCAACGGCACTGAAAGGGAGATAAAGAAATCCCTCTGAACTTAGGACAAATGCAGCAAAAGCCGTACAGCATGACTTGCCACCTCCCTGGCACAAATCCCAGTGAAACCCAAATAGCTGCTTGTGTGTTTAGCTCTGGAGGCACTTTGCACCATCATTGTGGAGGCCAAACCCACAGCAGGTGAGGATGAGGAGCCCCGAGGATGAAGAAGACGCTTGGTGCGCTCACAGCGATGTGTCCATCAGACACTTCGTGCTGTCTCTGTGCTCTCGTGATCATTACACAAGGCAGCTCCCTCATTTCCAGCTGCTGAGATGCATTATAAGAAAGCTAAAAATACATTGGTTTCCAAAGCCCGCTTTCCCATGTAAGCAGGGGCCGCAGCAGGATGTAGCGCAGTCGTAAACAGGGTGACATCACCCCGTGACGGGGCGGCACGCGGACCCTGCGCTCCGGAGACGGCGTCCATATGAGGAAGGCTGGAAACCTGTGGCTCGGGATGCTCCTCCTGCAGCCTTACAAGTCTGAAAGATCCTCTGAGAGGGGAGTTGGAAGTTCTTCATCCTGAGGATGTGGCATCGGGGGAACCTCGGGGCGGCTCTGGGGTGACCTGTCCCTCGTGGTGGGCAGCACCTGCGGGACTGAGGTTACATTTGGCTCAATGAGGCTCAAGGATAGGGACACCGATGGAGCCAAAGCCACGTTCTGGCGACCGCTCAGCCTCTGCCCATCCCACTAGCTGTGCTACCAGCTGGGGCTGCGGGGCTGCAAATCTGGAAGCTCTATCAGCCGTTATTTCAGTAACAGAGATCACAGCTGGCAGAGCTCCACATACCAGAGCCGTGCAGACAGCAAAAGAGCAGAAATTCATACTGGAACTCCTGTCCTGCCCTGTCCTCCCATCACACCAACCGAGGCGACAGCGAAGCCCTCATCACCCCTTGGCCCCGTGACTTGTCCCCCCCACTGTCCCTGCCCACTGGGGGCAGTGCTGGCTCTTGGTGGCCCCACGGCTGTCCCCATTGCTGGTGGCAGTGGTGGCCCTCGGTGGCTTCTTGCCGGCTCACGGAACTTGCAGGAGCTCCAGCTCAGCTCTCAGGCGAGGCAGGGCAGGTTTCTCGTGGGCTTCAGTGCTTGCTGAACGTTTCTCAAACCGCTTTAGCGATGGGGGAGATGTGTTGGGGAAGACTTGGCTTGCTGTCGGCACGTGACTTAGTGAGGAAATGGGAAAAGAATTTCTGGCTGTGAAGCCGTCAGCTCCACATCGAGAGCGTTCCTAGGAGTGGAACAAAAAGCCTCCGCGCCCGGCCAGGATGCCTGGGATTCCTGCTGGAGGGGCTGCAGCCCTAACGGCCCCACAGCGCTCTGCTGGTGGGCAGCTGTGCTGGCACGGCGCAGTACGCATGGCACAGTGCAGCTGCCATCGCCTGGTGCTGCAGCCTGGGTGAATGACCCACCCCAAAGTGCAGAGCTGTGGGTGCCGAGCTGAGCCCCACTGCTCAAAGGAGGGCCTGAGGTGGCAAAGCAGCAGGCAGGGGGTGGCCGGGGTCCAGCACCGCTCGATCTGCCCCCAGCACAGCATGTCCAGCTCTTTTCCTTGGCTACGTTGAATTGTGGAAATAAGAAAAGGGATTTCCTAAGATTCCCCATCGTGTGCAAAGAGCTCGACTGAGTGCTTCAGGCAATTAGACACGTTTCATAACGCTGGAACCTTTCTCCTTTCCTCATTTCCACCTCTGGGGAGGGAGGGCAGGCGCTGTGGGTGCGGCGTTGGACTGGTTTGGCCGTGGTTCACCGTCCCCGTGGAGGAGCTGCTGCTCCCACGGAGCAGAGGAGCCGGGTGCGTCGCAGCTGCTGCTTTGGCCTCGGCCGAATCCCAAAGGTTTGGAGGCAGCAGCACCTGCAGCTCGCCCGAATCATCGGCTCCCAGCCCTCCTTGGCTCTGGTTTCTCAGCTCAGTGGAGTTGCAGTGCGGGGCTCCGTTGGGGCGCAGGCTCACACCGCCCCTTCTGCGAGCGCAGCACCTGCCATGCCGCTCGGCAAAGCGCGTTGCTGCGTGCAGCCTGGGGGTCCGTTGCCTGGAGATGCGCTGGGGCTGCTCCAAGCTCTCGTTTTCTCTCCAAGTCTGTGACTTTGCTCAGCATCGCTCCGGAGCAGTGAATCACGCTGCTGCTCCCCCCCACCCCGCCCCCCGCCCCTTCCCGGCTGTGCGGGAGCCCTCGCACGCGGTCCAGGCTCCGGGACCCACATGCGTGGGGGCAACGGGGCGATGGGCGCGGGACAGAGCCGGCGCTCGTCCTGGCGGGGCGGGAGCTGAGCTCCGGTGGCAGCACGGCGGCAGCCAACGTCCGTGCGGCTCTTTGTTGCCCGGGATGGCGGCGAAAGAGGCCCGGGCCTCTTATTAGGGTCGGGCAGCCCCTCGCTCAGCCCGGCAGGAGCTGTCGGAAATCCGGTCCGCTCCTCCGGTATAGAGCCGCTCCGGGCCTCCCTCCGCGGACAAAAGCGACCGGGGCGCAGGGGAGCCGCCGCCGAGCAGGGCGTTGCTGCTCTTTGTCGGGGGATTTGCGCGCTGCCACCTCCCCTCGGAGGAGGAGCTCCGTCGGAGCGGGGAAGGGCCGCCCCGGGCCGCCGCGGAGAGCCTCCCGGGTCCGGGCAGGGGGTACCGGAGCGGAGCCCTGGGGGGACTGCGGCGCCCGGGGAGGGAGGGATGAAGGAAGGGAGGCAGGGAAAAAGGGAAGGAGGGGGCGGCCGCCCGCCCCGCCCCGCCCGCGTCGCCGCCCCCCGGCCGCCCCCGCCCCGCCGGCCCTCCTCCCTCCGCCCGCCCTCCGCCGGAGTTGGCAGCGCCGCGGGAGCCCGGCGCTCGCAGCGAGAGAGGAGCGGGGCCGCGGCGTGCGCTGCGCGGCGGCCTTTTGTTCCGGCAGCGCCAACTTCGGGCTCGGCGTCGGAGGGAAGAGTGGACAGGAGCGGAGCGGCGGACCCGCGCCATGCCGTCCGCGGCGCCGGCCCCGGGCTGCCCGCGGGGGCGGCTGCACGCCCGGCCCGGCCGCTGAGCACAAAAGGCGGAGGAGAGACGGGAGCGCGGCCCCGGCTGCAGCCCCAGCGCTGGCCCCGCCGCCCGCGCGCCGCCCCGCGCCCGCCCCGCCGCGCCCCCGCCACGGCCGGGCCGCCCGGCGGGATGGAGCCGCCGCTGCCCGCCGCCGGGCACCGCGAAAGTTAGTGCGAGCCGAGCCGGGAGCCGCGGGACCGGGAGGAGGACGACGAGGAAGGCGCCGGCAGCCGCTGCGCCCCGTCTCCCCCGCCGGCTCCGGCGAACTTGGGGGAATTCGCGGCCATCCGTCCCCTTGCCATTTTTGGATGCGTTTTATAGCCGATTTTTTTTTTTTCTTGGGGAGGAAAAAAAAAAGGAAAAGAGAAGACCCGGCGGTGCTCCTCCGCGCGGCAGCGGGACGGGGCACGGTGGGGTGAAGGGAGCGACAATGCCATCATGTTTTTGAGACAGGAAGCCTCCGAGTTTGCCCTGAATGAAGAACTTCCTGTGTTTAAACTTGCACGAATATCCGCTGACAAGCTCAGTTCAAATGAAAACACGAGAGTCGAGGGGAGAGGCTAATTTGGAGCAGCTGGACTGCGCGGGACGGCAGCGGGTGGAGGACGCGAGGAGCCACGGTTTGTGCACTGCCCGGACCTTTGCTGCTAGAGGGGGACACACGGGATAAATCAGCCGCTCCGAACACCTCCGCATCTCCTATTGCAAACGGTGATCGGGAACATTTATCGGAGCTGTCGTACTCGTTGGGTTTTGCTGGCAGATGGCTTTTTGGGGATGAGAGGTGCTGTTCTGCTGCCCGAGACCCACGGTGTGGCTGTGCATCGGCCCGCGGCCCCACAGCTCCACCTGGCTGGGTCCAACGCGGTGTGATGGTCCCTGCGGCGCCGGGCGCGAGGTTGACGGGGAGCTTCTGTCATCCGTAAGGGTGAGAGCATGGGCAAACCACTGAGCAGGCCAGACTGTCTACGGCAGAACCGCACTTGCCTGGGGAAGGGTGAGGAGGAGGACGGCTACATAGAGGACTGCTACGTGCCCCAGCGCTCCATATACGACACGATGAGAATCAATGAGCAAATCGACCAGGGATCGAAGCTCAACCAGCTTTCGAAGAGCACCCTCGGCAAGGGGGATGGCAGCACCATCTCCAGCAATGGGACGCTGGGAGCTGCCAACGTCTTTGAGCCGAGGGCGCCCGAGGCGAAGAAGCTGGACGAGCGAGTCATCTTCGACGCGCTGAAGCTCAGCAGCGACATCTCCAAGCCGGCGCCGCCTCCACCCCGCAGGCGGCCAAACCCTGAGAGGAAGGAGAACGTGAATCGGCGGTCATGGAAATCCTTCATGCCACCCAACTTCACCGAGTTTGCAGAGAGGATGGGGGCCTCGCTCAGTGAGGTGTCGGAAGCGGGTGCCTCCAACCCCTCACTGCGGGATAAGAGGGACTCCAGTGCTCTGCTGGCTGAGCACGCCGGGCAGCCCGACCGCAGCGAGCCCATGTCCGAGTCGCTCACTTTGGAGCACGTGTCCAAGTCATCCGGTACAACGGAGGCTGTGCAGTTTGCCGCAGACTCCTATGGCTGTGCCGCAGATGAGCGCCAGCCCCTGCTGCCTGCTGGCGATGGCCATGCTCGAGCCACAGAGCTGGCCAGGGCTCGCCTGCTGCCCAGTGCCACGTGGCCGCGGGCCAGGAAGAACTTCCCCAAGGCCAGCGTTGGCAATGGGCGACAGGAGACCCTGGAGGCTTCCGAGTCGGACTGCACAGTGGAGAACGTCAACCTTTCCCCATGCCTGAGCGAGGAGCTCCTGGATGCGGGACTGAATATTCTCATTACCACCAATCTCAGAGAAAAAACTGAGTCTGAGCTGAGATTTGAGGAGGATGAGCGCTGGGTGATGATGGAGGAGTGGGAGGAGGCGACGCTGTCAGAGAGAGGAAAGGCTGTGCTGGTGGCAGAGGGAAAGAAGAGCTGTTGCTTGGCAGATATTTCTGAAGAAAGGGAACACTTCACTGCTCCTGGGGACAGCTCTGCCCCCAGCCCGGGCACCGTGCAGCCCTGCAGCCCCCAGGGCGGTGCCAGCAGCCTCACTGCTGGCAGTGCATGCTGCACTGAGGATGTGGCAGTGCAGTGCGAGGCCACAGACTTTGCTGCAGGTTTGGAGCGCTCGGCCAGCCCCGCCATCCCCGAGCTGTCTGATACAGACTCAGTGCAGATGTTCCTGGAGCTGGAGGAGCAGTGTCTGAATGAGGATGAGGGTGATGGGGCCATTCCTGCCCTCCTGGGTGCTCGGTTCTCCCCAGTGGACTCGGAGGGGCTGGACCCAGGTTTGGAGAAACTGACAGGGGCAGCAGATGAAGCACGTGAGCCCATGGCCCCGTTGGAAGTCAGTGCTTCAGACTCTGCTGTTGTGTCAGATCTGGAGGACTTTGATATCACCTGCAGCTCACAGGTGCTGAGCACAATGGAGCCGGTGACAGAGCCCTTCTCTGAAAGGGACACCTTGGCCATCACCCCAACGGACTCGGATGGAGGGACCTTGCCCAGCCCTATGGCCATGGTGGGGATGGACTCCAGCCAGCAGTGCTTGCTAGCTCTGGTAGAGGATGCACCTGACCCACTGGCAGACGTGGGGCCCATGGGCTGTGCAGCGGCAGTGCTGGTGGCTGCTGCAGTGGCATCTCCTGAGACTGGTTTGTGTCCAGCCTTCAGCCTCGAGGGAGCTGCTCACCCTGGTGTCCCCATGAGGTGGGAAGGCGACCACCAAGACTTGTTCGTCCCCTCTGATGAAGTGCCGCAGTGCCCTGAGGAGCCCTCTCCTGTCTCAGTATCCCCATCCTGGCTGTCTCCCTGCCAGCCCCCAGCCCCTGGCACGGTGGCTGAGGGGCTGGGGTCCCCCGTGCAGTACCACGAGGCCATTGCTGGGGGGAAGGACCCATCACACATTTGTCACCTTCTGCCTGGAAGGACTGAGCTTGCCAGCTACAATGTCCCAGAACTGCTTTCTGAGGACAAAGCCATGGATTTGGGAAAGGAAAGCGATGGATCTGGGGGCCAAACTTGCTCAGAAGACAAGCACTGTCCCGGCAGTCCTCTGCCACCATTCCACACGGGCTCTGCATCACAGCCAGGCTCTGAGGCTGCAGTGCTGCCCTCAGCACCTGCAGAGGAGCACCTGTGGGACGCAGTGACCTCAGGGCTGGAAGGCTCTCCTCGCACTGAGGGGTCGCCGGCGGAGGCGGCCGTCCTGCAGCCAGGAGACCTGGCCCTGCTGTTCGCCTGCAGCTGGGAGGAGCAGCCGTGCCGTGCCGTGGGGAGCGGTGCTGTCATCCCAGAAGGGCTCGGCACGTCACCTGCCGCTCTCAGTGCCGCTCTGTGGGGCCCGGAGGGGCTTCCAGCTCTGGCTGACCCAGCAGTGCTGGGGGACCTGGAGGTGCTGGAGCCCTGGGCTCAAGCGGCAGCGCCGGGCGCCGGGGATTTTACTGTGGATGCTGAGGAGCCGTGTGCTGAGCACCCGCCCCTGGGTGCCAGCGCCGCCGCTGTGCCCTTGGTGGTGGAGGAGCTTCTGGAGGCCCCACCGCCATTTGCTGATGTCCCTGTTGGCTCTGTGCCGCCACTGCCAGAGGCCGACCCGCTCCTCGCCGGTGCCGGGGACTTCGGCAGTGGCCCGGTGCTGCTGCTCACCGCCTGGCAGGATGCAGGTGACTCTGCCGCCGTGGAGCAGCTGCTCAACAGAGCGCTGACTTTGCAGGATGAGCCCATTGCTGTGGGGGCTGCTCTGGATGGGGCCGAGGGCTGCGCGCCGGGCCCTGTGGGGTCAGAGCCGGTGCCCGTGGGCTGCCTGGGACCCCCTGCCTCCGCCCCCTGTGCAGAAGGGCCTCCTGCTCCAGCAGATGGATTCGTTCCAGATAATGAGGTATTTGTTGCTCAGGCGCTTGCAGACGGCGCTTCAGGCACAGAAATCGCTTTATGCCGCGGCAGAGGGTGGGTGTGAAACGCAGCGCGCTGCATTGCTCACCAGCACGGGCTGTGGGGTGCAGCGGTCGTCTGCTCAGTGCTCGCACGGGAGCTGCAGTGCCCCCAGTTGCATCTTAAAAGTGACCGGCAGAAAGTTTCTTTTTGTGAGCAGAAGGCTTCAACAGATCATCTAAAGCGTTGTCCTAAAAGTTTGTTGGCTTGTGAGGGCACACTGTCCTCCCTCAGACAGAGCTGCCGCCCGGCCACATGGTGCTCACCAACCTCTGGAGAGCAGCCGTGCCAGAGGGCAGCGTCCTGTAATGCGTGAAAGCAATGGGCCCTGGGCTGAAAGAGCTTCCCAAACGAGCGGTGCGGGGGGTCCGGGCTTTGTGGGAAGGGGGTTGAGCTCCCGGTGGGGTGGGGTTCATTCTACCCCACTTTGCTATGGCTTTGGCATGGAGAGAGCTGAGCGGCGTGAGTGTGGCAGAGTTCCTGTAAATGAGTGCGGATTTACTGCTGTCTGGATTAGGAGAAATACCACTGAGGAGCCGCCAGAAGTTAGTCAGCACCGAGAGCCCAGAGCAGCAGAATTACTCATCTGCTGCACTCTGCCACCCCTGAGAATGCCTGCAGATGGGCTGGGGAGGCCATGCTGGGAGCAGCGGGCTGCACCCCTGGGGGCTCTGCCTGTACCTCAGGTCACTGACTGTGCTGAACGGACTTTAGGGTGTGTGGTTCTGCTGGTCATTAACCCCTTTATACACTGTGCTGTGCCAATGGGGCTGTTGGCAGCTCTGGGCCCGGTGCTGCCAAAGAGGTGGGGATGGAGCTGGGATGGAGGCGGTCAGCCCGGAGGTGGGAAGAGCAGGAGGTGAGGGATGCTGCAGGAGGTGTTCTGTGAAGTGAGGAGGATGAGGAGCAGCTGTGTGTCTGCTCCCCAGCATGCCTGTCCCCCCGCTTTGCCCCGTGTGCATTTCTTGGGATTTTCTGCATGGCCAAAGGTGCTTGTTAAATATTTGTTTCGTAGCTGAGTCACGCTGAGGTTAATGAACTAAATCAGTGGAATCTTTCACAAGCAAAGAAAAACAAGCATGTTCAACATGCCGTGATTATCGCAGTGATCCTTGTGCATCGCTGCAGTCCTGGGCCGTGGGTGTTGCAGGTATTTGCTGCCTGATGTTGGGGCTCACCGCCTCTCTGCCCAGCTGCTGGAGTCCCCGGGGTTGTAATTGCAGTCAGTGCTCGTGTGCAGGGCCAGGCTGTGCAGGGCCGGGGCTCACACCGCGCTGCGCTCCAGCAGCTGCGTGCCAGACTTATCAGCCCGCTCCTCGTGGGTTTGGCCGCTCTAACAGCCAGCTCCGTGTATCAACAGTAAGGGGAGAGGTGGATGGGGAACCAGTGATTTCATGTCACCATTTACTGCTTCTAACCGTATGTAATCCTCCCTGAGCAAACAGCTCTGGGCAATGTCTCCCAGCACCCCCTTGGGTTTGTGCCCTGCAGCGGTCGGTGCCTCCTCCCCCAGCACCAGGAGGTGCCCATGGTGGAAACAGGGACAGGACATCCAGGCAGCCCCTCTTCCTCATGTAGATCTGCATTTTGGTGTTCTGCTTTTTGTGCCTGTGCTCCTTCCGAGATAAAGCGGTTACCTGGTGCGGAGAGCTGCGCTGCCCACCATCCGCCGCTCTGCTGGGAGGGGTTTTGCATTTTAGGCTCTGTTTCCAGGGGCATTTTTAGCTGCAGGCAGCAGCCGTGTATTCTTGGGCGCGTGAGGAGGAGGCGCAGTGGGGAGCGGACGCGGCCTGCGGTCCCTGCTGCTTCCCAAAAGAGCAAACACTGCAGCAGGGCTGAGCGCTCTGCTCTCATCCTTACAGTGCTGGCTGCGGGGTGACCTGCGCTCTGTTTGAGCTCGCAGTCCAAAGTCCCAGAATAAACAAGGAGACACTGCGCTCCCTTTTTTGGGGATTGTGTTGCAGGCGATGGGGATGCGCGGGGCCAGGACTGGAGCGGTTCTGGAGCTGTGCTGAAGCGCCGATCTGCCCTGTGGGACGGGGTTTTCCCCACTGCACTGGGTGCTTTGTTTGCTCTCTTCCTCCTTCCCTGTGAAATCCTTTTGTTTTTGAAAGCTTTTCCCCCCAGGATTCCTGGGCAAGACCATGCCAAATAAGTGGTGCGGTAAACGAGTAGCACATTAATTGCCTATTGCCTTTGTCTTTCGCAACGCAGCCAGCTTCTCTGTGTCTGTAATTTTGTGGTTTACAGAACTTGCGTGGTGCCGGGTCTCCGTTCTGCACTGCATCCCTCTGAGAACTGCTGTTTTTCCCCAGGAGTGCTGTTTCCCAATCGGGTGGCTGAGCAGAGCTGCTGCTCTCCTTTCTTCCCTGATTTGCTTTCTCCCCCTCACTCGGGTGCTTTGAAAAAGGGCATTTCCTACTTCAGAGTGGGGGTGGATGTGAGTGGACCCGCTTTGCGCTCCTGGGATTCCCTGCTGCTGGATCGAGGCGGGGGAGGCGTTCAGGCAGACTTGCACAACTCTAATAAACTCCGTGCAACACAAGAGGCAGCAACTCGTGTGTCTTTTCTAGAGGAGAAGGCCCAGTGCATCCCTGGAATGATGGAGGGGTGGCAGAGCAGCGTGCGGGTAATAAATAGCTTTTCTCTCCCACCCTTCCCTTGCCCAGCTGTTCCAGAAGGAGCAAGTGGATCCTCTCCAGCTAAAGCTGCAGCAAGTGAACGGAGTTGGCCAAGGACTCATCCAAAGCGCCGGGAAGAACTGTGATGTCCAAGGGCTGGAACATGACATGGAAGAGATCAACACCCGCTGGAACACCCTCAACAAGAAGGTGAGGGCTGGGGGATGGGCCGGGAGCACGGGGGGCTGCAGGGCCGCCGTCCCACATCCCTGATGGTGCTGCGTGCCTGCAGGTGGCCCAGAGGATCGCCCAGCTGCAGGAGGCCCTGCTGCGCTGCGGGAAGTTCCAGGATGCCCTGGAGCCGTTGCTGAGCTGGCTGGCTGACACCGAAGAGCTCATCTCCAACCAGAAACCTCCGTCGGCTGAGTACAAGGTGGTGAAAGCGCAGATCCAGGAGCAGAAGGTGAGCCGGCACTGGGGGCTGGTCGGGCTGTGTTGAAGGTGATATTTTGGGGTCCTGCTGTTACAGCATAGGTGTAGCGGGGACATGCTCCGCTCTGCTTCTTTCTAACCAACTCTTCTGCTGCTGCCCCACATCCTTGCAGCCCATTTGCCCACACACACTGTCACTGTGGTCTCAGTCACCGGTGTCACTTCACTGTCGCACCGCTGCTGGTTTTGCCAGTTGGCTGTGTTTCTTCAGCCCCAGATTTGGTTGTGTCTGTGCTGATAATTCTGCTGTGTCAGGAGCAAGCTGGTGTTGTAGTTACTGGTGTGGGGATTTGGACAAAACGAACGCACAAACCGTAAGAGCTGACCCAAGGCACAGCAGTGTTTGTAGAGATATCAGGCTGGGTTGCAGCCTGCCTTTGTGAGCACGGGGATAAAAGTTCAAGTGCGGTCATGGTAAAATATTTTAAAAGTGCATTCCTGTCGAGGCTTGGGCTGACTACTGAGACTTTGACAAGGGAATTTGAACTGAAGGTTCAAAGCTCGATCTCAGTAGATTTGGGGGAAGGATGGGGAAAGCTCTGAGACGTTCTGTGGCCCAGAAGTGCTTTGGGTTTCTTTTGAACTGGTTTTGGTGGTGGAGGCGGAGCGGTGGTTTCCTCACTTCGGTGGCTTCGGGCTCAGCCCAGCGCTGATCAGCGGTTCTCAGACACTACTGGAAATTCGTTCTCAGGGATGCAAGAGGTTCCACTGATCCAATCCGGTAACTTCTATCCCCCTTCCTCTCTCAGCTGCTCCAGCGACTCCTGGATGATCGCAAAGCCACCGTTGAGATGATCCAAGCAGAGGGCGGGCGCATCGCGCAGTCAGCTGAGCCCGCGGACCGGGAGAAGATCAGCGGGCAGCTGCAGAGCCTGGAGAGCCGCTGGGCAGCGCTGCTGTGCCGGGCGGCAGGCAGGTGAGAGCAGGGGACGCTGCTGCTGCTGCCTGGCACTGTGGGCTCTGGGAGCTGCACACCAGGGATCTGCCTTGTGCTGGAGATGCGCAGATGTGTGGCACTGCTGAATGTGCCCGGCTCTGCCACCGGTCTGCATTCCTGGCTTCATTCTGCCTGGGCAGCATTGATAACCCAGAGGAGCAAACAGTTTTGTTTGCTGGTCAGCCCTCACAGGGTCTCTTCTGGTCAGAAGCACAGGACAGGTTTGTCTTGCCATTCACAGTCCCCCAGAGCCTTACAGAGCGTAAGACTCTATTTGCACAGACTGTGACAGTGGCATTGCTATTATTGCCGTTGGATTTGATGGCTGGGCTGGTTTCTGGCAGGAGCTGAAGCTTCTGTTCCCCTCGCACCCTGAGTGCCGCAGGTGTTGGTTCCCCTCTCGGCCACACCAACACAGGCAACAACACGTGGCGAGCTGGTGCAGATTTCTGTACAGATACATCCTGGAAACCACAGCTGGAAAACATGAGAAACCAAAGCCAGTTGGGAAGCTGAATTAGATAGCAGGGGTTTACAATGGCAGGGAAGAGCTCAGATTAAACAAATTCCCTGCAGGGGATGAATGTTATTTTTATTCCTCTAAGCTTTAACATTTAGCTTTAACAGCTACATCCTGTTGACACCTTTTTGCTGCCTGAGTCTGCGAGCGGCTGGCTGCTGCATCTGCTGATATGCCAGATTACACAGCCAGCACTGAGGGTCAGAGCTGACCTCCCCAGGTGGGAAATGGGCACAGATGGGGATGGGTTCACCCATCTCAATGGCAGTGTGGGAACACTGAGGGCTTGGCCATGAGCTGGCTGTGTTGGAGGGTCTCAGAGGTTGGGATATTGACAGAAGTGGAATAAAATGAGCCTTTCTGCCACCTTCACTGGCGAATGAGCTGAACGTTAAAGAAACAGCTGCAAAAAAAACCCGATTATTCTGCAGTTTCTCTGCACTGTTTTTGTGTTTGTGTAGCAGCTTGCCAGACAAGGCATCTCACCCCACACCACTCAAGATGCTTCTGTTTCCTCTTCTAAAGTATTTCCAGTTTGGATCCTGATTCTGTTGAACCCGTTGCCACCTCCTGGTGCAGAGCCCTACTGGGGCTGTTCCCTGCTCCCAGGGGAAGCTGCTCCTCAGTGCTCTGTTGCATCCCAATTACAGGCAGAAGCAGCTGGAGGACATCCTGGTGCTGGCGAAGCAGTTCCACGAGACCACAGAGCCCGTGTCAGACTGGCTGTCGGTGACGGAGAAGAAGTTGGCCAACTCGGAGCCCATTGGCACGCAGACCGCCAAGATCCAGCAGCAGATCAGCCGGCACAAGGTGGGGCTGGGGGCTCTGTGGGTGTCTGTGCGGCGGCGAGGTGGGCGCCGCTGTGAACAAACCCTGGAGGCGCCTGGAGGAGCTCCGCAGGTGCTGCACTGGCGTTGAAGGCTGCAGGCCCAGCCGTGCGGGCAGCGTTCAGTTGAGGCAGCGAGGCTCTGGGTGGAAGAGCCGTCCTCGCTTTCCCGCTCCTGTTCAGCCCTGTTTTTCAGTATGCCTTGCCCGCTCACGGCTGGGTTTTTCATCCTTTCAGTTGCGTTTTGCCATTTCTGTTTCGCTTTTGTTTTGTCTTTTCTTTTTTGTTGAATCTCATCTTTTCCACTCATTTTTGTTTTCTTTTGTCCGTTTTGTCGCCCCGGCTTTCAGGCTCTAGCGGAGGACATAGAGGCCCACGCGGCCGACGTGGCCCACGCGGTGCATGTGGGGCGGGGGCTGTCCGCCCTGAGCTGCGCCGCCGAGCAGCGGCTGCTGGCAGAGAAGTTGGACTCTCTGCAGGGCCGATACGGGGAGGCCCGCGAGCGGTGCTGCCGGAAGGCGGCTCTGCTGGAGCAGGCCCTGTGTAACGCCCGGCTCTTTGGGGAGGAGGAGGTGGAAGTGCTCAACTGGCTGGCTGAGGTCGAGGACAAGCTCAGCTCGGTATCCGTAAAGGATTACAAACGGGACGTCCTGCAGAAGCAGCATGCTGACCATCTGGTATTTTCCATTTTTTTCCTTCCATCTTTATGTTATTTATTTTGTTGCATTTATCCATCTTGTTTTGTTTTTTCCATTTGTTTCTGGTCTGACTTTAATTTTGGTCGGCGGTGGAACAAGCTTTGAGTTTTCTAGGCTGGGAGAAGTGTAGAGAGATGATGTGTTAGAAACAGTGATTGCAGCCCCAAAAAGGGGCTTCCCAGAGGGAGCTTCAAATGTTTCGGTTGCTTTGTGAGCGATGTCTTAGCAAACTTGGCCACTCTGTGCCTTCAGAAGGCTGGATGCTGCTTCCAAGAGTGTGAATGTGAAAAGCCCAGTGGGTTTTCAGGCTAAGCTGGCCACCAAGGAAGCAGTCTGCTTCCACTTTGTGGGGGCCGTGCAAAGCTCTTTTCAAGAAGTTCTTCAGCTGTGCACACCCGAAGGTTTGTGGTGGTTTTAGCTCTGCTTTGAACCTTTGGTCCCAGAAATCCCAGTAAGTTGCTCAGCAGGAGAACTGGGCTCAGAGCAGTTGCACCCTTCCTATGCTAGGTGAGAGCAGGCTGTGCTCTCCTTAGCATCACTGGCCGGGGGTACGGGCGCAGCCTGCAGAGGGATAACTCCCGTTTGGCTTCCTGTCCAGGCTCTGAACGAGGAAATTGTGAACAGGAAGAAGAATGTGGACCAAGCCATCAGAAATGGGCAGGCTCTCCTGAAGCAAACCACAGGTAACACGGGGCTGGAAACACCCAGTCCTTCACAGTCCTCTTGGGTCCTCCCACAGTAGCTGTTGTGCTTCCAGACCCAATGCTGAGCCCCATGTACTCCGGCATAGCAAATCCCCAACACCGCCCTGAGCTCTGGGAGCGGTGATTCCCACCCCTGCACTCGGCACTGAGCAGCCCTGTATCACCAGGGAGGGTTTTCTCATTGCATCCAGCTGCTTAGTCGCATAGAAAGAGGTTAAAAATACACCAAGCCCTTTCCTGACATTGCTTTCCCATACTGAGCAGTTGTTGCTGTTGCCACGTGGGTGTGAGTTTGTGTTTATGAGTGGGAAGAGAGGTCGGGGCAATGCATTTCCTTCAGATGTGGTCTGCTTTGAGCAGATGTGCAGCCCTCTGTCCTTGTGGGAGCCCTGGAGCAGGAAGAGGAGTTACAAAGAATTTGGCTTGCAATTTCATGTCCCTTTGGAAATAGAAGTAGAGAGTGAATTGGACCTTTTTTCTTGGAACTGTGACATATTAGCTGAGGACTGAGACCTGGTAGCTTTTGGGCTTGTGGCAAAGCAAGGAAGGCTTCACAGCACGTTTCCTTCCTATTCTAGGAAAGGGGTGGCTGTTACTCTGGCTGGCAGAAAATGTCAGCTCTGAGAGCAGCTTCCTGGCTGTGAAAATAGGCTGTTAAGTTGCACAGGAGAGCAGAGAAGTGAGGCTGAAAGCAGCTATTTAAAAGGAGGGGACGGGGCAGCTGACTGCTGGAGGCTCTCCGTCCATTATCACTTGTCCCCTGTTGCTGTGCCTCAGGGGAGGAGGTGTTGCTCATCCAGGAGAAGCTGGATGGGATCAAGACCCGCTACTCGGACATCACCGCCGCCAGCTCCAAGGCGCTGCGCACACTGGAGCAGGCTCGCCAGCTGGCCACCAAGTTCCAGTCCACACATGAGGAACTCAATGCCTGGATGAGCAAAGTGGAGGATGAGCTGGCGTCCAGCGGGGGACAGTCCCCAGCCAGCGAGCAGATACCCCAGTTCCAGCAGAGGCAGAAGGTGGGGTGCAGCAACGCAGCATGCGGGGATGTGAGAGCCACGCGGGAGGAGAGTCAGTAGGGTCTGCGACTGCCTGGGGGAGGAATGTGGGACACGTGGCCTGGCAGCGTGTGACGTGGGAATGGAACAGGGGGACACTGCTGGCACATGGGGTGGAGCCGTAGCATCACAGAGCGGTTGGGTTGGGTTGGACCTGACAGCCCCCTGCCGTGGGCCGGTTGCCCCCCACCGGCTCAGACTGCCCAGCTCCCCAGCCACGGCCTTGGGCACCTCCAGGGATGGTGAGGATCCCGGTCCCCGAACCTCGGGGGGTGTTGGGGTGTGCCTGGTATCTGGCACCGCCGCCCTGAAGGGCCGTGTCTGTGTGTGCCTCCCAGGAGCTGAAGAAGGAGGCGATGGAGCAGCGGCTCGTCCTGGACACGGTGAACGAGGTGAGCCGGGCGCTGCTGGAGCTCGTGCCGTGGCGAGCCCGCGAGGGGCTGGACAAGCTGGTCTCCGACACCAACGAGCGCTACAAGCTGCTCAGTGACACCGTCAGGCAGCGGGTGGAGGAGATCGATGCTGCCATTCAGAGGTCCCAGCAGGTGAGCTGGGGAGCGTTTCTGGGCCTTGTCAGCTCCTCCCATGCCCATGATGGAAAGGGGCAGCGCACCTCTGCTCAGAGGGGTGGCTTTGCTGTGTCCCACTCCTGCCTGACTGCACCTCTCCTCTCCCACACCAGTACGAGCAGGCGGCCGACGCTGAGCTGGCCTGGGTGGCTGAGACCAAGCGGAAGCTGATGGCGCTCGGAGCCATCCGGCTGGAGCAGGACCAGACCACAGCCCAGCTGCAGGTGCAGAAGGTACGGAGCGGTGAGCTGGGGGGGTGGCTCAGGGTGGCTCAGGTGATTTGTCCCTGGAGAGGCTCCGTGCACCAAGAAAAACGCAGCGTTTGTCCTTCGTGAGTAACAGGAAAAAGGAAGGATGAGGATTTAGACAAATGAAGCATTGGGTTTCTGAAGGAGAAATCCTTGAGGTGCTCCAGGTGCCAGATGAGCACTCGCTCACACACTGAAACTGGGGACCTGCAGACGCCTGGCCGTGCTGTGCCCCCCGTGGCCAGCAAGCTGTACCTGCGCCCCGCTCACAGAGAAGCACCCACTGGCTAACGAGGCTCCTTTCACCGGCTCTGTGCTCATTGTTCCTTCCAGTGGGGGTCTCCTCGTTTCCCTCACAGCAGCCAGACGTGGAACAAAGAGAAGCTTTTTTTTAATATCTTTGAGATGAGCTCATGCCTGAAAGAACATGCACTTTAACTAAATGGCCCTTTTCTTCCATCGCCAGCCCCAGCAATCAGAGCAGCGTTCATGTTTATTGGATTTAGCGTGTTTAAAATAAAAAAAACAAAACACAGTGCATTGTTATAATGGAGGGGGGCTGCAGCATTGAGCGTTAAGCTCTGCTGAGCTCAGCCTGGCTTCCTGCTGCTTATGGGTGTGTGAACCTGGGGAATGGTGGAGTTGTTGGTGGATGCACTTCTGGGGAGCATGGTTTTGGGTGGCTGTGTATCGGCTGCACTGAGGGCACGTGGGTGGCAGAGCCTTTCCTCTGCAGTGTGCAGTGGTGCCCACACAGCCCAGCGTTGCCTGGGCTGCTGCCTGGCGTTTCTGTCTGTGTGAAATGGCTGCAGGCTTCCAGTGCGTGGGGCAGTGACCCAGGCGTGGGAGCTGCTTGGTGTCTGACCTGTGCCTAATTCTGAGTGCCATTTTCAGCCCTTTTTGAAAGAGAGAACTTAGAGTAGATGAGTAATAAGGAAGAAATGCAGGAATTTGCATTTTCAGCCAGAATTTCAGAGTGCCACAGGATGCTCGTGCTGAGCTTGGTGCAGCCTGCAGCGCTGGCTGTTGGCAGCCTGGCAGGGGGTGCCTGGGGGAGATGGGGCCCTGTTCTCATCCCTTCCCTTCCTTCAGAGGTTTCCTTTCCGCAGGCTTTTTCCATCGACATTATTCGGCACAAAGACTCCATGGATGAGCTGTTCAGCCAACGCAGTGAGATCTTTGGGACATGTGGGGAAGAGCAGAAAGCTGTTCTGCAGGTGAGCCTGCCCGGGGTTCGGAGCTGCGGAAGATGGGGCAGAGCAGGCAGAGGCGAGCGCTCCGCTCTCGCACAGTCTGAAGTTGTTTAAAATTACTCCATTTTCAGAAATTCCCACCAGTGACACTTAGTAGAGATCTCTTTATATTTATTACCCTCTTTTATTGCGGTGTTTTTATTGCAGTGTCTGGGGAGAGGGGATAGTGGGAATTCCTTACGCCGCTTTAATTGGGATTACAGCTCTGTGCGCCTCCGCTCGTCCAGGCACTGCGGGCTGGCAGCTCCCACCCCTTCCACAGTCGTTACCACCTCTCCTTCCCCTTCCTTTTAGGACAAAACAGAGTCCCTGGTGCAGCAGTACGAGGCGGTGAGCCAGCTCAACTCGGAGCGCTACGCTCGCCTGGAGCGCGCGCAGGTCCTGGTCAACCAGTTCTGGGAGACCTACGAGGAGCTGAGCCCCTGGATCGAGGAGACGCAGGCCCTGATCTCCCAGCTGCCCCCTCCGGCCATTGACCACGAGCAGCTCAAGCAGCAGCAGGAGGACATGAGGGTAAGGCGATGGCGGAGCTGCGGCCGCGGCTGGTCGGCTTCTTTCCTTTTTGGGGATCCTACAAGGGTGCCCCAGTCCTACCACATGGATGCCACTCAATGAATTGGAAGGCTTCTCGCAGTACAGATGAAACCAGGGGAGCCTGGCTTTCTCTGAATCTCTTGCCTGGTGGTGGCAAGGAGAACAGCGTTGTGCTTTTGGGGAGATGAAAAGTTTCTCATCCCCTTTGGGGCACGGGGGGAGTCTGTGGCCCAAGCAGGTGCTGTCCTGGCATGTGTGATGGCCGTGCTGGGCAGAGGTGACTCTGTGTGCTCATAGATGCTGGGACAGGACGTCAGTACTGCCAGATGCAATCCTTCCTCTCTGAGTACCATGTGAAATAAATACACGGCAGCTTTCTGTACGTTTCTAAACAATTGTCTTCCCTCCCCCCTCGCTCCTTATTCCCTAGCAACTGAGAGAGTCTATTGCTGAACATAAGCCTCATATCGACAAGCTGCTGAAAATCGGACCACAGCTCAAGGATCTCAACCCTGAGGAAGGGGAGATGGTGCAGAAGAAGTACTTGGCAGCAGAGGCCATGTATGCCAGAATCAAGGAGGAGGTGTGTCAGCGGGCTCTGGCACTCGATGAAGCCGTCTCGCAGTCCACCCAGGTACACTTCTGGGGCACCGGGCAGCCACGTCCTGCTGCAGATCCTAAAGCCTCTGTAGTTGCAGGAGAGGCGGACGCCTTCAGGGTGGTTTCAGCCAACTGCTGGGCAGTTCTGCTCCGCAGTGCCTGCAGGTGGAAGGGAGAAGGAGTTTGAATCTTGACGTGGTAGATAGTCGTAAATGTTTACAGCCTCAATAACGATACTCATTCAGTAGGGCTGTTCTGGCGTCTGCCGAAGGCTGGGAGGGCCCAGGGAGCCTCTTTAAACAGCTTGGAGAGATGAGTTTCATTTCTGATAAGTGAAGCACTGCTGTGTGTGAGCAGCACGGGGTTGTTTGTAGGGGATATTTATGCGTCCCAGGGCCTGGGCACCCCTCGGGGACACTGCGGGTCGGTGGCTGCAGAGCAGAGATAGGAGAGGAAGGGCAGAGATTGGAGGTGCTGAAGTCCAGGGAAAGGTAAAGAGTGTCTGGCAGCCAGGTGCGGGGCCAAAGGTTCCCAGGTAGCTGCGTTTCACCCCGCGGCCCCGCAGGGCTCTCGGTTTTTGTCACGTCTGGGTTTTTGTTTTTTAATTCCTGTATTGTTTAGTCACTTCTCTTGGTTCGCATTGTATTAACTCCAAGTTTTTCCCCCCCGCACACTTCCCTCCCGTCTCATCTCACTCACATTGTGGAATGTGTTATCTGTGTGTGTTGCTGCCTGTTCCTGTCTTCCCCACATGGTCTCATTTCATTGTTGTGTTGACTGCGCCCCACCATTGCAGATTACGGAGGTAAGCGCCGTTGTGGTCGATGTTCATTTACACTCCTTCCTTGGGCTGAAACAATCCTGTTTTACACTCAGACTTTCATTTCTGGTTCGTGCATAGCTCAGCTGACCTTGCTTAAGAATTAATTCCAAAAAGGGAAAGAAAATCCTGTTTCTGAGATGGCTTCGGTTGCACTGCCGCCTGGTTTCAGCCGCGGGCAGCTTCTGCTGGGAATGCTTTGTGCAAGCCAGAGGTTTTGCTTTTGGAGCAGGTGACAGCGATGCGCAGAGCTTCCTGCTCCAGCTGAGCTTCCCTTTGCTTCTGCTTGTTGGCTAAGGCAGTGTGCTGTGATCAACTTTGCACCGAGAGCCCATCTCGTCTCTGCAGGTGGCACCTTTGGCCAAGGCAGTGCAGGTGTTCTGCAGAGGCAGCACTGGGGCTGGCAATGGGGCACAGCAGAGCTGCCTGCCGTCTGTCCTGCAGAGGTGATTTTGGGTCTTTAAGGCCAAAGTTGACTTTTCTTTAAAAATATGAAACCGGAAAACCCTGCAGACCCTCCTTGGCTTCCTGGTGTTGCTTTTGGTGAAGCCCCCATCCCACGGTGATCCTTGCTGTGTGCATGCAGCTCTCCACCACCTCCCTGACCGTTCCAGGGTGGTTTTCTTGTGAGCGTTGCACCAGGCAGAGGTTTCCTCCAGCACCAAGCACAGCAGGCACTTCTCCATCGGTGTCCCTGCGCAGATGCTGAAACAAATGGGATTTGTTTTGGGTGTCACTCTGCCCATCTGCCAAGAGTGGGACAGCAGTCCAAGTGTGAGCGGCATGGGGTTGAAGACCTTTGCCAGCTCTGGCAGCTTGTTTGGCTGGGGTGTGATTTGACTTTGGGCTCCTTGCGACAAACGGAGCCATGCAGGCACCAACAGGAGGCTGCAGGCATCGCCGGTGCTGGCAAGGCTTGTCCTCTGCAGGAGCTGCTGGGTGCAGCGCTGGGGCTGTGGTGCAGGGGGGGATGCAGTGCTGCTCCTCTCGTCTCACTGCCCCGATGGATTTGCTCTCCAGTTCCACGACAAGATCGAGCCGATGCTGGAGACGCTGGACGCCCTGTCCTCCCGCCTGCGTGTGCCGCCCCTCATCCCTGCCGAGGTCGATAAGATCCGGGAGTGCATCAGCGAGAACAAAAACGCCACGGTGGAGCTGGAGAAGCTGCAGCCTTCCTTTGAGGCTCTGAAGCGGCGCGGGGAGGAGCTGGTCGGCAGGTCGCAGGGCGCGGATAAGGACCTGGCAGCAAAAGGTATTGGGGCGGGCGCAGGGAGAGGGCTTTGCTGGGCGGTGGCGGCTGCCCGGCTCCACTGTGCCCCGCCTGGAGCCAATGGGGGGACATCAGCCAGAGGGGAAAGAGGCACCTATGGCTAACGGGGCCTCGCTGTGAGCTGTTCTGTTGTGGCAACCTTTCGTGACCCCTTTGAAATGATTTGTTGGTGTCGATTCACCTCCTGATGGAAGGAAGGAGCATCCCCAGCACAAAAAGACCTCTTAACTGGCGCTCATTGACACCTTTGCTGGCAGCTCAGCGGGCAGCTCATGAGCTGAGTGTGCAGATTTCATGCTAGAGCTGGCTTGAACAGAGCTTCACTGGAGGAGAGCGTATGGGCAAATTTGTCTAGAGCTTGCCTGTACGTAAGAAGAGGTTTACTTCTGCAAGCTAGGGTTCCTCCTATCCCTCCATGTCTCCCATAGTTAATGTTAAAGTCCTATCCATGTTTAATTCCTGCTTCAATATTCTGTTGGCTGTTTCTAAGTGAAAAGTGTTAGCAGCTTGCTTTTTGGTTGTGAAAAGCAGAACTTCTGTGGCAAGGCAGACTTCTTCTTCATTGAATGTTTTTTTTCCTACTCTCAGTAATCCAGGATAAGTTGGATCAGATGGTCTTCTTCTGGGAAGACATCAAAGCTCGGGCAGAGGAACGTGAGATGAAGTTCCTTGATGTCCTGGAGCTTGCAGAGAAGTTCTGGTATGACATGGCAGCCCTCCTGACTACCATCAAAGACACGCAGGACATCGTTCATGACCTGGAGAGCCCAGGGATTGACCCATCCATCATCAAGCAGCAGGTGGAAGCAGCAGAGGTGAGGAGTGTGGCACTGTACCCCTCTGGAGCTTGTCTGCACCCATTCTGTGAGCTCGATTAGGGTGGATCTGAAATGAAGTGGCTGTAAAACACTGTCATAGGCAGCCAGATCATGGAGTGTTGTTGCCATTGTAATTTGGAACTTCGGGATCAAAACAGGTCTTATTTTGCGTTTCCCGCTCCACCTCCAGACAAGGAAACGATCCTTAAATCATTTCTTTGCTGCTGTTCTGGGAAGCTCAAAAAGCATGTGGTCAGAGTTGTGCCCACTTGTTTGAGGGATGTGCAGGTTTGCACAGTTCTGCTCCCAGCCTGCACAGAAGGCATTTGAGTGCTGCCTGGCATGGGAAGGATGAATTGAGATTTTGGTTAGGCTGGAGATAGGTGTAAAGCTGGATGGGCTCGGATTTCTTTGTGGTTGTTTCAGGTAAATGGAGAAATCCACTTCAGGTGTTTGCTTGTTGGACCTCCTGGGTCTGGCATGTTACTTCGTGTGTCACTCTTTGCTAAGTCTGTCCTTTCTATTTCTGTTCTGTAACCATTCTGACTTTGGTTTGCATCTTTTGAGTCTCCAAAATGAATGCCTGTATTGATAAAGCACTCCTGTAAACATCCTCAGTGGGTCTGTTCAGACAAATATCAAGCTAAATACAGAACTCCTTGGTTTAGCTCCTTCAAACCGTGCAAACAGCATCGCCTCCGTGCCCAGAGGTGGGAGCAGGGCAGGCTGTGGCAGTGCTGCTGAGCAGGGCACCCATCTGCTTGCCTTGTGTCATGGTGCCGGGTCTGGCTTTGGGCTGTTGGCCAGGATGCAGGATGAGTCCAGCACAGAAAGGACTCTGCCTCCCATCCACCGGCAATTTTTGGAAAAGCATTTAATAATAATAAACATTTTCCTTCCATCATGATGTTGTGTGCAGACTATTAAGGAGGAAACGGATGGCTTGCACGAAGAGCTGGAGTTCATCCGACTCCTTGGAACTGATTTAATTTTTGCCTGTGGTGAAACGGAGAAACCAGAAGTGAAAAAGAGCATTGACGAGGTAGGAAAAGCAGCAGCCTTTTGTTCTCATAAAATGAGGGAGGAGCGATCAGAGCTCGCATGGAAGAGCCTAACCAACTTTGTGGGCAATCTTCTGCAGATGAACAATGCATGGGAAAACCTAAACAAAACTTGGAAGGAGAGGCTTGAGAAGCTTGAAGAGGCCATGCAGGCGGCTGTGCAATACCAGGATACTCTTCAAGTAAGAGACAGGGCTGTTCGTGGGCAGTGGGCAGACCTTGGGAGCAGCACTGTGAATCCTCTCCTTGAAGCTGTACTGGGACATGTGTTAATGCAGGGCAGGAAGGTGTCTCCTGTGTGAATGTTTGCAGCCTCTGTTAGACCCTGAGCTCACAGCCCCTCCAAGCAGGGGCAGATGTTTGACTGCATCTGTCTTCCTCAGTCTGTCTTTGCTTCTGCACAGCATAGCAGGATGGGAGGTGGAAGGCAGGAGGGTGTGCTGGAGCAGCATCTCTGCCCCAGAGGAAGAGTTGGATGCTTGCACTGTCTGACAGAGGGACCCTCCCCCTTTTCTAATGCTATCTGCCCTCATTTCAGGCCATGTTTGACTGGCTGGATAACGCTGTGATTAAGCTGTGCAACATGTCTCCTGTGGGCACCGACCTCAACACGGTTAAGGAGCAGATGAATGAGATGAAGGTACGTGGGTGGAGCCACGCTGGTTCTCCAATGCTTAGCATTGCAGAGCTGTCACTCCAGTGATTCATTTTGTTCTGGTTTTTGTCCTGCTTGTTTTGGCAGGAGTTTAAAATGGAAGTTTACCAGCAGCAGATTGAGATGGAAAAGCTTAATCACCAAGGTGAACTGATGCTAAAAAAAGCTACAGATGAGACAGACAGAGACATCATAAAGGAGCCACTGACAGAGCTGAAACATCTCTGGGAGAACTTGGGTGAGAAGATTGCTCACAGACAGGTACGGGGCGGCCTGGGTTCGTGCCAGCGCGGGGTTGAAGTTCACTTGGATGCTCCCACTCCTTCCTGACTTAAACGTTCCTTCTCCTCCTGCCATCCCTCAGCACAAGCTCGAAGCCGCCCTCCTGGCCCTCGGTCAGTTCCAGCACGCGCTGGCAGAGCTGATGGCCTGGCTGACCCACACCGAGGAGCTGCTTGATGCGCAGAAGCCCGTCAACGGAGACCCAAAAGTCATCGAGGTTGAACTTGCAAAGCACCACGTGAGTGCTCCCACTGCGTGCCATTTGTTTGATCTGCTTCTGTACTGGGGTTTTCTCCCTTATGAAGGGTTTGAGTTGGTTCAAGTCCATGAAAGCATGCTGGAATTAAGCAGACGTTTTGGAGAGGTGTCCAACACTTTACCAACATGTCTGTTAGGTGCTGAAGAATGATGTCCTGGCCCACCAAGCAACTGTGGAGACAGTGAACAGAGCAGGCAACGAGCTCCTGGAATCGAGCGCAGGGGACGACGCCAGCAGCCTTCGGAACCGCCTGGAGGGGCTGAACGCGTGCTGGGAGGCGGTGCTGCAGAAGACAGAGGAGAGGGAGCAGCAGCTGCAGTCCACTCTGCAGCAGGTGGGGGCACAGCAGAGGGAGGGGGCTGGGCTGGGGACGCTGGCTCTGTAACGCAGTCCATGGTGTTTGTTACCCTGAAGTGAAAATTCAGTTGTTTCTTGCACAAAGATGAGGCTTGGTGTGGAAGCACAGAGCTTTTGCAGATGGACTTTTTGCCCTCTCAGGCTCACTTCAAAGCAGGGCATTTTTTCGTTTGTGGTGCCAATTGTGTCTTGTTTATTTGCCAGAACTACTGCATGGTCATGGGGCACTGTGTGCATCCCTTCCTGCCATGCTGTTAAATCCAGCTCTGCCTCTTTATCTGGTTCTGAAGCAAACGCAGTGCCAGCCCTGGCGCATGATCAATGGGGGCTGATGTCATCTGATCGTGGCCGATTGTATTTCCCGAACAGGCCCAGGGTTTCCATGGTGAGATTGAAGACTTCCTCCTGTGGCTAACGAGAATGGAGAGCCAATTGTCTGCATCGAAACCCACAGGAGGGCTGCCAGAAACTGCCCGGGAGCAGCTCAATGCCCACATGGTAATTTCCTGGGGGGAGATTTTGAATACTTCCAATTCAGCAAGCTCCTACCTGTCAGACGAGCATCAAAATTCTCATTTGTGAGTTTGACGGGAAGGGAGATGAGTGCTTCTCTGGTGTTCTTACAGATAGATTTGCCCTTGCTGGGGACAAGCATCACAATGCATTAACCACCATCCCGTGCCCAAAGAGATGCATTGCTGCCACTTTGCTGCCTGCCCCGACCCTCGTTTCCTTATCACCTTGAGCTGCTGCACTCCCTTTAGCTGATGCTCTGCCTGTGTTGCAGGAGCTGTACGGGCAGCTGAAAGCACAGGAGGACGTGTACAGCCAGCTGCTGGCCAAGGGGCGGCTGATGCTGCTGAACCGCGACGACTCGAGCGCAGGCTCCAAGACGGAGCAGAGCGTCGCGCTGCTGGAGCAGAAGTGGTGTCTGGTCAGCACCAAGATGGAGGAGAGAAAGGTACCGTTGGCAGAGGGACACCGTGCCCCGCGAGCAGGACCTGCTCCCTGCTGCTCTGCTCCCCCAGGACGGGGCTGGGGAGGAGGGTTGTTATCTTAAATTGCCTCTCTTGGGTGCCCAGATTGAATTTGTCATCCAAATGGTGCAGTCTGAGAGGCGAGCCGTTCGTTTTTCGGGATAGTACTGAAATGTGGTTAAATCACACAGAAAATGAGAGTGAAATTGCATGTGGGTTATTTAGAGGAGGGATGGGAAGAAGCCTCCTGCAGTTCTGAAAGGCACTCTGTGTCGGTCCTCGGAGCTGCCTCCATTCTGGCGTTTTGGCCGGCGATGAGATAAAACAAGGGATGCGGTGGCCTCAGCCCAGAATACATTTGTGCTGCTGCAGCTGTTGCCATCGAAATGTCACCCACCTCCCATTTACTGAGAGCTCTTCCCATGGCGATCCCTTTCTCGGGAAGCTGAGGGCGATGCAGCTGCTCATGTGTCGATAATGGAGTTGTCTCCCCTTTCACGTGTGATTCTCACCCGTGAATTTTGAAAGAAGCCGATTCTGAAGCGGCAGCTTGCATTGAAAGCTCCTCGCCTTGGTAAACAAGTCGTGTCCCCAGCCGGGCCGACAAGGTTCCCATTGGAGGCGCATTGCAGCGGGGACACAAAGCCTGCCCTTGTCTGTGAAACCACAGATCGTGAGCTCTCGCCCTCAGTGTTGTTTTTTTATCCCCCTTCCCTCCCCTCTGTGCAGGCAAAGCTGGAGGAGGCTCTCGCCCTGGCCACGGACTTCCAGAACTCCCTCCAGGACTTCATCAACTGGCTGACGCTGGCCGAGCAGAGCCTGAACATCGTGCCTCCTCCCAGCCTCATCCTCAATGCTGTGCTGGCCCAGATTGATGAACACAAGGTGCGGGCACCGTGGGCCCCCAGTGGGTGCTGGGATGCAGGGAGCGAGCACGGCACCTGGACCCCTGCCACGCGCAGCTGGTGCTACTGGCCTGCCCAGATCCCCTTACAGATGGGAGGATGGCTTTGCTGTTTGCAGGTGTTCGCCAATGAAGTGAACGCTCATCGGGATCGCATCATCGAGCTGGACCAAACTGGGAACCAGCTGAAGTTCCTCAGTCAAAAGCAGGACGTGGTGCTGATCAAGAACCTGCTGGTGAGCGTCCAGTCCCGCTGGGAGAAGGTGGTGCAGCGCTCGGTGGAGCGGGGCCGGGCTCTGGATGACGCCAGGAAGCGAGCCAAGCAGGTGAGAAATGGGCAGAGTGTGACAGAGCTGGGGTGCAGCCAGCCGTGGGGGTCCTGAGACCAGAACAGGGCTGGGGACAGCTTCAGAGCTAAGTTTCAAGCTTGATTTTGTTTGCTTGCAGTTCCACGAAGCTTGGAAGAAACTGATTGATTGGCTGGAGGATGCAGAGAATCACCTGGACTCCGAGTTGGAGATTTCCAACGATCCTGACAAAATCAAGCTCCAGCTCTCCAAACACAAGGTGGAGCTTTGCTGAAGCAAGACTGGTGCTAAGCATTGGGTGGAAGGCAATTCATAGAATCTTAGCATTGGAAGAGATCTCTCAGATCACCAAGTCCAACCCCAGCCCACCCCCACCATGCCCACTGACCATCTCCCCCAGTGCCACATCTCTAGGGATGGTGACTACACCCCCTCCCTGGTCACCACATCACTGCTCTTTCAGAGGAGAAATTTTTCCTAATATCCAACCTGAGACTTCCACATCACAACTTGAGGACAAAAGAGAGGCAGCAGGGCAGCACTTCCTCTGCTGTTAGAACTGGGGAGAGGCACATCCGTGCTTATTACTGCAGTGGCAAACATGCAGCTGGGGATCCACGTGAGAGCTGTGTATCTTCTTTGTGAGATCGGGTTTTCTGAAGCCATTTTGTTTTCTCTCTCTGTCCTCAGGAGTTCCAGAAGACGCTGGGTGGGAAGCAGCCTGTCTACGACACCACTATCAGGACGGGCAGAGCCCTCAAGGAGAAAGCTTTGCTTCCAGACGACACTCAAAAGCTGGACAACTTATTGGGAGAAGTCCGGGATAAATGGGACACAGTGTGTGGCAAATCTGTGGAAAGGTAAATCCAGCCCCAGTGTTGTACCAGCAGCGCTGTGTTGTCAAGGACTGCTGTCAAAGCAGTGAGCAGAGGAGGGGAGGTTGAACCCTACAGCATGTGGTGATTTCGTATGGTTCTTGGAGGCTGGAGGAGTTCGCTGGGCCATGGTGAAAGAAGACGAGTTTGTTCTTGGGATTCACGGGGTCCATCTGTTTTCCAGGCAGCACAAGCTGGAAGAAGCCCTCCTGTTCTCTGGGCAGTTCATGGATGCGCTGCAGGCCTTGGTGGACTGGCTGTACAAGGTGGAGCCTCAGCTGGCTGAAGATCAGCCCGTCCACGGCGACCTGGACCTGGTCATGAACCTGATGGACGCTCACAAGGTGGGGATCTGCCCACCCTGCTGGGGGTGGGAGCTCTGCTCGTCCTCCCCAAGGGCCCAGGGTCTCGTCCCCCATCACTCAGCACCCTGGCACTGAGCCGTTTGGCTTTTGCCCGCTTGGCCTCCAGGTCTTCCAGAAGGAGCTGGGGAAGCGCACTGGGACGGTGCAGGTGCTGAAGCGCTCCGGCCGGGAGTTGATAGAGAACAGCCGGGATGACACCACGTGGGTGAAAGTACAGCTGCAGGAGCTGAGCAACCGCTGGGACACGGTGTGCAAGCTGTCGGTGTCCAAGCAGAGCCGCCTGGAGCAGGCCTTGAAGCAGGTGAGCAAAAGGCTGCAGCTGGAAACGGGCTTGGAGAGCTTTACCTGCACTGCGGGGCTGTGCCCCGGAGATGGACACAAACCCTTCCCTTGGATAAGGCTGTTTGCACCCTGCGCCCAGACACAGGGCTTCTGGCTGAGCAGGACAGCACAGCCCTGCAGCTGTTGCTAGTGAGAACTGCAGAGCAGCATTGGTTATTTGCTTACCTTTTTTGCCCTAAGAAAAGCCATTAAGAAGGGCCTGTTTGAAAAGGAAGGATGAAAAGATTTCGCTGGTGTGCACTGCAGGCAGGTGGGAATGGGCGAGTGATCAGAGGCTGCTCCAGCTTGTGTTTGCTAAAGTCCAGGGCGAAAAAAGAGACCTCAATTTTTGCTTTAAAAAAAAAAAAAAGGTCAAAAGGCTTTAGGTAGATTTTTTGTCAAGCAGGCAATTTACTGAATAAACTACCCAGGTGCCAAATTGGCCAGCACTCAGGTAGCCATGCTGTTAGTGAAAAACAAAAACAACAAGTTCTGCAGCACTGCTGCTGCCAAGCACAGGGCCAGGAGCAGCAGGAGCTGCTGGTTCAGGCCAGAGCTCCCGGAGCTGCAGGGCCCTTCTGCTGGTGCTGGTAAGCCCAGGCCACAGAGATAGATCCTTCTTCTCCCTTTCTTCTTTAAAGTCCCCCCCACTCCCAGCCACATCCCAAGGAGGGGGCTGACCCTCTGCTTCTGTCCTCAGGCGGAGGAGTTCCGGACGGCCGTGCACATGCTGCTGGAGTGGCTCTCAGAGGCTGAGCAGTCCCTGCGCTTTCGGGGAGCCCTTCCTGATGATGCTGAAGCACTGCAGTCCCTCATCGATGTGCACAAGGTGATGGGGAACTCCAGAGGCGCGGGTGCCAAGACTGCGGGGCAGCACTTGGCCTTCTCTTTTTAGAGCAACCCAAGCAAAATCTGTGGGCAAAAATGCTGCAAGATAATCTATTTGGGCATAAAGTTCCTGCATTTCAAGGGGCGAGGGGAAGTTAAATTGTTCTTATGCAGCAGTCATAGCTGGGTGTAGGGTAGGAGCTGGGCCTGGGTGCCCCTGCCATGTGCTGCCCCTTCACACCTGGCCCATGCATTCCCTGCTTCCAGGAGTTCATGAAGAAAGTGGAGGAGAAAAGGGTGGATGTGAATGCGGCAGTGGGAATGGGAGAGGTCATTCTGTCTGCCTGCCATCCTGACTGCATCACCACCATCAAGCACTGGATCACCATCATCCGCGCCAGGTTTGAGGAGGTGAGTCCCTTGAGGCTGCACTCGTGTCCTCTCCTGAGCTCCTGCCCAGCCCCAGAGCGTGCCCACAGTGTTGATTTTCCTCTCCATTTGTTCCCATCCGGGGCTGACGCATCTCTGCATCTCCAACAGGTCCTCACGTGGGCCAAGCAGCACCAGCAGAGGTTGGAGGCTGCACTCTCAGAGCTGGTGGCGAATGCAGAGCTTCTGGAGGAGCTCCTGGCCTGGATCCAGTGGGCTGAGACCACCCTGATCCAGAGGGATCAGGAGCCGACACCGCAGAACATCGATCAGGTCAAAGCCCTCATCGCTGAGCACCAGGTGAGCCCAGTGCTGGAGCAAAAGAGCTTTCCTGCATCGTGGGCAAACACTTGCGAGGGCAAGAGGGGTTTCATTCACAGTGTGCCATGGGGGAGCCATTGGCTTCTCCTTACGGCCCAATTAAAGTAGCACCTCGCCCATCTCAGGCTGTCACTTGGGCTGAGCTTTTGCAGAGCTGTGCCATAGCTGGCCTGCAAACCCCCACTGCTCCGGGCACCCGTGTCCCCCATGGCCAGGCACATCCCAGTGAGAGCCCAAAGCCTCCGTAGCTGGAGGTGAAAGCATCTCAAAACTGCAAAGCTTCTTTCTCCCTTGTGTGTTCTGACAGTCCTTCATGGAGGAGATGACAAGGAAACAGCCAGACGTGGACCGGGTCACCAAGACCTACAAGAGGAAAGCGACCGAACCGCCCCACGGAGCCCTCATTGACAAGTCCCGCAGCAACAGTACGTGCTGTGGTGGGAGGAAGTGAGATACGTAGGAACTCGTTAGCTCTCATTATCAGTTAACGAGGCATCCTGCACTGACTGCCGTCAGGAAGGCAGCTGGAGCTTTCACAGGGAGAAGTCCAGGTGGTCACCTCCAAAATGCCGCTGCCGGGGCTGCAGAGCCCACGCAAAGCATTTCTCTCTTTTTTATTTAGCAGTGCTGGGAAGCCCCTGCTGTCAGTTCTCGGTTTCTTTCTGCATCAGTTCTGTGATTTGTTGTTGCTTTTCACTCCAGTTCGTGAAGCCGGGGTCCACCCTGAATCCCCCGGCAGGGGTTGGGCTGCAGAGCTGTGGGGCCGTGGCTGCAGCTCACGGTTCTGCTTGGCAGCAGCCGGCAGGGCTGTGCATGGCTGCTCAAAATGCGCCGCGCGTTTCCTTGCTGCTCCGTCCTCAGCGCTCAGATTCAGCCCATCAGCAGCACCCCTGGCGCTGCATTTACTCTCGCTACTTTTTCCTTCCCCCAGGAAAATCCTTGACCCAGGCCGCCCCTCCCGCCATGCCCATCATCTCCCAGTCGGAAACCAAGAACCCCCGCATCAACCAGCTCTCAGCCCGCTGGCAGCAGGTCTGGCTGCTGGCCCTGGAGCGCCAGCGGAAGCTCAATGATGCCCTGGACCGACTGGAGGAGGTAACGGGTGCTGCATGGGGCGGTCGGTGCCACCTCCTGAGCTGCCCGGGTCCTGCGGGCTGTCCCTGCTGCTTTCCCCACAATGCCAAAAGGAAAAAAGCTCTTCTGAAGCGTTATGGCTTAAAACTGCCTTCTTTAATTAACTACTCGCTAATGAACTGCTTTGCGCCCCTGCAGTTGGTATCTGTAGAGGTAATGACAGCCAGCCCTGCTTTATTCCTAGTAATCAGCTTAACTAATTAGTGCTACTGTATATATCTTTTCCAATCGTCTAATATAATTTTTGTTTTCATTTACGCTTAACAAAGCAGCTATGCCCAGAAGTGAGTGTTTTTGTTTTTTGTTGCTTTTTCTGTAGGTCAGTTCAGTTTCTGCGTATCAATGTTTTATTTTCTCTTTGTTGCTTTTAACTCGAGGAATGCTTTAAAAAAAAATAGAAGAAAAAAGTGCTCAAAATCATCGTGCCACCTTGCTGTGAGCTCCTGCAGCTGGAGGGGCCCGTGGGGGGGGTTAGGAGGAGGGCGAGAGGTTTGTTGTGCTGCAGGGCCGAGGGCTGCACCCAGCTGGAGCACGGCGTGGTGCTCCCAGGGGCAGGGAGAGGGCAGGGGCTGAAGGCGGAGGTGGCGGCGGGCAGCCAGCAGTGTGTGTGCGTCTGTGTGCACGTAGTCGGCGCTGCGCCCCGTGTCCATGGTGACGTGTGGCTGTCCCTGCGCTGTGTGTCCTGCTGTGCTGGGAGGGCCTGCGCGGCCCCCCTGGGGTGGATGTGTGGGGGGGGGGGGGCTCCTGTGGATCCTTCAGGGTTTCCTCGCTGACTGTCGATTTCCTTCCAGCTGAAGGAGTTTGCAAACTTTGACTTCGATGTCTGGCGGAAGAAATACATGCGCTGGATGAACCACAAGAAGTCCCGTGTGATGGATTTCTTCCGGCGCATCGACAAGGACCAGGACGGGAAGATCACCAGGCAGGAGTTCATCGATGGCATCCTGGCCTCCAGTGAGTCTGTGCCCAAAACCAGCTGAGGGAGCGGCCGCCCGGCCGTGAGGGCAGGCTGTGCACAGCCCTGTGCCCGGCTGCTCATTGCTCCTCCTTCCAGAATTCCCCACCACGAAGCTGGAGATGACGGCTGTGGCCGACATCTTTGACCGTGACGGTGACGGTTACATCGACTACTACGAGTTTGTGGCTGCTCTCCATCCCAACAAGGACGCGTACCGCCCGACCACCGACGCGGACAAAATTGAGGATGAGGTGAAGCACTGGGATGGTTTGGGGCGGATTGGGACGGGCTGGCAGGAGAAGGGAGACAAAGAGGAGGAAAGAAAGGACCGTTCCGGGGTTGAGCCAAAGTAATGCATCCGTGTATGGCCGATGTTTTTGGAACTATTGGCCATGTAGGTTTGTGTTTTATCCAAAAAAAAAAAAGAAGCCTATTAGAAGGGAGGCACCAAAATCCCAGTTTCTTACCTCGTTTTCTGTGGTGCAGGTCACCAGGCAAGTGGCTCAGTGCAAGTGTGCCAAGAGGTTCCAAGTGGAGCAGATCGGCGAGAACAAATACCGGGTAAGGCGGAGGGTTCCGCGTCCCCCAGCACTCCCTGCAGGGAGGGACCCCAACGGGCAGCTCCAGGGACCCCAGTGAGGAGGGGCCTCGTGCCCTGGGGCCGTATGCCCTGGGGAGGCAGTGCTGGCCCAGGCTGTGCCCATGCAGGAGAGCACAACGGTGGCAGTGTTCTGGGGTGGGCGGCTGCTCAAGTGCAGCATTCACTGCCGCCCGCAGCTGCCCTTGAAGTTTTCCTCGTGGATGAGTGTACCTTACGCCTGTGTTTTTCTTAGCTCGTTCCTGAAGAAGGAGAATAATTTCCTTACAGGATCTCTTTGTAACAGACTCCTGTGTTTATGTTTCAAATTACTCACCGAGGTGAAGCTCGGCAGTGAGCTGGCAGCCAGCTGCCCGGTTTCCTGCGCTGCGCTCGGGGCTCACAGCTCACTGCTGCCTCAGAGCCCCATAGCAGACCCCCATTGCTAACTCCCTGCAGTTAACAGTTGTGGTGATGATTGCACTGTTAATCCCATAAAATGTTTTTCTTGTTTTTCTTTCCCCTCCTCCCGCTCTCGACTTCCCTCATGCTCCCCAACCCTTTTCACTCCACTTCTCTCCTCCGTAGTTCTTCCTCGGCAACCAGGTACAGTTTGCCTTGCGATGCTCTCACCTCTTGTTAGTGGTTGTAGCTCGTGTGTCCATGGTGCCTTGTCCTTTGGGAGGATGCAATCTTTAGAGTGCTGCTTGGAGAGCCTGTCCCACCGCTGCGCAGAGCCTGGTACAGAGGAGCGCCGTCCAAAACAAACTGGGCAGGAAGAGGGGAAAAAATCGATGGGAAAAATCAGGAATTGACTGAAAGGGAGAGATTTCTGTCTCCTCGCTCCTTCCTCAGTGCCCTGGGGATGTCAGTGGGCTGGGGGACAAACTTGTGGGGTGACACTGAGGGCTGCACCAGGCTCTGCGCTCGGGTCACCATCACCATGGAATGGAAATGCTGTGTCCACATGTTTAATCCCATAGGTAATGATAACTAAACCTCATCCTGCTGCACCTGCTGAGTAACTCCTAGTGGGAGCAGGGCTTGTAGGAACCTGCTGTCACTGCATCCCTGTGTGGGGAGTGAGAGCAGAGTGGGGCCGGTGTGCCAGCTCACATCCAGCTCCTGTCGGTGGGATGGAGCAGCACAAAGCACTGCCTGGTGCCCAATGGCCCTCACACAGAAGGGAACGTCCCCTATGGAGGGATGTTGCCCTGCCAAAAACGTGCCCCAAAGCCTGGCGTTCCAAATTGGATGGGTGGCTTCGTGTTAGACAGTGACTGTAGAAACTTTCCCAGTGGTTACTGAAAAACAATCTGGACGTGACAGTGGAAATGAGAACTCGCCCATCCCTGCCTTTCTCTGCAGGTTTTGGGGGACCCCAAACTGGGGAGACTCCACTCCATCCCCAGGGGAAGGCCGGGGGGCTGCTCCCTGCTGTCCCTCCACCTGCAGCACTCGATTTTCATTTTATCTCTTCTTTATTATTGCATTCCTATCCAAGGGAAAATCCTCCTACTTTTTTTTTTCCTTTTTTTCACTCATTCTGAAGGTGGTTTCCCTTTCCAAGAGTGCTTCCCCCCCCCTCCTTGGAGCAGTGCTTTGTGGAACGGGCAGAGCAGTGCAGGACGCAGCCTGGGCTCGGGGCCGGGGCTTCTGGCTGGGGGCACTGATTGAGAAACGGAAGGCGTTTGAAATCACTAATGAACATCGCAATCACTAATCACCATTTCTGCGGGATTCCTGCCTGGATTCCCATCACTGCGCTCGCTGAAATCCTGGTGGGGTGGTGGCAGCGGGGCTTTTTCTGCTGCTGGGGCCAAGGCTGAGGCTCTGGGTGTCCCTGCCTTCACACTGGGGAGGTTTCTCACTCGGCGGTGGCACAGCGCTGCTTTGCTGGTTCACCAACTTGCCCTGCCCTCTTTTCCAAGTGGGCTGCACCAGCAGCGTCAGTGCATTGACAACCTGTTTCCTTCGGAACCAAAAAGAAAACCCGCGATTCTGGCTGCAAAAATTCGTCTAAGGGCCAAATTCCAAACCCTCGTTTGCTTCTTTAAAACTAAAGGATTTTGGTAGCTGCATCGTCTTAATGGCAGGCAGCTGAAAAACTCCTGCAAATTGGTGCTGGTGTGCATTTGTTTGAGAGGAGCGTGAGTGGAGAGCCGCTCGGTGCTCAGCGCCCGCTTTGTGCGCCTGGAAGCACAGATGGTTTCTGGCAGCCCGGCTCTGGTGCAGCCCGCAGAGGGAGGGAGCCCTCAGCGCGTCCTGTGGCTGATCCCCGTTTCTCTGCTCTGCAGTTCGGTGATTCCCAGCAGCTGCGGCTGGTCCGGATCCTGCGCAGCACCGTCATGGTCCGCGTCGGCGGAGGCTGGATGGCCCTGGATGAGTTCCTAGTGAAGAATGACCCCTGCAGAGGTAAAGCCATCCCGGGTTGAGCAGCTGGCTGCCTCCCTCTGTGACAGCAGTGTGGGGACTCAGTGGCCGGGTGGCACCAGGTGCTCTGGGAGCGGGTCTGGGTTATCCACAGAACCGGGGGAAATGGGTCCAAAGCAAATGACTGGACTTAAAATAGTGAGAATTGGCAGAGCTCAGCATTTGGCCAAGTTCCTAATGGGGAAGCACTGACACCAAAGTTATTTCCACCCACGGGATGTGTCAGCATCCTTCTGTTCTACAACTGCTCCTTTGGCTTTCTGCTCCAGTGACTCAGTGCGTGGCCTCACGCTGGAGCTGCCCGGCGCTGGGAGCCCACCGACCTCCCTGTGGGGCTCCCCTCGCTCAGAGGGAGACCCTCCAACTCTTGGTGACATTTGGATAGAAATGTTGACGTTGGCCTTTAGCTTCCCACTCTCACCTGACCCCAAAATCGGTGAAGAGCTGCCCAGAGCCAAGAGCAGAACCACAGCCTTTCAAAGCTGTTCTTAAGCCACTTCGAGCAACAGCCACTGTTGTAATGTGCCATGTTTAAAGGCCATTCCGACATGATTTCCCCAAGAAACCAGAGAACAGCAATGCAGGCACTTTGGATTTGTGGAACTCGGGCAGCTTTTAAGCAGATGAATTCTCAGAGAGATAATCCACGTCGTGAGATGGGTGGGCAGGAGACCGGAGCAGCACTGAGGGCATGGATGACGTCCCCGATCGCGGGCACGGTGCCGCCTTGCTCAGCTCTCCTCTCCGTGTCCCTTCCAGCACGAGGACGAACCAACCTTGAGCTCCGGGAGAAGTTCATCCTGCCGGAGGGCGCCTCGCAGGGCATGACGCCGTTCCGCTCGCGGGGCCGCAGATCCAAACCGTCCTCCCGGGCGGCGTCCCCAACGCGCTCCAGCTCCAGCGCCAGCCAGAGCAACCACAGCTGCGCCTCGATGCCGTCGTCTCCCGCAACCCCGGCCAGTGGAGCCAAGGTAGGGCCGGGGGGAGGGCCTTCCTGTGGCAGCCCGTTCCATGAGGCAGACGCTGCAGCGCCAGGAGGAGGAAGGTCGTGGGAGGGGTGCGTGGGGCGGCCTGCAGCTCAGCCCCGGGTGGGACGGCGCCTGTCTGCAGCGGTGGAGCTGTGCCGCAGCCTGGGGAGAGGGGCGCCCGCTCCCCCCCACCTCATCTGCCATGTTTCATTCCATCGCCCGTTCGTTGATTTTTTCATTATTGTTATTTATTTCCTGTTCGGTTCTCATTTCATTTTAGTTCTCTTTTCCTCTCATTCTAGTTTACTTTTCTGTTCCATCTTTTTTTTTTTCACTCACTCCCGCCTCTCCCCCCTCTCTGGGTTTTCCATTCCACAGACTCCTCATCACTTCTCTCGATGTTATGACAAACCCTGGTTGATAAACAGTAAAGCGGGCTCCCCGCTGCGGGGATCTGATTACCCCGACCTCCAGCTCCCCAGCTCTGAGGTAGGGTCCTCTCCCGCAGCCCCAGGACCCGTTGTTGCAGGCGGAGCTCCCGGCTTCCCTCCAGTAGCGCAGCGCTTGCAAGCACTGCTGGCTGGTAGCGTTTTTCATGGGTTCCTGACTCGGACCAAACCAAGCGCCAGCCTCGGGATAATGCTCACAGCACGCCTTTCTCTGATTGCAAACCAAAGGATTGAGCGTTTACTGTGTGCCCTTAAAAAAGAAAAGAGTCTCTCAGAGCTTTGGAGCATCCCAAAGAGGCGGTGATTGGCATTCAGACGGCCGAGTTCGGACGTGAAAATCAGCTACAGCACATGCATGGGAACCACTTTGCTCCGATGCACACACGTGGGGTCTGCGCTGCGCTGGGGGGCGGCTTCGTTCCATCAGATGCAGCTCCTCCCTGGGGCTTCACTGTGGGGATGAGGAGTGCGGGGGGAGAGGGCGATTCGCTGAGGGGAGCAGCATAACTTGATGGTGGCTACAAGTGCTCTCGAGCAGATCAGGCCGTCTTTGAGATCAGCAGAAGGTCGGGAGCACTTTGTGCGTTGCTCTGCGCTGCCTGCTTGCTGCTGAGCTTGTTTCTGATCAAGGATGAGAATCGAGGTCTCTGCAGTGGGAACGGTACCTTCACAATCACACCATAACGGATCTGAATTCCTGCTGGGGCTGAAGGAGAGCCCACTGCTTGGCTCCCCTCCTCCTGCCTACCCCACCCTGGCTCCAGTTTCGGGAGATCCCAAAGATCACACGGTGGGGCCTCACGTTGCTCTGAGCCACACTGTGGGGTGCAGGACAGCAGCACGAGAGGCTGGGGCTGTCTGTGTGCTGTGCCCAGCACTCCCTAGGATGAGCTTTGCTTCATTCCAGAAACTGGAGCCGCTGTCCTGGGCTGGGGCCGGGCTGTGCCTCCTCCCCTCGCTTTCCTCTGCAGCAGTGGGAGCGACGCTGCGGGTTGTGCTGCTTCCCCCTCATCCTTGGCAGCATCTTAAAGGTCACGGGAAGCACCTGTGTGTGGCACAGCCTCGTGCCCAGAGCAGCTGGCCATCGCCCTCAGTGCCCATTTGGTCTTTCTGTCCACCCTGCCTGGCCGTGGGTCGGCTCTGAGCTCACAGAGCTGCAGTGCATCCCTGCAGTGGGATGCTGGGGTGTGGAGCCCAAAATTTTGCACTGCTCTTTGCTGGTCCGATGCTGCCGTTGTCCCATGGGAGCAGCTTTGCTTTGTTTCAGCCCGCAGTGCTGTCAGTCATTTCAGGCCCCGCTTTGTTTTTATGTTATGCCTTTTTTTAACCTCTGCCAAAATGCCACCTCGTGCTCCCCCTGGCCGTTAAGATGGATGCCGGCCGGGCACCGCGTCGCGCTGCACTCTGTGCCGCGCTGCTCAGCGCTGCCGTCCCTCCTGCAGGTGACGCCGGGAGCGGGCAGCAAACTGAAGCGTCCCACCTTCCACTCCAGCCGCACCTCGCTGGTTGGGGACACCAGCAACAGCTCCTCGCCCGTCTCCTCGGGGGCCAAAAGCAGCCGGGCAGGTAAGCGGGGCAGGGACCGACCGGGGCCGGGGGGGAGCGGGGTGGCGGGCAGAGCCGGGAGCTGCGGGCTGGGCTGCGTGCGGCCGCTTGAGGGCTCCGCGCTCCCCGCAGACCCCAAGAAAGCCGCCAGCCGCCCCACCAGCCGCGCCGGGAGCCGCGCGGGCAGCAGAGCCAGCAGCCGCCGGGGCAGCGACGCGTCGGACTTCGACCTGCTGGAGACGCAGTCTGCGTGCTCCGACACCTCGGAGAGCAGCGCGGCCGGCTCCCGCCGCGGTGCAAAGCCTTCCAAAATCCCCACCATGTCCAAGAAGACGAGCACTGCCACCCCCAGAACGCCGGGCCCCAAGAGATAATGCTGCACCCGCGCCCTCCGGCCACGCAAGCCTCACCGCGTCCGATTTTTAACCCCGCTCATACATTGGATGTATATTTATTCTAAATGGGAGAAGCTATATTGTTAAAAGTGTAAAAGAAAGTCGTGTTATGGAGCTGCCTTACTTGGTTGGTTTTTTTTCTGTTGTTTTTTTTGTTTTGTTTTTTTGGTTTTTTTTTCTTTTTTGTAAGTTACGATTTTCATGTGAATATTTATGTAGATAAAAACAAAAAACAAAAACAAAAACAAAACGTTGCCTCTCGGTGCCCGCAGTCCGGAGAGGGGCGGAAAACGGAGACGTGGGAGAGAAAAAGAGAAAAAAAGGAAACAAAAAAGGTCAAGATGTGAAAGTGTACAAAAGGCGGAGGTTTGAACAGGATCTCTGCGCGGTGCAGGGGGCGGACCTGCGCTGTCTTTTAGGATTGTTTCCTAAATGCATCTTTATAAACTTAACTTGCTGTCTCAGCAAGGTAAATTATATTTAAAAGCAAAGACCTGAATCCTACAGTGTTCAAGGAACTCTTTTTGTAAACCAATACCTCAGGCGGAGACACGTGAGGTGTGGGGACTTCTGGGGGCTTCTGTTTCCACGCGTTCTTTTTTTTAAGCGATGCGATTTTACCTGGGCTCTGGGATGGGATTCGCACGCAGCACGGGTTGCGGCGGCCCCTTGCAGCCGCTGTGCTGAGCGATGGCTGAGCGCCTCTGGGCTGTAAGGAGCGCTGGGGGCTCGGGGCCGCTGCGGGTTGGGATCCCTCACGTCCCACGGCGGCGGCGGGTTCTGCAGGTTGGAGGATTCTTCTGCTGTGATGACCTCAGAGACCGACCCGGCGCCTTCGCCCGCACCTCCTTTCCTATTTATTACTTCTCCAGCCATCCCACTTCCAACCGGGCGACCTCTGCTCCTAGGAGAAATCTGGACTTTCGCGCACAGCTGCTTGTCCTTGAAACGAGTCTCACCAGCACATTGCTGCACGTCCTGCCCGGCTTCTGTGCGCCCTTCGTAATGGCACCGAACTGAGTGGCCGGGGGCTGCGGGGAGTGGGCTCTGTGGAGCCCCTGTATTTATTGAATGGTGTTCCTCTCCGGCTCTGACCGTGTTGCTGTGTGATTCTCTCAATTGGTTTAAATTGAGGCAAAAAAACCCTGAAGCTCTACCAATGAATTGTTTAAAAAAAGAAAACAGACACATTTTTGTATTACGATTGCTTGCGGTAATAAACAATCTTGCCTCCTACCTTCCTCCCAAGTGTTGGTGTTCCGCGTTGCAGGCGTTCATCCCGCGCTCCCCGAGCCCCAGCAGGGCAGCCCTGCACAACCCGCGTGCAGGGAGTGCGGCAGGAGGTTCTCGCGTGGATCACAGCGGTGCGGGGACTGAGAGCAGCTGGGCGGGGGGCAGGTGCCCATGGGAGGCAGGCGAGGTCCGTCTGTGCGGGCAGATGCACGGGAGAAGAGCCCACGGCAGGGGTGTCTGGGGGGGGAGTGAGTGAGAGGACCGCCGAGGCTGGGTGTCTGTGGCTCTGAGTAGTGTTGGATGCCCGTCGGTTTGAGTTCTGTGAGGTTAGACGTCCATCGTGTTGGGTGCCCACAGGGGTAGATATCTGCGGGTTTGGGTGCCCATAAAGGTACATGCGGGTTCGGGTACCCACGGGGGTAAGCGTTCGTTGGTTTGGGTGCCCATAGGGGCGTACGTCCGCGGGGTCAGGCGGCCATGGATTCGGGTGTCCGTGGGAGGACGGCTGCGCTCCGTGCCGGGCGTGGAGCACCGTGGCCGGGGCGGTGCCGCCGCCGGGCCCGTCCCTTTCCCTCTCCCGGGTCCGACGCCGCGCGGGGGCCGTTCCGCACCGCTCCGCACCGCTCCGCACCGGGCGGGGGGGGGGTCGGGGCGGCGGTGCCATGGGGTCGGGGCGCGGGGGGCGGCTGAGCGCGGTGGCCCTGCTGTGCGCGGCGGCGGTGCTGTGTCAGTGGGGCAGCGGCAGCGTCCTCCGCCGCCGCCTCCCCGCGGGGTTCGCGCAGCGGCGGCTGAGCGGCGGGGAGCGGCGGGACGTGCAGCGCGAGATCCTGGCCGTGCTGGGGCTGCCGGGGCGGCCCCGACCGCGCGCCCCCGCCGCCTCCCGCGCCCCCGCCGCCGCCGCTCCGCTCTTCATGCTCGATCTGTACCACGCCGTGGCCGGAGAAGAGGAGGAGGAGGAGGAGGCGGTGTCGCGTCCGGTGCTCACCGGGCTCAGCACCCAGAGCCCTCCGCCGGGCAGCGTGGTCAGCCACGCTGACACCGTGGTCAGCCTCGTGAACATGGGTGAGTGCGGCGCCGGGGGGCGCGGGGGGAGGGGGGGGGGGGGGGGGGGGGGGAACCGGGACGGAGCGGCCGTCGCGAGTAGAACCGACCCCGGACCGAAGTTTTTGCCCCGACGGCTGCCGGCGTCCGTCATCCCGGGCGCTTTCGCAGCGCGTCCCCGCTCGGAAATGCCCCTTTTCGCCCCCAGTCGGGCTTCGGAGCGGCGGGAGGGGGGCGGAGAGGGGCGCGGGGCTGAGACCTGGGCGCTCCCGAGAGAAAGCGGCGATGGCGAAGGGGAAAGTGGTGGGGGAAAGCGGGGCGCGGAGCGTGGCTTGGGGTCGCTCGTTCCCCGCTGCCTCCAGCCCTGCTGTACCGTCAGCTGCAGCGAGTTGAGCTCTCCGGCCCCCGAGTACGATCTCCATCACCGCACAACGGCGGGAGCTGCAAACCCCGCAGGACGGGGCCGCATCGCCCACCCCGTTGCGGTGTTGCGCACGAAGCAGTCGGGCGGGGAGGGCGGGCGCTGCTCTCCCCCTTCCAGCAGCGAACTGCACCAATTACCTGCGGTGGGACACCGCTGAATCACGGCTCGGAATAAAACCCTCCCGGTCGCTCATTATTGCTGGAATCCCGTCGGGCTGGTTGCTGAGCTCCGGCTCCATCCCATTCCCAGACCTGAGAGCGGCGATGCAGCAGAGCACCAGCCGGTACCCACCGGGGTCTGCTGGCATCCTGAACGCGTACTCAGCTTTTCCTGTCTCTGCTCTTTGCTTTAGGCTGTTCGCGTGCCCCCCTCTGCCCGTTGTGGCCAAGCACGAGGTTTTTGGGGTGCTCCCGTGCAAAGACGGGGGGAGGTGTCGGGTATCCAGCCGCGGAGCAGAGTCTGGGCTTTGGCCGCACCACGGTGTGCAGTGGGATCAGTGCTTCAGGACGCGGGTGGGGTCATGCAGGTGATGCTGGGAGCAATGGGGAACAAAGGGTGGCGCGGGGCTGGCAGCTCTCAGCAGGTAGGGCTACTGAGGTGTCTGCCAAGTCCTCTCCATCTTTCCCTGCATCCCCCTGCAGTGTTGGGCTGCACAGGGATCAGGAGACCCCACAGGACATCCCCCTTGCTGTGCCTGCAGGATGGGGCAGCCAGGACAGCGGGTGGGTGCTGGGACGTGCGCCCCTCGCTCTGCTCAGCGCTCGGCACATGAACACCAAATCGTGCTGTAACCGCGACCGATTTGGGTGGGATGGGAAGTGGGGCCGCCTGGATCCCATGCAGAGAGCTGATGAGCACAACTTCAGCCTTCAATTTGAATGGCTTTGAATTCTGCGGCTTCTCCAGCCCCTTCATTTTAATTAAATAAATTTTTTAGTGGGAGAAGGCTAACTTTCATTTGCATGCATAATTGGCTGTGCCATTACCCTTATGGGACGTGCAAATGCGGACGGCGGTGCTCCATAGGGCGCTGTGCTGCTCCTTGTGTGGGGACAAGGTGGGCACAGCGCCGCTCCAGGCTGTGATGGAGCCCCGCGTGCTGGGCAGAGCTGAGCCGGGTGCAGTTGTGGCACCAGCAGCTCCAGGCTGCCTTTGGCACTCGGGTTGGCTTTGGTGCCAGGGGCTCCACCTGTCCTCTTCCAATGGGTGACGACGGGGTGCTCTGTGAGAACGCTGGGGAGGGGGCACAGCCACTAAGCCTGCAGCCAGGGGAGTGCTTTTATCCTGAGGTGAGGGGGCCTTTGTGTTCTTTTAGAAAGAATTGTTCATGGGAAGGAGCGGGAGCCCAATGGAGACTCAGCGGCATTCACTGTGCCTGGGAGTGCTCCTCTGTCTCCCCTGGCTTTGGAAAGCTCCGGAGTTTATTTTTTTCCCTCCTTGCAAGTGAAGGAGCATCTTCCCTGCACCTCCTTTAGACCTATTTTAGCATTCAGTGTGCTTGATGTGGTCGAATATCCTGGCATTTCCTTTTAATTTAGTGCCTGAAATGGTCGCAGGGGCCGCTCGGTGCAGCCAGGACCTGTAATTACCACTGATGTGCGTTTATAGAAGCAGTGCACGGAATGCGTGCAATGAAGTGCAGCTAAAAATAAAATGGGGGGGGGGGAGAAGAAGTGTAGGGCCTGGGGGCACCAGAGCTGGGGCCGCATGGCCCAATGCCATGACATAAGGTATGTGTGGTGCTACCATTATTTGGGATGGAGGATGTGACATTGGCGGCTGGGGAGGGACGGCAGCCTGGGGGTGGGACAGTGCAGAAGGAGGGGGCAAGGAGAGCACAGGAGCTGGGCTGCGTGTTTTTAGTGCCTCACCCGCAGCCCGGATCACCCGCCCACAGCTAATTGAGGGGTGGTGGTGCTGAGTCAACACCGCCCCGATCAATAGCTGGGTCCAAGGGGGGGAGGCAGAGCCGCTCCAACAGCTGCAGAGAGGCGCGGAGATGGGGCACAGAACCTCAACACCGCCGCGCTGTGAGCTCAGCTCAGCCCGTGCCTGAAGGATGCACAGAGATGCTGCTCTGTGCTGGCTGTCCCTGTGCTCGTCCCCTGCCTTGGCACGGTGCTGTGGCTGCTCGCTGGCTGCAGGCAGGCTGCTCAGTTGTGGTGTGGGGCTTTTTGCAGGAGCGCTGAGGGCTCTGGCAGGGCTGAGCGGTTGGCACAGCAGGGCGAACAGAACCGTGCAGAAAAGGGCTTCTGAGCCACTGCAGCTCCCGGGGCTCAGCCCCAGCGCCCGCCTGGGCAGCACAGGGGGTCCCGGCGTCCCCCTGCCTGCAGTGGCTGCTCAGCGCCTGCAGGAAGCGGCTCCGCATCCGCCCGGCCGCCAGCCCTGAGCTTTATATAAAACAGCCCTGTGGTGAACCCCAGGGCTGGAGGAACGAGGCGTTGGGTTCAGAGGGAAAAAAAAGGAAAAGAGAGGAAAAAAAAGACCTGTGGATACATAGTGAGCATCTCGGCGCTCGGTTCAGAGAGGTGCGCCGAGCTGCATGTGTGCAGATGGGCAGGAAAACATTGGGGTGTGTGAAATCAGGAGTGTGCCCCACTGGGAATGGCTTAAAATGGCATCTGAGGGTGTTTGATTATTTATTCACGATTTTGTGTGTTTGGGTCTTTTAAAGTAGGCAGAAGCTGAGATTTGTGACATTTCATTTATGTTTAAAGCAGGAAGAGCGTTAATCACCTTAATTATGTTCAGCCACGGCAGGCTGGAATACTTTTAAAGAACAATTTGAAGAAAATAATTACACATTAGTGAGCCGGTGGGGACGCCCTGCCGCAAAGCAGCACTCGGTGCTTTCCTGTATGGGTTTAAAAAGAAGCTTCCTTTACCAAAAGGCACCGATTTCTGCAGAAAGCAGACTTTCAATGGAAGGAAAGGGGTTGTTGGTGCATAGCACTGACCGGGCGCCTGCCTGCCCTCGCCTCGCTCCCTCTGTCCCGTGTGCCGTCAGCACAGGGCAGGCAGGCGCCGGGCTCAGGGCACGGGGACGAAGGGGCTTCTTCCCACATGGGGGGAGCGGGGTCAGCCCTGGGGGCGGTCCCTGACCCCCATGCCCCGCAGTGGAGCAGGACCGGGACACCTCCTCCCCAAAGCCCTACTGGAAGGAGTTCCGCTTCGACCTGGCTCAGGTGCCCGCAGGGGAGTCGGTGACGGCCGCCGAGTTCCGCATCTACAAAGCGCGGGGCGTCAGCCGGCATGGCAACAGCACCCTGCATGTCAGCATCTACGAGATCGCCGCCGAGCGCGCCAACAGGTGACAGCCATGGGACGGGTGGGGAAGGGGGATGGTGGAGGGACGAGGGTGGGGATGGAGGATGGGATGGGATAGGGATGGAGAGCGGGACAGGGGTAGGCATAGGGATGAGAACTGGGATGGGGACCAGAATGGGGACCATGATGGGGATGAGGAGTGGGGTAGGATGAGGCACCGGGGCAGGGATGGAGGCTGAGATATGGGACAGGATTGGGAACTGGGATAGAGATAGGGACCAAGACTGCAGTGGGTTTGGGGCCACTGTCAAGCACCACCTCTGCCCTTCACCTTTCCCACCCCGTGCCAAATGCTGCTCCACAGCGTCCCCAGGCAGTGACACATGCGGTGCTAGGAGGGAGCTGTGCTTTTCCCAGGGCAGCTGCCAGGGTGCCACCTTCACACAGCCACAGGCGCTGTCCTGACCTCGCAGCACCGGGGCCTGTATGGGCACGGGCACAGGAGTCATTTCCACGAATGGCTGTGGGATGGAGGAGCCTCAGGGTGTTACTCACCACTGTGCCCATCTGCAGGGAGTCCAACCTGTTCCTGCTGGACACCCAGCAGCTGCGTGCCGGCACCGAGGGCTGGCTGGTGTTCGACGTCACAGCCGCCAGCAGCCACTGGCTGGTGGAACGCAAGCACAACCTGGGCCTGCGGCTCTATGTGGAGACAGACAATGGTAAGAACCACTGCAGTGTTGGGGCCTGAACCCCAGAAACACCCTCAGTGCTGCCGCAGCTCTGCAGTGTGCAGCTCCCGTCTGCGGGGTGGGCAGCGCTGCAGGATGCGGCTGCACCGCGTGGGCGCCCTTCGAGCGCTGCGTGCGGAGCTGAGGATGCTGCACGGTGCCGGCCTGCAGGACCTGCCCGCATCTGTGCCCCGCTCTGTCCCTGCAGGGCTCAGCGTGGAGCCGGGCTCGGTGGGGCTGTTGGGCCGCCGTGGGCCCCGCTCCAAGCAGCCCTTCATGGTGACTTTCTTCCGGGCGAGCACCAGCCCCATGCGAGCCACGCGAGCGGCCAAAGCACCGCGCAGGAGGCAGCCCAAGAAGAGCAACGACCTCCCACACCCCAACAGGCTGCCAGGAATCTTTGGTAAGAGCCCTGCGGAGCAGCCTGGGCTGTGCAGGGAGCGCGAGGCTCTGCTGCCCGTTCCCATATTGCTCCTCCAGGCTGGGAGCGCAGCCCTGCCTGCACCCAGGTGGCTCCGTGTGCCCCCTGTGCACCACAGTACAGCCCCAACCCCAGGCTGACGCTGCCTCCCTCTCTCCACAGATGATGTCCACTCTGCAGATGGGCGGCAGGTCTGCCGGAGGCACGAGCTCTATGTCAGCTTCCAGGACCTGGGCTGGTTGGTACGGTCCCGATCCCCCCACAGAGCCACAGCTCCCGGCCACTCGCAGTTTTGGTGACCCCAAACTTCAGAACAAACCTGGGGAGGAGGTGGGGGGGAGCAGGAATGGAGGAGCAAGCAGTGCCCCAGTGCAACGTCTTCTCCTTGCAGGACTGGGTGATCGCCCCCCAGGGCTACTCAGCCTACTACTGCGAGGGGGAGTGTGCCTTCCCGCTGGACTCCTGCATGAACGCCACCAACCACGCCATCCTGCAGTCCCTGGTCAGTGCTGGCACTGCTGGGGGGTTCTGGTGCCGGTTCCCTCCTTGTCCCCATGTGCAGAGGTTGCCCCCCGAGGCCCAGCGGAGCCCAAGCGCTGGGCTCAGCATATTCTGAGCAGGAAGGCTTCGCTGCCCGTTTTCCCAAATCCACTCCACATCGCAACCCATGCTTTAATTTCTGGAATTTCCTGACCTGTGAGTGCTTGATTTCCCAATGGTGGAGTCACACCGACTCCGGTGCTCGCAGTTAATTACAGGGAGCGCCGAGTCCTCGGCTGAGCCTTTGAAGGTGTCTCCTGGCAGGGTTTAGTTTTCGCATTAATGAAGCTGCCTGAGCCCCCCCCCGCTGTGGGCACCCACCCTCAGCCCCGGCCCAGGGCTCTTCCCAGCACGGACGTGAATCACCTGGCACTGGGAGCTGCAAATGGCAGCGTTGGGCAGCACAGCGCCGGACTTCCGAGCTGGGAGAGCCGTGCTGGCACATGGCTCACATGTGGGGTGAGGCCAGGGGGAGCTGCCTGCAAAGCTCACGGTGCCAGGGCTCGGCTCTGGGTCCAGGGACTCAAATGAACGAAGGGCCGCCCAGATCCAATATAAACTGACTGCAGAGAGGACTGCCAAGGGTTTAGAATAAATATTTTTACAAAAGGCTGGAAATAATCCCCCATTCACCCAGGCTTCTCCAGGTTAAGAACCGGGGTGCTTTGAGGCTTCTCCCATGCCCACAACCCCTCTGCCCCTCAGGTGCACCTGATGAAGCCCGAGGCCGTGCCCAAGGCGTGCTGCGCGCCCACCAAGCTCAGTGCCACCTCCGTCCTCTACTACGACAGCAACAACAACGTGATCCTCAAGAAGCACCGCAACATGGTGGTGAAGTCCTGCGGCTGCCACTGAGCACCGGGGGGGAAGAGGGGCACCGGGATCCGTGCTGGGTGCAGGGAGGGGGGGTTACTGCAGCAGCACTGGGGCTGCCCACCCGACACACCACCACCCGTCTGCCCAGCCCTTTCCCTTCCCAGAAGTGGATGTAAATAATACAAAACTTCCCTTCTCTCACCACATATAATGAGAAACATCCATACTATACATGCGTAGATATAAATATATAGAAGAGGAAGAGGATTTGTGGTCGGTGACGTCGGGCCGTGGCGGATGTGCGGTGCCCGGGGTGAGGCAGGGCGGCTCCGAGGACAGCTGGGCAGCCCGGCTCCAAGCAGGGCTTCCAGTTCCCTACACAAAAACACCCTCAGCCAATTAAGTAGCCGGCTGACTAACAGGCTCCTGTTTACTTAGAGTTCACAAAACTCAGCCAAGGGGAAAAAAAATAATACATATTGAGCTACAACACTGTTATAAAATAAATGCCTAGTTTGGAAAGTAAACACGGCGTTTCTCTTGCTGCTTTTTCATAAATGTCACAGCACAACGACGTTCTGTTCTGCATGCTGAATTTCGCAATGAAAAAGTACTCACGATGGCCTAAAACTGCTCCTGTTTGCCTGAAGCCGAGCCCAGCAGGCGCTGTGGCAGCTGGGGCTGCTCTGGGGCACCCAGGGAACCTGGCTTACCCACACACAGAGGAAAAAACAAAGAGGAAAAAATGCAGTAAACCAACCCAAATCCCAAGGATGGTGAGCACCAAAAAAAGAACATCCTGATCCTGCTGCCTGGGGTAAGGGCTCACTGCACCAGAAAGGTTCCATTTGCTGATGAAGGCAACGCAGAGCGGCTCAGGACGCAGCCGTGCCCCTGGGCGGAATGCTCCTGGGTCAGGGCTTGCGTGGGGATGTCTGCAAGGACTATTCCAAACCTTGAGATTTAAGGAGCATCCTGACTCAGTGAGAACCCAACAGCCAGGACAGGCCTTTGTTTTTCGAACATTCAGTTTTATTATTTCTGTGAAATATAGGAAGTCTTTGCCAAGCGAGGGGCAGACAGTGGGAGCAGGAAGCAGCACAGGCACAACGCGCCCACAGCAGCCGCCTCCCCGCTCAGCCCGCTGCAGGATGGGGCACCAAACCTGGCAGCGGCAGCTGGGCAGCAGCCCTGCGCTCACACGCACTCCCCGCAGTCGGAGATGATCACCTTCTGCTTTGGCTTCCCGTCCTTGGTGCCCTGAGCCTGCAGAAGGGAAGGAAGGCTGGCAGTCGGGGGCAGGGCTGCACGCACACAACCCGCCTCGCTGCGGCACTGACCTCGATCTGCCGCACCACATCCATGCCCTCCGTCACCTCCCCAAACACCACGTGCTTCCCATCCAGCCAGTCGGTTTTATCACAGGTGATGAAGAACTGCGAGCCATTGGTGTTGGGGCCGGAGTTTGCCATGGACAGCAGCCCTGGGACCAAACAGCGCAGCGTTACTGGGAGCAATGCCAGTAATTAACTAAAACCCCCCTGGGCCGCGCAGACGATGCTGGTTTTAAGAGTCTCTGAATATTGAAACTGCGGGAAGCTGACGATGCCAAGAAACACCTACAAGTATGAGCAGAGTGAAGTGGTAGAGAGCATTAATCTATTTTTAACTGCAGCAACAGCAAAGCCTTGGAGATCGGACTGCTTGCTTTCTGCCACCTTTCCACCGCTCATAGTTACACTGCAACATTCCTC